>NC_048304.1:43159637-43270233 GCF_013100865.1 Trachemys scripta elegans
GGGCTGCCCGAGCGCTACCGGCTTCGGGCAGCCTCGGTGCCTCCAGACTCTGCGCCCCCAGCCGGGCACTTCCCCTCCCGGGCTCCGGCGGCGCAGGGTCTCCAGGCACGGGGCTGCCCGAAGCCAGTAGCTCTCCGGCAGCCCAGCTCTTAAACAGAGCCGCCATTTTCCCGGACATGTTCTGCTTTTTGGCAATTCCCCCCGGACGGGGGTTTGAGTGCCGAAAAGCCGGACATGTCCGGGAAAAAGAGGACGTATGGTAACCCTAGTTTAAGCTGAGACAAAGTATCTGCAGTGCTGCACTTGGGGCAAAGTTTTCTAGACTCTCTGTTCCAGGATGAAGGTGATGTGAGTACTTTCAAAAGGTTAGTGCACTTGACCTGTTGGAGGACTGATTGCAGTTTGTACAGAGCATCAACTCCTCTGGGACTTCCCTAAGGAAGGGAGATAAATTGGTGTTCCTATAAAGACAGGCTTAACTAGGTTAAAATGAAAACAAAACAAAAATGAGATCTGTGTGACTTTCCCCTGGTGTTATCTGGACCGGTGATCCGCTAGGTCACTCCAATCCTTGACACTGGGAGCCAGCCTTACCTTGCTCAGCTGTGAGAACCCATGCTCTTGGGCTGTTCATGCACAGCCTCTGGCATGTAAACTGCTCCCAGCTACTTGCAACCGAATGACGCTAGCCAATATCTCTGGTCCCAGATACAACCCTAGGAACCACCATCTTGCAGTGTCCAGTAATGCCTGCTGGACGCTGCAAGCTTATATGAGTTTGTCAATTTAACAAAGAAATTGATATGTACCAGGCTTGTTATCCCAAAGGGAGTCTGACATACTTCAAACCAAATGCACTGCTTCAGGTAGAATAAACAAACAAATTTATGAACTACAAAGATAGATTTTAAGTGATTATAAATCAAAGCACAACAAGTTGGATTTGGTCAAATTAAATAAAAGCAAAACACATTCTAAGCTGATCTTAACTCTGTCACTGCCCTTACAAACTTAGATACTTCTCACCACAGGCTGACTGGTTGCCCTTTCAGCCAGGCTCTCCCCTTTGATCAGTGCATCAGTTGTTTGGTGGTGATGTCTGTAGATGGAGGTGGAAGAGAGAGAGAGCATTGCAAACGTCTCTCCCTTTTATTATGTTCTTTCTTCCCTCTTGGCTTTGCCCCGCTCCCTTTCAGAGTCAGGTGACCATTACCTCATCGCAGTCTCAAACTGACCAAAGGAAGGGGGGATGACTCACTCGAGAGTCCAACAGATCCTTTGTTGTTGCCTAGGCCAGTGTCCTTTGTTCCTGTGAGACTGGGCTGGGTTTGTCCCATACATGGCCTGATGAGGTGTGAACTGCCCCTCTGTTCTTGGAGAGTTTTTGCCTGGGCTTGCTTTAAGCCATGAGGACACATTTTCAGCCTCATAACTATATACATGAAATTACAACCTATAACATTACTTTAGCAACAATGCTCAGTGCATCATGAGCCTTCCGAAGACACCTGACATGACAAACTTCACATTAGATACCACACAATCCTATTATAAGGATGAACATGGGGTGCAGGGTATTCCCCCGAGGTACAGAACATGACAGTCTGCTAAAAGCTGTAACTTTGAAGCTAAGCTTTAATCATTTGCAGAAGAGCTTTCAAACTTTGGAGTAACTGGCCTCTTCCCTATAAAGTAGCAGTTCATTTGGACAAATCCATTATCTGATTAAAGTGACCAGGAAACAGTGGGCTGCTTTTGTTGATTTCTCGGGATGTTTAGTGTATAACTGCTGGGAGGAATCTTTAGGGAGGAGGCAATACAGTCTGGGGAGCGAACCTGTTCCTAAATGGGTTGCCTTGCCCTACACTAAGGCTGTGACGTAATGAGCCCTGTTCTCCAAGGCAAGCCTTGCCTTTGCCTTCATGTTCGACTATTCTTTCTTAAGCTCAATGATTCTGCTCATAGTACAGGTTGGAGAGAACATATGCCTATTATTAGGCAGGATTTTGACTGTCATGCTGATTTTGATTTCTTTCTTTCAGTATTCCATTGCAAGTGTATTAGCTGAGCTTTTTCATGTTGCGGACCTGGCCTTCATGTTATGCCCCTTCTTCATTCAGTGATTCTGCTTACGTAGTTGAAGAAAGATAAAGTGGGACTGTGGCCTCATCTTCGCTACGGAGTTAGGTCGAAGTAAGGCACCTTATTCTGTAAGCCTAACTCTGTAACCATCTACTCTAAAATGTAGCTCCCACCGATGTAACTCGCCCACTACACCAACTTAACTCCACCCCCGTGAGAGGCATAGTGCTTAGGACGATGTAGTTAGGTCGACGCAGTTTCTGCATAGACCGTGTTGCTTACATCTGCTTTTACTGCGCTGCTGCCTCCCACAATGCCCCACGCTGACAGTTAAATCAGTGCAAGTGCTCCTCTTACCTTACTTCAGCTGTTGAAATTTGTATTTATGGAATAAAAGTTTCCTTTATCCTGTTTCACTCATGTGGGTCTGTGCCTTGATCTGAAGCCGGAAGTACATGTTAACCACTGAAACATACATAGTGGTTGATGGGAATAAATATTTGTCATTTAAAATAAGAATACTTAAGCTCCGGTACAGGTACATCCACTCTCATTATGGTAACTGACAGGCTGACCTGACTTTAAAATTGAGATCAATTAAATTAACAACCTCAGTCACTACCATATTAATTTTACCCAGTTGTTGCTTAAGTTGTTACAAGGGTCTTGATAGCAGCACTTGACCTTTTTCATCATAATGCAATGTGGAGACACAGCTGGGCAAGTTAAAGATAGAAAAATAATAAAATTCTTTAAAGCTGAAGTCTGATTCTTACTATCTTAAGGTAACTTAGAAATATCTACAGCATTCTAACACTTCCATTACTGTAGCATTTGAGCACCAACAAAACTGCTGAAAGAGAATAAGAAATTGAAGGAACGGTTCTGAGTCCCTTCCTCCAGACGATATTTTTAGAGGTGTGGGTTTTAGACAGGGTTAACGGTCAGTTTGGGGTGTTGTGGGAGGCAGCAGCGCAGTAAAAGCAGATGTAAGCAACAGTGTCTATGCAGAAACTGCGTCGACCTAACTACATCATCCTAAGCACTATGCCTCTCACGGAGGTGGAGGGGTTTTGTATTTGAAGTGGAGAAAAGTTGTTAAAGAATTTGAAGAAACAGTGCTGGACCTGAGTCTTCAGGGTTATTCCTGTAGGGAGTCCTTTTTGCAGAGAGTTGGATCTTACTATTGCCAGAGTAAAAAGTATGATCTGTGGCTATCCTTTTTAGTCACTTGTGTGAAAAGCCTTCTGTGGCTACCTTAGAAGGGAACAAATTGAGAAAAAAGACCCCTTCGGCCTTAAAGTGACAGCAAGTGGGTTTCATCTTTAATATTGTTCTACAGGGTAGGAATGTTAGACATTGAAACCATGTGCCATTACAACCTGGTACATTGGTATAAATGCATAAATGGGCTAGTCTCTGTATATAGCATTAGATTCCTCCCTGCCCTGGGGTGGGGGCTCTGCCTCCTTTTGGGAGCATACTGGAAGGTTATTGTCATAGATATCAGCAATGGTCAATATACACCACAATTTAACTTTCGTGTTTAGACAAGCACTTACAGTAACTCCTCACTTAAAGTCGTCTTGGTTAACGTTGTTTCATTGTTAAATTGCTGATCAATTAGGGAATGTGCTCATTTAAAGTTGTGCAATGCTCCCTTATAACGTTGTTTGGCAGCCGCCTGCTTTGTCCACTGCTTGCAGGAAGAGCAGCCTGTTGCAGCTAACTGGTGGTGGCTTGGAACCAGGGTGGACAGACAGCCCCCCCCCCATCAGCTCCCTGTTCCCCTAAGTTCCCTGTGCGGCAGCCACCCAGCAAGCTATCAATTGCCAGCAGTTCAGCTGTCCTGCCCCCCACTGGCATGTACTGCTCCTGCCATTTGCCTTGGAGCTGCTCCCTGGAGCCTCCTGCTTGCTGGGGAGGGGCGGGAAGAGGAGGACTAATGTCAGGGTGTCCCCCTCCCCCCTGCTCCTGCACCCCGCTTATCCCATCTTCCATAGAGTGGGGGGGACACAACAGGGCTCAGGACGGAGGGAGCTTCCTGGCAGCAGCTACTGTCTCAGCTTGCTGATTAACTTAAAAAGGCAGTGTACTTAGAGTGGGGTCAGCATACTTAAAGGAGCCATGCGCATCTCTCTCTCACACACACACACATCAGTCTGCTAAAAGTGTGTGTCTCTCTCTCTGCCATGCTGTCTCCCCTCCCTCCATTCATGCTGCCTTGTAGAGTGTGAGGCTACATTAACAAGAATGAGTTAACCCTTGAGGGCTCAGCCAATTGCTAGTTCATCATTTAGCAGTAAGGCATTCCCTGGGAAATATCCCACCCTCTGACTTCACCACCTCAACCAAGCTTCACAATCATCATAGCTGTGTACCAATATTAAATTGCTAGTTTAAAACCTAACCCCCCTATTTACATTAATTCTTATGGGGAAATTGGATTCGCTTAACACCGTTTCGCTTAGTCACATTTTTCAGGAACATAACTTCAATGTTAAGCGAGGAGTTACTGTACTTAATTTGGAATAATGTATGGTAGTGGTTCTCAAACTTTTTTTTTTCGTGGACCACTTGAAAATTGGTGAGGGTCTCGGTGGACCACTTAATGATTTTTTTTCCAAATATTGTTTGTACCATTAGCTAACTATTGTAAAGCGCTTTGGATAAAAGCGCTATATAAAAAAAACTTAATTAACATTTTTGTTCTGCAAATAAAAGCACACAACTCCTATTTTAATATCAGTAGTCTTACCTTTCTAATGCAATGGATGTGCCCTTTCTCCCATGCCGCAGCAGCCCTGGAGCTGGGAAGGAGGGGAGGGTCTCTCCCTCTCTCCCCTATCACAGCAGCCCCTGAGCTGGGGCAGGAAAGGAGGGGGGTCTCCCCCACTACACCAGCCTCTGGGCTGGGGAAAGTTGCCTCTTTCTCTGGCCACCGCAGCTCTGCACATCCCAAATTCTCCCCCACCCCCTCTTCTCACCCCAAGGCCATCACCTCACCTTACATGTGCGTCTTCTCCAGGTCCAGGCATCTAATTAGTGGAGTCACACCTGCATGGCTCCACTAATTAGGTGGGTGGCCCTTCATTCTCTCGTGTGTGACCACCCAGGAATGCATCTTAGAGGGAACTATCCAAGGACCACCTGAATGGAGCTTTCAGACCACTGGGAGTCTGCGGATCACAGTTTGAGAACCTCTGATGTAGGGTATTAATTTTAAAACAGATGAACTATTCCTGATAAATTCCAGGTATGAAAGCTCTTATTCTTTCTTGATTGGTGTCTTTGTGGGTGCTCCACTTCGGGTGTCGATGCGCCGCTGCGCTCATAGTCAGAGATTTATGGTAGCAGAGCCCAATTGAGTTGCACATGTGCAGTCCCCGTCTCGCGCTGCTTCAGGCGGTTAACTGTGCTGTACAATCAATCCTCCCGCCCCCAAGTTCCTCCTCTACCGCTGTTGTCTCGTGTCTGAGCACTCAGCAGCTAGAAATAACCCTTTTTCCCATTAGTTTAGTTCATCGTTTTTAGTTGGCATAGAATAAACTATTTTCCCTTCCTACTTATCGCTGTCCCTTTAAAAACAACAACAAAAATTCCTCATAGGACCGTAAGTTGCCGTTCTTCTTGATCACAGCAGCATTATACTTGTATCTCTTTCCCCATTACTGAGAGAGTATGCTTCCTCAGGGACGTGCCTGGCTCCCCAGAGTTCAAATGCTGCACTACATGCAGGCTTTCAATACCCCGTCTCAGACGGGGACACTCAGTGTGTCTAGTGTCTCGATGAGGGACATATTCTGCAAAAGTACTTGCACTGTCAAAACTTGAAAGCCCGCATGAGAAAGGCAAGAGTTCTCGAGCTAAAACCTCTCCTCATGGAGAAATCTCTTTGCCCGGCATCTGAGCATCCCTCCCGTCTAGAAATCACCGACTGCAGCCTCAGACAAAGGCCCCTCTTCCAGAGCAAGGACTCCTGACCTGCCTGCCAAAAAGGCAGCAAAAAAAGGGGCACCACGTCTCCGACTCCGGAATCATCCCAGAAAATGCGTTCTGATAGCATCCAAACGCTCACAGTACCGACCGCACCGGCCATATCAATGACCGACAGAGCGGGTCCCTCCAGTACTGATGGTACCAAAAATCTAAGAGCTCCTAAACGATCGAGCTCCGCCAGAGGCAACAAGGGGAAAGTGAAACCCCATGCCACGGCACCGGCAACTGTCAGCAAGCCATCGGTACTGAGCATTCCAGCACTTGTGCTGCCACCTAGTGCTGGTATTATGCACTCCAGCCGCACACCAGCGCCGATGAGCACACTCCAGCACGTGGTATTGGGGGAGATCGGTAGCGAGACCGGTCACAGCAGTTCCTCTGCCACAAAGACTTATCTGTCTCACCGGTACCGGAGTCTCCTCTTCTAGGCACTGACAGTACCACGGTACCCATGGTACTAAGCCAGTTCAGCTGTCCACATCTTTCAGCACTATTCTATAGTGCAGAGGATGATGGAGAGGAGGATGTAGGACACTTGCCACAACATTCTTCTCTTGTGGCTACTCCTGCCACGCAGGCCCCACCAGGCACAGGCTTCCCTGCAAACTTTACAAACAAGCCTTGGGACAGCCAACCCTGGATGGCCACCATGCCTTTCCAACCGCAATGGCCATTTTGGCAGCCATGGACTCCATACCCACAACTGCAGCAACAGGGAGTACTCACCAATTTGCCTGTAACTGGTGCACATCAACAACCCATATTGACATCACAGGTACGGTCTGGTGCTTCCGAACAAGAAGCCGAAGAACAAGAGGAATTCTCGGACCCTGAGGACCCAACTGATATTCAATTTTCATCCTAGTCACCGGATGACACAACTATGGCTCCACCTCCCACCGTAGTGGATGACTTCAAACAGTTTCAGGATCTCTACAAGAAAGTGGCCACTTCACTGGACGTCTCTGGAAGAGGTCCAGGAATCTCGACACAAGTTAGTGGATGTACTACACATGTCCACTTCTAAAATCGCCCTTCCAGTGAATGATGTGATTATGGACCCTGTGAAGCTGCTCTGGCAAACCCCAGCAACGATTCCATCTACCTATAAAAGATCTGATAAGAAGTATTACGTGCCAGCAAAGGGCACTGAATTCCTCTTCTCACATCCAATGCTAATTCGCTGGTTATCGACGCAGTCAGTGAACCGGGTAGGCAACAATACTATAGAAACACCTCGTATGACAGACTGGAAATGGCTTGACCTGATGGGCCGCAAAGCATATTCAGCTACGACCTTACAGTTAATTGCCAACTAATGAGGCCCTACTAGCAAAGTACGATCACAATAATTACGCAAGTCTCTTGGAATTTATCAACTTTATTCCAGAAGACAAAAAGGATCAGTACAAAGCACTCATCAGAGGGCCGCCTTTATTACCAGAAGTGTTACAAGCTGCCCTTAACTCTGCTGATTCCACAGCAACATCCATAGCAATAGCGGTCATTATGAGGAGAGACTCTTGTCTTCATCATCTGTCCAGTTTTCCAAAGCCAGTATAGTCCACCGTTGAAGACTTACCATTCGTAGGTTCCAAACTATTCATGGACAAAACGGACAAGTCACTGATTACCCTGAAAGACTCAAGGGCCACGTTGTGGTCTTTGGGCACCCACACTCTAGGAACAAGAGACGGCAGACCAATTACCAAGCTCCTCAATGATTCTGGCCTCCTCCATATATACAACACAATAGGTACTATGATCAACAGGGGCAGAAACAAACAAAAAAACTTTGAGAAGATGGTGGTCCGCTTCCTCGACCACTGCCTCTCCGCCATCAACCTCTAGGCAACAGATTTGAAGCCTTGGTCAAGGGCTCGAGAACCCCATCCCTCTCAATGCTGGCACCACCTACAACTGGCAGAATTTTTGGAAGATCGCCATTCTATCCCATCTGGCAATCCATTACCATGGACAAATGAGTATTAGAAATCATCAAAACTGGTTACTTCATCCCCTTCACCTGCAAGCCACCTAACCACCTCCATTCCCCATCCCTCTTCACGGATCCCTCTCATGAACATCTACTGCAAGAAGAGGTAAACATCTCGTATCTCTGGGACCAGTAGAACCCATACCAACCTACTACTTTCTCACGTAGAAAAAAACAGGAGGTTGGAGACCTATTCTCGATCTATGCCAACTCAACAAGTTTGTAAAAACAAAGGTTCAAAATGTTTACGCTAAGCAACATAATCCCAGCATTAGAGAGAGGGGCTGGTTCTCAGCCCTCTACTTCCAGGATGCATATTTTCATATATCAATCCATCCCTCACATGGGAAATTTCTACGGTTTACAATAGCACAGGACCACTTCCAGTACAAAGTTCTACCCTTCAGCCTGTCCACTGTGCTGCGGGTATTTTCTTAAGTACTAGCTGTAGTAGCAGCCTACCTACATAGAAAGGGAATAATATCCCCATACTTAGATGACTGCCTGCTGAAAGCACCAAAGCTACAGGCAGCCATAGAGTTCACCCAACGTACGATAAATCTCTTCATCTCCTTAGGACTTCAAATAAACTTAAAGTCCACTCTAACACCTGTCCAACGCCTGGAATTGATTGGAGCAGCCCTCAGCTCCCTTGAAGCAACTGCCTCCCTTCCAACAAAACGTTTCCAGACTCTAACCATCTTGATCTCAACAGTGCGAAACAGTCTGCAGGTGTTTGCCAGAACATGCCTACAACTCCTAGGCCACATGGCCACCATGACCTTCATCGTCCAACATGCAAAGCTACACATGAGGTCTCTGGTTATGGACACATCATGTTCCCCCACAGGCATAGCATATACAAACTCCTTACCATGCCCATGCAGTCAAGGACTCCCTGTTATGGTGGACCAATCCAGACAACATCTGCAGGGGCATGCCATTTCTACAGAATCCACCAGCACTCACCATCACCACATATGCATCCCTCCTAGGCACGGGGCACACCTACAGGCAGATTCTATACAGGCCGGCTGGTCTCCAGTGGAGTCCCAGCTTGATATCAACCTGCTGGAACTACGAGTGGTTCGAAATGCCTGTTCTTATTTCCTACCATTAATCCAAAACAGTACAGATCCTCGCAGACCGTGTGGCCAGTATGTTCTACATTAACAGGCAAGGGGGAGTGTGGTCACACTCCCTATGTGTGGAAGCCATGCGTCTTTGGCAGTGGTGCATCAAACACAACGTCCATGTTATAGCATCATACCTACCTGGATGCCAGAACAACACAGAAGACACCCTGAGCAGGAAGTTTTCAGACCATGAATGGGAGCTGAACACATGAGTCATCCAAGAGATTTTTTTCAGAGGATGGGGGTTCCCAGCAATAGACCTGTTCGCAACCACACACAATTCCAAATGTCCCCAGTTCTGCTGCAGAGCAGGACTCGGTTGCAACTCACTGGGCAACGCCTTCCTCATCAAGTGGAATGCTCCCCTGCTGAAAGCTGTCTCCTTCCCGCCCCCACCCTCCTAGCCTGTGTACTCCACAAGATAAAATCAGATGGATCCAGAGTGATCCTAATAGCCTCCACATGGCTGCAACAAACGTGGTATGCTTACTGTGACGTTGCACTCTATATGATTTTATGAAAATATGCTAATGTAACTGGAATATGCTTCATGCAAAATGTCTCTTGTAAGATATCATTACAAATCTTATAATCTACTGAGTGTGGTTATCCTGTTTGTATAAAGGTATCACTCTTGTATCTGAAACTAGAAATATGAAATATAACTCTGAGGGCCTATTGTAATTATGCAAAGTGTTGGCCATTAATGGTGGTTTGGAATCTTGATGACTCCCATTAACCAGGACAATTGTCTGCAGATGGCTCTGTTTTACCTGTAAGTTTCCCTGTATACGTGTGTGCTGGCAAGTGGGCAATGAAGTCTTACATTGACATATGATCATGTCACCTGAACTGGAATTCATTTTTAACCTGGTGTTTTTCCATTAAAAAGGTGGGACAAATGATTCCCACCTTATGCAAAAAAGATATAATTGGGTGGGAGAGAACAAGAGGTGGCAGCCATCATGAGGAATCCCCTAGCTACCACCTGAGCTGGAACAAGGGCTGTACCAGGGGAAAGGATTGTGCCCAGACTAGGAAGGTGTCCAGTCTGTGAAAGAAACTTATTGAAACATCTCTCGGGTGAGATTTTTATCTGTACTCAATTGTATTACTGTATTAGGCTTAGATTTGCGTGTTTTATTTTATTTCACTTGGTAATTCACTTTGTTCTGTGAGTCTGTTTAAGCCCAGGGGAGACCCCTCCATTTTGGTCTTTAGCTACTACTTGGAACCACTTAAATCTTACTTTCTGTATTTAATAAAATCACGTTTTTTACCTGTTAATCCAGAGTATGTATTAATACCTGGGGGGAGGAAGGGGAAACAGCTGTGCATATCTCTCTATCAGCATTATAGAGGGCGAATAATTCATGAGTTTACCCAATATAAGCTTTATGCCGGGTAAAACGGATTTATTTGGGTTTAGACCCCATTGGGCGTTGGGCATCTGAGTGTTAAAGGCAGGAACACTTCTGTAAGCTGCTTTCAGTTAAGTCTGCAGCTTTGGGGCAAGTAATTCAGACCCTGGATCTGTGTTGGAGCAGCCGGGTGTGTCTGGCTCAGCAAGACAGTGTGCTGGGGTTCCGAGCTGGCAGGGAAAGCAGGGGCAGAAGTAGTCTTGGCACATTACTTGGCAGTTCCCAAGGTGGTTTCTGTGATCTAACCCGTCACACTTACCTTCTCCACATATGGGTCTGTCTCCAACGTACACTCCCGCTTCTGTCGCAGGATTCAGGTCGCATCATCCATCGGGATCTCCAAATGCTTCATCTCAAAGCCTGGTTATTACATGACTCTCAGGATCCGAAATGATGTGTTCCTCAGAAGTACAGACCATATTATTAAATAGTCATAGGAAAACTACCCACCATGTATATATGGACCTATGTGAAAATGAGTTGAATCATGGTGCCAGAACAAACAGACTACACCTGCATCAGCCTCCTTATCTCTTATCATAGATGATCTACTGAAACAAACGGGCCTCTGAGTTCCATCCATGTACACCTGTTGGCCATCAGGACATTTCATCATAAAGTTGACGGATTCTCTATTTTCACACATCAGATCACTAAACGCTTGCTAAAGGGTCTCTCCAACTCCTATGCAGAAGTGAAAAAACCTACCCTGCCATGGGACCTCAACTTAGTCCTCACACCTTCTCTGGGCCCCCGTTCAAGCCCATAGCCGCAAGCTTGTTACTGCACCTCTCTCTATGAAGTTTGCCTTCCTAGTGGCCATTACACCTGCCAGATGGATGGGAGAACTAGCTGCTCTCATGATGGACCCACCCTCTACAGTCTTTTTCAAAGATAAAGTATCTCTCAGACCCCACCCCAAGCTTTTAACCTAAAGTGGCATCATCCTTTCACCTTAACCAAACTATATACCTACCTACATTTTTTCCGAAACCACATACAGGCAGTCAACAATCCAGACTACACTCCTTGGATGTCCACAGGGCTCTCGCCTTTTATATTGCCCAAACAAAATCTTTTCACAAGTCTCCAAAACTGTTCCTTTCCATCACCGAATGATCTGAAGGCAATGCTATTTCCAAACACCTATCCAAATGGATATCAGACTGCCTTAAACTCGGTTATCTGCAGTATGAACAACAACCCCATATGGGGATCTGTACACATGCTACTAGGAGACTTTTTCAACCTCCATAGCATTTCTTAACATCCCTATTGTGGAAATCTGTAAGACCACAACCTGGACCTCACCACACACTTTTACACAACACTATGTATTGTAACAACATGCATCTTCCGATACCTTGTTTGATTACATGGTGCTTTCATCTGATACAACTTCAACTCCGAAGCCCCTTCCTTCTACCCGAGGGCACTGCTCTGAAGTCCCCAAAAGTGGAGCACCTACAGGGACACTACTCGAAGAAGAGAAAGTTACTCCTTTGAGGATCAGGGCCTTGGAGCTGAGCCCGGAACTGGAGCGTGGAGCAGCTCTGGAGCAGTGGAGCTGCAGGTTTTTGCCTGGAGCTGGAGCGGCGCTCCAAAGCTCTGTTTGTGGTGGGTGCTCCACTACCCTCCCTTCTCTGCTCTGTTTCAGAGTTCTATCAACCAGACTTTGTAGTAGAGAAGGAAAGGCGGGTGGGATTGTCACACAGTGCCAGATAACTGCCTGAAGCGGCACGAAATGGGGACCGGGCACTACTACCATAAATCTCCGGCTATGAGTCCAGGGGCGCATTGACACCTAAAGTGGAGCACCCACAGGGACACACATCTCGAAGAACTTCCATCACTGCACAAGGTGAGTAACTTCCTCTTCTGGAATAAGAGTGCCTTATTCTAAACTAGTTTTAACCCACTTGGGAAGTGGGTTAATTCTAATTCAGATTAAAGCACTCTTCTTCCAGAGTAAAAGCTTCAGAGTAAAGCATTCTTATAATGGAATAAGAGTGTTCACACATGGAGTTAATCAGCAGTAGCTATTCTGCAATAATTCCCCCTATAGACAAACCCTAAAATGAAATCTGTCCCAAAAAGCTTGATTATTCTAATTCCTGTTTACCATAACCTGTGAGATATAGATGTGAACTTCTGACTTGGTCCCCAGTGCAGTTGGGGTTCTATCCGTTACCATTAAAACACACATTTTTAATGTGCATCTTCAGGGGACGATGTGCAATTTGCAGTCTGGAACAAGTTATCAAGGGATAGTTATCAGGGGATAGCCAACATTTCCCACTATCTTTGGCTTGACTGAGCATTGTGTATTCTGATGCTTTTAGTGCCTTGTTTTCTGTAATGCAGGCACCTCGTTCAAGGGTTGTTTGTATTTAGCAGATACTATTGGTTTAAATTTGGGCTTAGAACAACCATAACAAGGTAAGGTTGGTATTATCTTGCAGTTTATTTGAAAACATTCCTAAACATACTGCTTTATTAAATCTGTACTCGCAACCATACAATACAATACAAACACAGTGGCAGAATCAATACTGAGTAAGGACACTGCCTTTATTTGCTGAGGATCATTGCAATCAACAGTGAGGAAAATCCTTTGGGAAGTGGCTGCCTTTAACCCCTATAATCAGAATAATTCTAAGACTTAAACATACAGAAAATTTCTTACGATCTCCAAGCAAGCACAGTCTACATAAAATGTGCTTTGAAACCCATGTCCAGTGTGTTATGGAGTAGACTGATCAAAATCTAACTTGCTCTAGAGAGAATTTTAAAGTAAAGAGTTTGGAGAATAAAACCTGTTATTACTAACCTCGCCCCAACATGCTCACAGCTAAAGTCCAACCTAATACATTCCCTTATTCCTACCCTCAGCAATGCATCACCCCAGGAGGCTTCACAAGCACTGTTTTGGATTCTTAGCCTGGACCATAGCTTTGGGTTCCTTATCACATGGATTGTATATGAATCACATAACACCAGTGTGTTAAATTAAGCATTTAGTTTGTGAATATATCTTGTGGCTTGTTTGGTGCAACCTCTCTTCTTCTCTTCCTCCATATCAAATTATAGGGCAAGACTTTGCAAGGGAGAATCTAACACAGATGCCAGTTCAAATGGGATCTCTTGAGTTTATTAACACCTTACACAAGGAGCACTGTTTTTTGTTTGTTTATTTTCCCCCTCACCTTCCCCACCCCACCCCACTGAAATTGTTTGCTTTTTAGATGACTGCAAAACATCCTGTCACTTCTCTTGGCAGGTGAATAACCCTCTTTCAGTCCAGGGCCAATGTGCTCCCGGCATGGGTCATCATCAGCCATCATCACACTTGCCTTTTTGGTCCGCAACACTGTTAATTTTATGAACTAGAAGCTTGTGATAGCTCCTCATCTGTGTCCCCTGTCATGAAGAACCAGTGCCCTGCCTTGTTCCACCTTTACTGTATTTCAGTCCAAAACTTACATGTGAGAGACAGTCAGCTAATAAGATGATCCCTCTTGTAGGGCAGCTTGCCGTTTTCCTCTGATGGAAAAGGAACAACTTGCTGAAATGTTCCATAGTGACTTACCTCATGCTAGCACAAAGCTATGAAATAAGTATTTCAAAATTAAAATTCAGGTGGGGGATTTATGCAGATTGTCTTATTTGAATATTTAAATCTTCTGTAGCTTTTTGATGACTGCTTTATCATTGTTTTCTATATATATATTATAAAAAAAAATGGAATGAGATGCTCATTTACAGCCTTCCCCAATCAATTATTATACAGAAAATACTACTGCTATAAATAAAATGTCATTTGCAAGAGGCACCGAGTTTTGTAAGTTAAATGAGGTAGAAATTCTCCCTTTGAAAGAACGCTCCCAGTGCTCAAACTTCCTCTCAGTGCTGCTGTTGAAGAGGTGGACAAGTACACTTTTTCATACAATTTTTTTTTTCCTCTTTGAGGTGTCTGAAAAAAATCTACTTTATTTTTTAATGTCTCAAAGGAACTAAAGTAGGGGAAGTAAAGATCTGATGTGTGAAGATTTTAACAGTGGCAGAAAGTGATCATCCTCTTTTTTTTTTTTTTTTTTTTTTTATATATAACCACTTTCATTTACATTAAAAAGTGTTCCACAACTATGGACCAAACTGACTAGGGAAACATTTTGAGCTACTTACATTTGTGTGGCCCTCTGTGATGCATACTCCAGTTTAGAAGGGTCTGGTATGCCCAGGAACTCAGAATTCCCCTTCCTCCTTATACCAAGGCCTTCTCTCACCCCTGACAGCTTTTTGGGGCTAGAGCACAGAACTGGTAGCCAGGAGCTGGGCTTTCTGGTAGGTACTATATGGTTCACATCACCATAATATCTAAGCACTTCAGTCACTGATTCCTTGCATGCACCCTCCCCCACCATCTTTTGCAGTGTCATCATCTATTGTGTAGGGCTAATATATTTTGTGACAGGTTGTTCTCCTTAGGATGCCACCTGATGTACTGAGATACCACCGAGGCCGCCTGTTACGCCAGTTTAGGCACTGTTTTTATCTGTCTTGCTGAGTCAGGTTGAACGAACACACACACACACGGCTACACCCAACTGCAGAACGAAACAGACACTGATATCAGTTCTGGGAATTCTCAGCTTAAGGGACTTGCCCCAGCACACAGGTGTCCACCTCCCTTGGAGTGCAGACCCAAAGATATATTATGAAAGCCGCCTCCTCCCTCAATGTGGAAGAAGGTATGCACAACTCACCCCTCCCCCATTAGGAACTGGATTTAATAAAAAATGAAACAAATTTTATTAACTACAAAAGGCAGATTTTAAGTGGTAAAAGGGGTAACAAACAGAACAAAGCAGATTACTAAGCAAATACAACCAAACATGCAAACTAAGCTTGTTTCACTAAAGAAATTGGTTACAAATAGTAATTTCTCACCCTAGATATGGCTGCAGGCAGATTACAGAAAGTCTTGAAAAGCAGATGCACTGGTCTCCAGCTTGAAACCTCAGTTATTATTACTCATAATCTGGACGCCCTTCCAGCTTGGGCTCAACAGTTCAGTTCTTGCTTCCAGGTGTTTTTTCTGCCTCTTTGGGTGGGGAGGAAGAGGAGAACCATGATCATGTCACTCCCCTGACTTATATAGTTCTTGTGTAAGGCGGGAACCCTTTGTCTTCTAGTGGAAAACCACTGGCATTCCAAAAGGGGTGGAGGGATATCCAGTACCACGTGACTTGGACCCATGTCTCTGTAAGGCTATGGCAGCCATTGCTTGTAGGCTGTCTTCAGCGTCCACAGGAAGACAATGGACTGTGAAAGGGCTTAGTCTCTGCTAATGGTCCATTAGCCCTGTGTGGCTTTTCCATTGTTGTACCTGAAGGGCTGGCTGGGGATGACACCCAAAGTAACACATTTGAAATACACATACTAGTTAATATTCCTAGCTTCAGATACAGAAATGATACAGGCATACAAATTGGATAATCATATTCAGTAAATCATAACCTTTCTAGTGATATTTCACATGAGCCCTCCTGCATAAAGTATATCTCAGTGATGTCATTCATATCCTAAGCATATTTTCATAAAGAATATAGAGTGAAACATCACATATATCTGAGGATTGTTGAGGCTTACTGCATCATTTACAAAGCACTTTGAGATACTCATAACTTAGATTACTTTGAAATGCTTATACTGACAGTTTATAAAGTTATATTTTTACAAGCACTATGCAATCTAATCATAACACTAACTAAAATCCTTGGGAGGGATTTGAGTACCTGAGGGTGGATGTTGCTCTGGGGAGGGAAAATTGCAGCTGATTAACAGGAAACTTGTACAACAGATAAGGGCACTAAGTAAAGTATTGACTATGAAACTGAAAGTACAGGGGGGATGTGGTTTTTTTGTTTTGTTTTTAGTTTGGCAGAATGTATTTGCTTAAGTCTGGTCTATGCTAAAATGTTGGTCGACCTAGCTATGTCACCTGGGGGTGTGAAAAATCCACACCCCTCAGTGACATTAAGCTGATCTAACATCCAATGGAGACCGTGCTAAGCTGCCGGAAGAATTCTTCCATTCACCTACCGCCTCCCAAAAAGGTGGATTTACCTACACTAACAGGAAAACTTTTCCTGTCAGAGTAGGTAGTGTCTACACTGAAGCAGTGCAACTGCTGTGCTGTAGGTGTAATGCTGTAGTGTTTCAAGGGTAGCTAAGCCCTTAAGGCATGTCTACACTGGCAGTTACAGTGCCACTCAGGGAGCGCTGAAAGGAAACCACTGTTGTGTGTTCACACTGTCAGCTGCTTGCGCAATAGCGTGTTCACACTTACGGCACTTGCAGAGGTATTCAGAGCGGTGCACTCTGGGCAGCTATCCCACAGAGCACCTCTTTCTCTTCTGCTGCTAAGAGTTGTGGGAAGGCGGAGGGGGTCGCAAGGTATCCTGGGTCCTGTCCCAATGCCCCATGATGCATTGCTTCACATCCCGGAAATCCCTGTGCTTCCGTCCGCATTTGGTGCCATCTTTCAATGGTTTGTGTATTGCATGCCCTGCCTCTTCAGGCTGCAGGAATGGATCCTGAACTGTTGACCTGTATGCTGCTCGCTCTGACCAACACGTCACAAGTGGCAGTGGGTTATTCCTTAAACTACAAAGGCTAGAGGAGTGCGACATTGGTCTCTCCATGCGTAGTAGCTATGACTGGGTGGTGGGATCATATCGTGATGCACGTCTGGGATGACGAGCAGTGGCTGCAGAACTTTTGGATGAGAAAAGCCACATTCATGGGACTATGTGATGAGCTCGCCCCAGCCATGCGGTGCAAGAACACGAGAATGAGAGCTGCCCTGCCATTGGAGAAACATGTTGCGATTGCATCATGGAAGCTGGATATTCCAGACTGCTACCGATCGGTTGCTAACCAGTTCGGAGTGAGAAAGTTGACCATTAGACTCATGTTGACGGAAGTCTGTAGGGCCATTAATCGCATCCTGCTCCAAAAGACCATGACTCTGGGCCACGTGTGTGACATTGTGGATGGCTTTGCACAAATGGGCTTCTCTAACTGCGGAGGCGATAGATGGGATGCATATTCCAATTCTGGCACCAGACTACTTAGCCACTGACTATATTAATTTCAAGGCGCTTGTGGATCTCTATGGGCATTTATATGGAGATATACCTATCTCATAGAACTGGAAGGGACCCCGAAAAGTCATCGAGTCCAGCCCCCTGCCTTCACTAGCAGGACCAAGTACTGATGTTGCCCCAGATCCCTAAATGGCCCTCTCAAGGATTGAACTCACAACCCTAGGTTTAGCAGGCCAATGCTCAAACCACTGAGCTATCCCTCATCCAATTTCACAGACATTAATGCAGGCTGGTCCGGAAAGGTGCATGACGCACAAATTTTTCGGTATACTGGCCTATTCAGGAAGCTGCAAGCAGGGATTTTCTTCCCAGACCAGAAGATCACCATAGGGGAAGTCGAAATGTCCATTGTGCTCCTAGGAGACCCCGCCTACCCCTTAATGCTGTGGCTTATGAAGCCCTGCATGGGGCAACTTGACAGTAACAAGGAGCGGTTCAACAACAGGCTGAGCAAGTGCAGAATGACTGAGTGTGCTTTTGGCCATTTAAAAGCCTGCTGGCGCTGCCTCTATGGGAAGCTGGGCCTGGCCAATGACAATATTCCTATGCTTATAGCTGCATGCTGTACATTCCATAATATTTGTGAAGGGAAGGGTGAAAGCTTCACTCAGGGCTGGACCCCAGAGGCTCAGTGCCTGGAGGCTGAGTTTGAACAGCCAGAGAGCAGGCCTATTAAAGGGGTGCAGCACAGGGTCATAAAAATCAGGGATTCCTTGAGGCAGCAATTTGAAGCCGAAAGCCACTAATATTTGTTGTTATGCTTGGTAGTGCAGTGCTTGTAATGCAAGGAGGTGGTTGGTGGAGGCAATGCAATATGTGGGTTTAACATAATCGTATGTTGCTTTGCAGGGCTCTTTTTGCTTTCAGTTAATAGACTAAAAATTGCTTTCAAACCAACACAGTTACTTCATTAAAAAACAACTGGAGGAGAGAGTCCAAAAAAAAAAAATCAGCAGTGAGGGGGATGGGGAAAAGGAAGGTCCCAGGAGGAGGAAGGGTCTCGGCATGGCTAAAGATTTGTGTATGTCCAGGGATCGTATCCAACCTTCTCCTTTAGGGTACAATGCAGCGGGTACTGTGCTTCAGCAGGGCCAAACTGAAGAGGGATGGGTATTGAGTGCAGTGGGTAGTGGGAGTCTGCAGTGCTGGACTGTGAGGGGGAGGAGTGGAATGCCGCCAGGAGGTTGATAAGAGTGTGTTGGCAATGTGGGGGGGAGCATGGGAAAGAATTTTGCGACAGCGGCTGCAGGGGAGGGCAGGTGCGGAGCTGCTCAGTTTGAAGAGCTAGTATCGCCTGGAACATGTATGCTTAGCACTCCATGACCTTTAAGAGCCGCTCCGTAGCTTCATTCTGGTGTGCCGCGTTCTTCTTTCGGTTCCTCTACTCGCTGTCCCGCCACTCCTTCAATTCCTGTTTCTTGGCAGCGGAGTGCATCATAACATCACGCAGAAAGTCCTCCTTAGTTCTTCTTGGCTGCTTTCTAATTCTGCACAGCCGTTCAGCTGCAGATACCAAAGAGGGAGGCTGGGCTCCCAAGGTCATCTCTGAAGTTTAAACGCAACATTTTACAGAAGCAGTATTGTTTGCAACACACAGAACGCTGATTCGATGCTTTAAAACACAGCCAGTTCTCTCACACCTCTCACTAACTGGCTGATCCCAGGCAAGCACATGTGAGCCACAAGACCCCCAAAATGGTGAGGAGCCACAGGGGCAGGGTAAATCACTCTTCCCAGACCATGCTGTACACTGGCCACACAGCTCTTGGGAAGAGCCAGCATGGGGGGCGGGGGAGGCTGATAATCATTCCTGTCACTACACTTTCCATAGGATGTGATCATTATGAAAGATATCTCTCTGCTGAGGATGAGCAGGGAATCAAGGGAGGCGTCTTCTCCAAGACTGCGGCTTCCGCCCTGACCCCTGTGTGGCTCGTCTGTGTGCCGCAATGGTTTCCCCCCCTCTCACTCCCCCATCCCCCTCCTGTGATGGCACAGTGGCGCGGGACAGTTACTGTTAATGGGGCAAGAAACAAAGCAGCTCTACCAAAGAACCTGCGGCAGCAGATTGCCCAGGATCTCTACGAGAGTTTCCTGGAGATCTGAGGGAGATTCTTGTGAAGAGAAGGAGTCAATCAACGGCCTGTTCTGCCGCTCAGACTAGGCAGGCAGTGGGAGACAAACCTGCTTTCTGCAACCCTCCTGCCCCTAACAACTCGCTTCAGCGATTCCCGAAATCAAATCTGTTTACCAGGGCCTCCTCTCTTGTTTGCGCTTTGCCAAGATCCGACAGCTGTGACTGGCTAGCCTCCTCCAGGGTAAAAAAGAGCTCCTGGCTGCGTGCATCTCTGGCCTCTGAGTCATCCTCTGCCTCTGGGTTCCCCTCTTCCAAGATTTCCTCCTCCTGACTCGGTCCACTTTTGACTGGCACACGAGCCACCGAGAGGTGGGGTCACCGCCGAGTATCGTGTCCAGCTCTTTGTAGAACCGGCAGCTCGTGGGCGCAGCACCGGAGCGGTGGTTTACCTCCCTTGTGATAGGCATTCTGCAGCTTCTTCACTTTGACCCTGTGTGTCCCGGTCATGGCCTCTTTCTGTCCTGCATTGTGAAATCTGCCCCTAGGTATCCTAATTCCTACAGCTGGAGCGAGTTGGGACTGGACCATAGGCGCCAACTCCATGGGTGCTCTGGGGCTGGAGCACCCATGGGGAAAAATCGGTGGGTGCTGTGCACCCACCAGCAGCCAAGCTCCCTGCCCCAGCTCACCTCGTGTCCACCTCCTCCCGAGTGTGCTGCATCCCGCTTCTCCTCCTTGCGGCAAAACAAGCTGTGGGAGGGGGGAGGATCAGGAACACTGTATGCTCAGGGGAAGAGGTGGGGCCGGGGCGTGGATTTGGGGAAGGAATCCAATAGGGGCAGGGAGAGGGCGGAGTTGGGGTGGGGACTGTGGGGAAGGGGTGGGGACGGTGGTCGGTTGAGCACCCACTGCCGCCAGGAGAAGTTGGCGCCTGTGGACTGGACAGCCGTGTGTGTGTGTGTGTGTGTGTGCGCTTCTGGTGGCAAAAGGCTAGAGCCGGCCCTGACAGCAGCAGCGCCTCGTGCGCAGAGGGTGCCCTGGGGCCACTGCGGTTTGTGCTGCAGGAGCAGCACCTGCACCTTGTGGCTGGGCTGAGCAAGCTCAGAGCGGGGGACACTCTGGCTGGGGGCCGCCCCGCAAGGCGCCCGGGGCCGCCTGCAGGTGCTGCGGGGTGGCCACTGCCCAGGGGCAGCAGCAGGGCAGCCAGAAGCAGCTGCAGCGGGACCATAGAGGGCGGGGCGCTGCCATACGGGGCTCGCGTCCCGCTCTCCGGGGCTCCCTGCTGGGGCGGTCCCCCGGCTCTCCCCTCCTGGGTCCCGGCCGGTCCTGGAGGTGGGAGCCCTGGCTGGAGGGACCCTGGGCTGAAGTGCGGCCCAGGAGCCCCGCTGCTTACCTCAACCCTGCCAGCGCCGGACCAGCTGGAGGCAAGGGGGGAGTGGGCGGAGTCAGCACCTTTGGGGGGGGGGAACCTAGGGCTGGAGTGGCAGGGGGTGCAGGTGGTGGGGATGAACGCTTTTCACAAAATGATCACTTCATATCTGACTTATCTGTTCTCCATCCTCAAAGGAAACCTGCACAACACCTTCAAAGACAAGCCTGGGAGCTTAAATTCATAACTTTGTTAGACAATAAAAATCACGATTTTAATAAGAACGTTGGATTTATGGGTATTAAAACAATCTGTATTCCACTAATTGCCCTTTTTTGTCCTGTGACTGCAGGGGTGTTAATGGGCCACTTCATCTTGAATGGTCCCTTAAGGTATGTCCATGCAGCAACTAGACACCCGCCGCTGACCCATGCCAGCCGCGTGGGGCTTGGGCTGAGGGGCTGTTTCGTTGCTGTATAGATATCTGGGTCTCCTGCCTTAATTAAATGGAGCACAGAACTATGAGAAGGTTGAAAACAAACTTATAAGACCTCTTCTGACTCATTAGACAAACATCCCAATTATTAGTGAGGAACTCTTCTCCCTTCTAATTAGTTGCCTAATTACCTGTTAGTAACAGTCACTTGCACAGTAACAGGCTACAAGTCAGTGACTTTTTAGCGTAAATAAACAGCAGGACATGATTGGGGCCCAATTTGGAGAGTTTTAAAAATGAATCAGCCTTTGAATGTGGCCAGCTTTCCCCCCCCCCCCCCCCCCAATAGTGATGCCAAAATTTTCAGAGTATAGGACCTAAAGTTGCACTATTGAATCCATATTTAGAAAGCTGAAAAGTATCCAGTTCTTCAGAAGTATTGAGCATATAACAGCTCCCATTGAAGTCAGCTGAATCTGCTGAGTGCTCAGCACGCTTGAAAATGTGGTCGCCATTTTTAGGCTTTAGGAGCCAAACTTTGTTCCTGTTTTTGATAATCATGACTGAAGGTTAGGCTGAACCCTTAATGTTTATCATTATAGAGGTAGCCGCATTTAAACATGGGACACCAAACTCAGACCTGGTACAACAACTGCAAATATATCCGTGACTGACCAGATCTGAGTGTGTCCTGTGGTCTACATGGCTACATGCTAGTTGCTCCTCCACTTCAGCACCTTAGGTGCAAAGTGGTTGGGTTTTTTTTTTTTTGTTTTTTTTTTTTTTTGTTTGTTTTTTGTTTTTTGTGGGAGTTGCCTGGTTTAGGCATATAGTTTATGGTTTAAAAGCTGTTCTGAGAAGTGGTGAAATGTGTTACCTTAGCATTTTGATTGAAATAGTATTTAGTGCAGAGCAGGAAGGAAATAAGCAGGAGTATGTATTTACATGTTAAAGCACCGTAAAATCAAGTCAACAGTGTACATCCCATACATACAATTAGTTTTTCCCCCTTGATACTTCACTGCTTGGATTTAGAGACCTTCAGGAGAAGTAGCAATTTGCCTAGGATTTTCTGGAGGGAGTAATTTGATTTCAGGGGATGAATTAGGTAGATATTGCACATTCATGTTTCCTTTACGTGACTTAAAAGCACTGTTTCAATATTTTATTGAATGTATATTGTGCTAGAACTTGGGAATTTGACAAAGAGGACACACTTGAATGAATCAAGCCATATCACAATATTATAGAGCAGAGGTGGGCAAACTATGGTCTGCGGGACCCTCCTGCCCAGCCTCTGAACTCCTGCCCAGGGAGGCTCGCGCCCAGCCCCTCCCCCGCTGTTCCCCTTCCCCTGCAGCCTCAGCTCACTATGCCACCAGCACAATGCTCTGGGTGGCAGGGCGGCGAGCTCCTGGGGAAGCACAGCTGCAGAGCCTGGGCCTGACCCGTGCTCTGTGCTGCGCGATGCGTGGCTGGCTCCAGCCGGGCAGCACAACTGCAGCGCCGCCAGCCACCAGTGCTCCAAGCAGCATGATAAGGGAGTGGGGGGTGGGAGGGATTGGATAGAGGGCAGGGCAGGGGAGTTCGGGGTGGTGGTCAGGGGGTGGGGGTGTGGATAGAGGTCGGGGCGGTCAGAGGGCAGGGAACAGGAGTTGAAAAGGGGCAGGGGTTCCAGGGGCGGTCAGGGAGAAGGGGTGGTTGGATGGAGCAGGAGCACTTCCCCCTCCCAGAGCAGGCTCAGGGCCTCGCGCCCTGGCGGCGGCTCACATGCCCGGGAGCCGCAGAGCCTGAGCGTGGTGAGGGGGGAGCTGAGGGATGCACGGGGGGCCTCTGCCTGCATGCATCTGCTGCAGCCTGCAGGAGCCCCCAGGGGGGCGCCAGGTCACAGCCTGGGCAGCAGGAGCAGGGAGTGTGACTGCTTCCCGCTAGCGGCGCTGCCACCTTTGCAGGGCTCCTGCCCCCCTGCGTCGCGCCAGCTCCTCCATGGCTAGGGCTCACTGCCCCCGCAAGCCGACGCTCTGGCTGTCCGGTGCCTCCGGAAGGCAGCTTCTCCCTGCTGAGCCAGGGCACCACTTTTTGGCGCCCACAGGGCCATCCTTAAGATTTATGGGGCCCTATGCAGTATTATTAAACTGGTGCTTCTATGCCCGACAGCAGCCTGAGCTTGCAGCCCGGCGGGGGTGGTGGGAGAAGGCAGAAAGAATAACAAGATGCCCGGCCCGCTTCACAGTGGTGGAGAGTCACAGTTTCCCGCAGAGACCCCTGTACCCTCTCCCTCACGCAGAATGGACATGCAGAAGGTAAAAGCACTAAACTTGGGAATAAAAAATGTCAGTCACAGGTTTTTTGATATGCCCTGAAGTTTGTCAGACATTTATTTGCAAAAACTTTGTAGTAAGGGTGAGTCAGCTGAATACAACATTAAATATTATGGAATACATGATGCAGCTCTTCTCTGTTTTACATTTTCTTAATCAATATTTCTAAGCTGATTTTATATTTTAAATGTACTCTTAAGCCTTCTTAAAGTAATCATTCCAGATTACTACATATTTAACTCACTGAAACAGACATTATTTTAAATTAATCAGTCACGGAGGTTTAGTATGTTCATAACAATGTTCATTGCTTTTAGAAAAAGGGAACACTAATTTACTGTGTGTGATCTCCATAACAATGCACATGTTTATGAAATTTCACCAACTTTGGAAACCTTTTTTTAAAGATTTTAGGCATAACAAAGGATTTTATATCTTACTAAGGTACTGATTTTGCTTAAAACTAGTTCATCAGATAGTCAGAAGTAAAGAAAGGGAAACTTTGTCCAGCTATCTGGAAGCAAAGGGCTGTTGCTTCCTTCAATGGAGGGAGAGGGGGTGAAGGGAGAAATGGATGGACAGGAAGACTTTGGAAGCAAGTTTTTTTACTATCGTAATTAAAATGTGTATTTTAGATAAGGGTGGTCTTTTGAAGAATTTATTTTAAAAAACATATGTCTGAAGATCCAAGCATTTAAGGCTAAAGATGATTGTGCATCTAAAAATCTATGTAAGGATTTTTTTAGAGATGTGATTTTATAATCTTCACCAACTCACTAATGAAATATTTTTAAAGCAAATTTTAAACTAAGGTCCTGTAGACTGACATGTTCTGAGTAAATATTACAGTCATGCACAACTGTTTTTGTCAGTACATTCAGAAACTGATGTAGATACCTGGGGGTTGGCAAATGCCTGTTATGTCTTCATTACCCGTTGAATGGCTCTTTAACAGTTTCAGTGTTGTGCTAATAGGTCTGGCAGGCTGAAGACTTTCTTTTTAACTACCAGATCCCCTTCCCAGGAAGACTAAGGGTATGTCTACACTACGAGAGTAGTTCGATTTTACTTAAAGCGAATTTGTGGAACCGATATTACAAAGTCGAACATGTGTATCCACACTAAGGACAGTAATTCGACTTTGTGAGCCCACACTAACGGGGCAAGCGTCGACACTGGAAGCGGTGCACTGTGGGTAGCTATCCCAGAGTTCCCACAGTCCCCGCTGCCCATTGGAATTCTGGATCGAGCCCCCAATGCCTGCTGGGGCAAAAAACTGTGTCGAGGTTGGTTTTGGGTAACTGTCATCATTCAACCCTCACTTCTGCCCTCCCTCCGTGAAAGCGCTGGCGGGCAATCAGTTCGCGCACTTTTCTGGTGATTGACAGCATGGACGCCACAGCACCGCGAGTGTGGAGCCCGCTGCGATCATTGCTGCGGTTATGGCCGTTGTCAACACCTCGCGCCTTATCATGCACCTTTTTCAGAGGCAGATGCTGAGAAATCGGGCGAGGAGGCTACGGCAGTGCGGTGAGGACATTAAGTCTGAGAGTGGCACAGACCTCTCACAAAGCACGGGACCCCGCGCCGTGAACATCGTGGTGGCAATGGGTCATGTTGATGCTGTGGAACGGCGATTCTGGGCCCGGGAAACAAGCACGGACTGGTGGGACCGCATAGTGCTGCAGGTCTGGGATGAATCTCAGTGGCTACGAAATTTTCGGGTGCATAAGGGAATTTTCCTGGAACTTTGTGAGTTGCTGTCCCCTGCCCTGAAGCGCAAGGACACCCGGATGCGAGCAGCCCTGACTGTCCAGAAGCGAGTGGCCATAGCCCTCTGGAAGCTTGCAACGCCAGACAGCTACCGGTCAGTCGCCAATCAATTTGGAGTGGGCAAATCTACCATGGGGGTTGCTGTGATGCAAGTAGCCAACGCAGTCGTTGAGCTACTGCTCTCAAAGGTAGTGACCCTGGGAAACGTGCAGGTCATCATACGTGGCTTCTCTGCGATGGGATTCCCAAACTGCGGTGGGGCTATAGATGGAACTCACATCCCTATCCTGGGACCAGACCACCAGGCCAGCCAGGACATTAGCCGAAAGGGCTACTTTTTCAATGGTGCTGCAAGCACTGGTGACCACAGGGGACGTTTTACCAACATCAACGTCGGATGGCCAGGCAAGGTTCATGACGCTCGCATTTTCAGGAACTCTGGTCTGTTTAGACGGCTGCAGGAAGGTATTTACTTCCCGGACCAGAAAATAACTGTTTGGGATGTGGAGATGCCTATAGTGATCCTCGGGGACCTAGCCTACCTGCTAATGCCCTGGCTCATGAAGCCCTATAGAAGCGCCCTGGACACTGAAAAAGAACTCTTCAACTACCGGCTGAGCAAGTGCAGAATGGTGGTGGAGTGTGCTTTTGGACGTCTGAAGGGGAGATGGAGAAGCTTACTGACTCGCTCTGATCTCAGCAAAACCAATATCCCCATTGTTATTGCAGCTTGCTGTGTGCTCCACAATCTCTGTGAGAGCAAGGGGGAGACGTTTATGGCGGGGTGGGAGGTTGAGGCAAATCGCCTGGCTGCTGATTACGCCCAGCCAGAAACCTGGGCGATTAGAAGAGCCCAGCGGGACGCACTGTGCATCCGGGAAGCTTTGAAAGCTAGGTTCCAGAGTGAGCAGGGTAACCTGTGACTATTACGTTTGTTTAAACAGAATCTGAACCTCCCCTGTTTCTTTACCCACTTACTGTTGACTATCCTCTCCAGTTACCAACCACCTTCCCCCGCTTCCAACACACCTTTAAAAATAAAATAAATGAATCTTTGTTCATTAACACAGTTTTCTTTATTAAGGATTTCGCGGTAAAGGGTTGAAACTGGGACGCAGACTGTGGTGGGGAGCAGGTATAGTGATGGAAAGGACGCTTCTAAACTTGAGGAATGACAGGCTCCTGCTCCTAGAGCGGTCCGCAGTGATGGACTGGTTGTTTCAACGGAGCCTGCCACCCCTCCTTTTTGGGACTCTGTGTGTGGGGGCTATGTGACTTTGTGGCGGGGGAGGGCGGTTACAGATCTCCTGCTGCGTGGCTCTATCGTACAGGCTAAGGACCGCTGCCCTCCCCCGCCACAAACTCACATAGCTCCCCCCACACAGAACATGAAAACCACCTCCCAGACTGACCAGGGTGCCTAGTGACTGCAATGTGTGTGTGACCTTCTGCTGAACCTACCCCTGTGTCTGTACCCAGGTAAAGGTGACTGTGCTTTCCAATTACCAATCCCCTTTCCCCCCCTTCAAACACACTGTCCTCTAAAAGAACATGACGGAAACAGTAATTAACAGAAACGTATTTTTTATTAAGAACTACACAGGAGATGAAACTGGGATGGGGGCTTGGGTGAGGTGCATTTGGAGGGAAGGAAAGGGCGTATCAAATCTTTGGGAATGAGAGCCTTCTGCAATTTGAGCAGTCTACAGTGGTGGAGTGACTGCTTTCACGGCCCTTGCCGCCCCTCCTTCTTGGGACTTTGGGTGAGGGGGGATGGGACTTTGTGGTGGGGGAGGGCGGTTAGAGATAGAATGCAGGGGGGCTCTGTCCTCCTGCCTCCGGCCCTGCAGAACATCTACAAGGCGCCAGAGCGTATTCGTTTGCTCCCTCATTAGTCCAAGCAGTGTTTGAGTCACCTGCTGGTCTTCCTGTCGCCACCTCTCCTCCCTTTCACTGTGTGATCGCTGGTATTGTGACATGTTCTCCCTCCACTGGGTCTGCTGTGCTGCCTCGGCTCGGGAACAGACCATAAGTTCTGAGAACATCTCGTCCTGTGTCCTCTTCTTTCGCTGCCTGATCTGCGCCAGCCTCTGGGAGGGGGATGCCGGGGTAGCTTGGGAGACGCTCGCAGCTGTGGGATGGGAAAAGGAGTGAATTTCTCAAAAAGATACGTTTTTTGCAAACAATGAATATAGTCTTTCTCTGTGAACAAGACCATGCACAGTACCTATCACATGCGCACTCAGTACAAGGTCGAATTTTCTGCCTTCAGCTTGAGTGCCTGGGGTCTTGCTGTACAGATCACAGAAGTGGGGCCGGACACCGGAATTCTGCTAGCAGGCGGCCATGGTAAGCCGTAGACTTTTGGCTGCTTAAAGCTTAATTTACAGCAGTGCCCTCCTTTCACGTTCCAAGCAATGCTCCTAGCATTGGCCAGTTCCTGCTGCCGGCGATCCGGCCGGCATGAACTCTGCCCCTGTCCCACCCCCGTCGCGGCTGTCCCCGGGAAAGATCCCTGCATGCTGCTGGCGAACCGCTCAGCATGAACGGTTTACCTTCCCGCCCCCACCACGTGGCTGGGCTCGGGAAAGATCCCTGCATGCTGCTGGCAAACCGCTCAGCATGAACGGTTCGCTTCCCCACCCCCACCGCGTGGCTGTAAACCACCGGTTACAGTTATTTAAAGGAACAGGCAATCAGTCCCCATACTAAAATTCCCCTAATTCAAAGCAGGTCACCATGAGTGATATCACGCTGATGAGGATTACGAAGGCAGAGAAAGACCGCATGCTGCGTGAATGCCAGCAAACACCAGGGCCGTATGCCGCCATGCTTTGCCAGGCAATGATCCCGGAGTACCTGCTGCTAGCCTGGCGCAGAAAAGTTTCCTACCATGGAGGAGGCAATAAGGCCGCTCTCCCCAGGAACCTGATGCAAAGGCTTTCACATTACCTCCAGGAGAGCTTCGTGGAGCTGTCCCTGGAGGATTTCTACTCTATCCCCAGACATGTTAGCAGACTTTTCCAGTAGCTGCACTGGCAAGGACTAAAAAGTTAAGCGCCTAGGGCAAACTAATCATTAAAAACCCATTGCTAACATACCATGCCTATTCTATTCAAAATAAATGTTTACAACACTTACCTACTGATGTTTCCCCTGATTCACGGTCCGGGTTACCGCCTTGCAAGGGTTGGTAGGGGATCTCCGTGAGAGTGATGAAGAGATCCTTGCTGTCGGGGAAATCAGTGTTGTAAGCTCTGTCGACTGCCTTGTCCTCCTCATCTTCCCCATCCGCGAACAGCTCCGAGGAAGTGGCCGTCGACAATACCCCATCGTCAGAGTCCACGGACAGTGGTGGGGTAGTGGTGACGGCTGCACCTAGAATGGAATGCAGTGCCTCGTAGAAACGGCATGTCTGGGGCTGGGCTCCGGAGCGTCCGTTTGACTCTTTGGTCTTCTGGTACACTTGTCTCAGCTCCTTGATTTTCAAGCGGCACTGCATTGCATCCCGGCTGTATCCTCTCTCCGTCATGGCTTTTGAGATCTTCTCGTAGATCTTCGCATTCCGTTTTTTCGATCGCAGCTCCGAAAGCACAGACTCATCGCCCCACACAGCGATCAGATCCAAGACTTCCCGATCAGTCCATGCTGGGGCCCTCTTTCTATTCAGCGATTGCATGGTCACCTCTGCTGGAGAGCTCTACATCGTTGCCAGTGCTGCTGAGCTCACCACGATGTCCAAACAGGAAATGAGATTCAAACTGCCCAGACAGGAAAGGGAATTCAAATTTTCCTGGGGCTTTTCCTGTGTGGCTGATCAGCG
This sequence comes from Trachemys scripta elegans, assembly GCF_013100865.1. Taxonomy (NCBI): domain Eukaryota; kingdom Metazoa; phylum Chordata; order Testudines; family Emydidae; genus Trachemys; species Trachemys scripta. The sequence goes on from NC_048304.1 coordinate 43,189,243, forward strand.
CATCCGAGCTCTGACTGCTGTCCAGAGCGTCAGAGTGGTCTCATAGACTCATAGACTCATAGACTTTAAGGTCAGAAGGGACCATTATGATCATCTGGTCTGACCCCCTGCATGCTGCAGGCCATAAAACCGTCCCTACCCCTTCCCTGGACTCTGCTGCTGAAGTCCCCAATCCTGTTTTAGGTGACTTCAATTGGCAGAAACCCTCCTGCTAGAGATCCCTGCCCCATGCTGCGGAGGAAGGCGAAAAACCTCCAGAGGCTCAGCCAATCTGCCCTGGAGGAAAATTCCTTCCCGACCCCAAATATGGCGATCAGTAAGACCCCGAGCATATAGGCAAGAGTCACCAGCCTGACCCCTGTCAGCCATTATACAATTTACCTACCATTTCTTGGTTTTCCTTGACTACTATGTTTTACCATTAAACCATTCCCTCCATAAATTTATCTAACTTAATCTTAAAACCAGACAGGTCCGTCGCCCCCACCGTTTCCCTCGGAAGGCCGTTCCAATATTTCACCCCTCTGACGGTCAGAAACCTTCGTCTAATTTCAAGCCTGAACCTCCCCACGGCCAGTTTATATCCATTCGTTCTCGTATCCACATTAGTACTAAGCTGGAATAATTCTTCTCCCTCCCTCGTATTAATCCCTCTAATATAGTTAAAGATAGCAATCATATCCCCCCTCAGCCTTCGCTTTGTCAGACTAAACAACCCAAGCTCCTCTAGTCTCTTTTCATACGACAGGTTTTCCATTCCTCTGATCATCCTAGTGGCCCTTCTCTGCACCCGTTCCAGTTTAAGTTCATCTTTTTTAAACATGGGAGACCAGAACTGCACACAGTACTCCAAATGAGGTCTCACCAGCGCCTTGTACAACGGAAGCAGGACCTCCTTATCCCTACTAGATATACCTCGCCTAATGCATCCCAAGACAGCATTGGCTTTTTTCACCGCCACGTCGCATTGTCGACTCATAGTCATCCTGCGGTCTACCAGGACCCCTAGGTCCTTCTCCTCTTCCGTTACTTCTAACCAATGCGTCCCCATCTTGTAACTAAAATTTTTATTAGTCATCCCCAAATGCATTACCTTACACTTTTTACTATTAAATTTCATCCTATTCCTGATACTCCAATTCACAAGCTCATTCAAGTCTCCCTGCAGGATATCCCTATCCTCCTCCGAATTTACAACGCCTCCCACCTTCGTATCATCCGCAAACTTTATCAGCCCACTCCTGCAATCGGTCCCGAGGTCAGTTATAAATAAATTAAATAAAATGGGTCCCAAAACCGAACCTTGAGGCACTCCACTAGTAACCTCCCTCCAACCCGACAGTTCACCCTTTAATACGACCCGCTGCATTCTCCCCATTAACCAATTCCTTATCCACCTCTGGATTTTCATATCGATCCTCATGTTTTTCAGTTTAACCAATAATTCCTCATGGGGTACAGTATCAAACGCTTTACTGAAATCCAGGTATATTAGGTCCACCGCATTTCCCTTATCTAATAAATCCGTTACTTTCTCAAAGAAGGAGATCAGATTCGTTTGGCACGATCTGCCCTTCGTAAAACCATGTTGTAATTTATCGCAATTGCCACTAACCTCCAGGTCCTCAACTAGTTTCTCTTTCAGAATTTTCTCTAACACCTTGCACACTACAGATGTTAAACTAACAGGCCTGTAGTTACCCGGATCACTTTTTTTCCCTTTCTTGAAAATAGGAACCACATTAGCTATTCTCCAGTCTAACGGGACCACCCCCGAGTTTACAGATTCATTAAATATTATCGCTAACGGGCCTGCTATTTCCCGTGCCAATTCCTTCAATATTCTCGGATGAAAATCGTCCGGTCCTCCCGACTTAGCCCCATTAAGGCATTCAAGTTTTGTTTCTACCTCGGATACGGTAATCCCCCATCCTGAATGCCCCTCTGTAGTGGTGCTAGTATCCCTAATACCTTCATTGGCCTCATTAAACACCGATGCAAAATATTCATTGAGATATTGCGCCATGCCTAGATTGTCTTTAATCTCCTCTCCGGCAATAGTCTTCAGCGGTCCCACTTCTTCTTTCTTTGCTTTCTTCCTATTTATGTGGCTGTAAAACCTCTTACTATTGCTTTTAATTCCCCTCGCTAGGTCCAACTCTACACGGCCTTTGGCCTTTCTCACTCTATTTCTACATTCTCTGACTTCGCTAAGGTAAGTTTCTTTACTAATCCCTCCCCTCTTCCACTCTTTGTACGCTTTCTGTTTCTTCCTAATCGCCCCTTTGAGTCGGTCGCTCATCCAGCTCGGTCTAAATCTCCTGCTTTGTAATCTTTTTCCCTTTTTTGGAATGCAGGCCTCCGACAGCTCATGCATCTTTAACTTGAAGTAATCCCAGGCTTCTTCTGCCTTTAGATCCATTAATACGTTTGCCCAATCCACTTCCCTTACCAGTCCCCTTAATTTGTTAAAATTGGCCTTTTTAAAATTATAAACCCTAGTCTTTGACTTAATTCTGTTACTCCTCCCATGTATTTTAAACCGAATTAGCTCATGATCACTGGAGCCCAAATTGTCCCCCACTACCACTTCCTCAACGAGGTCCTCACTACTTACCAGAATCAAATCTAAAATGGCCTCCCCCCTCGTCGGTTCAGCTACAGTGGTGCACTGTGGGATAGCTCCCGGAGCTATTAGCGTTGAATTCTGTCCACACTAACCGTAATTCGACATGGCCATGTCGAATTTAGCGCCGCTACTCTCGTCAGGGAGGAGTACAGAAATCGATTTAAAGAGACCTCTGTGTCGAAGTAAATAGCTTCGTTGTGTGGACGGGTGCAGGGTTAATTCGAATTAACGCTGCTAAATTTGACATAACCTCCTAGTGCAGACCAGGCCTCAGAGCCTGCAGGAAGGGTCAGAACAGGGATAGGAAAACCAGTTGGGTGGACACTAAGACCCAGTGTTGCCCCAAATTTTCAGGTGCCCTACCCAGCTGCCTATGCCTGAGAATGGTCCAGGGCGCCCCCAACCACTTGCAGCCCTAGGTGGCTGCCTAGTTCCCCTAGTGGTTGCACCGGCCCTGCTGAGGTCACACCTTGGCCTCAAGTTGCCTTTTAGTTGTACCTTCTCTGCTTTTGCATTTCCAGGGTGAAGAGCCAAATTGATTGCAGCAACCATTTAAACAAGTTTTAGGTTTAGTCCAAGCATGCACATGATATGTAGAAGTGAAGGAAATGGCTAGTTCAGGTGCTGTAGTGTAAATGGAGCTGTTCATTTTTTAGTTTGTGCTGACAGCAACCAGAGTTTCTTAACTCTGATGCTAATTTCAATGGCCTATGATAGGGATCTTAATCCAGTTTAAATTGGACAGTAGTCCATATCACAGGCACCACAGTTGATACTAACTGGGGAATCTCATTAGACATCACGGATTCAGTGAGGGAGGGAGACTGCATTAGTTTTTTGCCCTTACAGGTGGCCTGTTCACAACATGATGCATATTGATGGGGTGCTGTGAAGAAACTTGCCTATTCTTTTCTTCGTATAGAGGACATCCGTTTTCAGGACTATCAAACTGGCACTTTGATCCAAAAGCAAATTCTCTTACTGTTTGTGTGTTTTTTTAAAGAAGCATTAATGTATTATCCTTTATGCAGTTGCTTGGAATCATGCGGTAATGTAGGTAATAAGACTTCATTAGATATAGAACTGATTAAATCTGCTCTTTATGGTTTCTATATGTCTGCCAAACAATCCCACAAAAGTGCACTTTGTAGCCCTTTCTGCTGTAGTAACTAGCTGGATAGAGCAGGGGTTAGGCTGCTTAAAAAACCTTCTAACTCTGTCTCTTGTACCAACCAGGCAATCACTTGCAGCTCATCTACAGAAACAACTAGAGAATTGCTGTTCCCAGATGGCAGGATACAAGTAATTTTATGATTTAAATTTCAACACATTTCTTAAACATCAGTTATTTGGCCAGCATTTCCCTTGAATGTATTTTTCTGAAGAATATAATTTCTGCTTGGAGAAACAAGTATGAAATACGAGAAGGCTTTTTGGGTACCCTGTTTATGTGTATTGTTCATTGGTTCTCAAATTTCAGTCAGTAACTGAAGTAATAGAAGAGGAAGCATGGTCTAGTGTGCACAAGTCTGAGAGTGAGGAACTCCTTTATTCTAATCCTGGCTTTAATACTGCCATCGCCATCCTTCTCCCCTCCCTCTCACTGGGTGGGAAGATTGTTCCGAGCAGCTCCGAGATGGGCAGCCCAGTAAGAAGATGAGGGAGTGCATGCCTTGGAGTTCCTCCTCCAACTCCAGATGGGGAGCCAGGAGTGGATTGGCCCCTGGCTCCCCGCATCATTAATTTAAACCTCTGCCTGAGCCTCTTGCTCCTCTTTAGCGTCCCTGTAGTTGTAGTACAGGAGCTGTATTTTTAGAATGTTGTGGGTCTGGCCTGTTTTGGGGGTCAGGAAGGAATGTTGTTGTTTTGTCCTGTTGGGGCCAAATCGGCAGACATGGTGCAGTTTTTGTTTTTGTTTTTTCATTTTCCTTGCAACATAATGGAGGAATGGTTAAGTAGGAGAAGGACTCCGCTGGGGGGGGGGGGTGTGTTTTTTTCACACTCCTGAGTGAGAAAGTTGCAGCACTGTAAAGTGTCAGTGTAGACAAGAAAGTAAGAACCTCTGCTACAAAAACTACTTTTAAACAAAATAAGTTTTGTTAAACTTAAGTGCTTATGTTTTTGCCACCAAAAAAAAAAAACTTACTAGTTAGCAGAGCCCTTTCATTCAGAGGAAACACTGTTAGTGTAAGGGGGCATTAGCTTTATATGGACACTCTTTCACCATACTTCAGCAAGGCAGGGTCCACAGGTCCTATGGTGACCTTGTGTTCTGCTGTGGTGGCAGAACAACCCTATCCTTTGCTGGCAGGGAGTATAGACCTAGGCTCTGAAGAACCCAACAGCTTCACTTTTCCTCTACAGCCACAAGTGGACATTGTCAGATGTGTAGCCAAGATCCTAGTTTTAGACCGTTCAGATTTTGATTTATTCTTTTAATGAGGGCCTCTATCTGGGTGATCAATCTGAATCTAAATTTCTGAGGCACTGCAGACCATCATTATTTGGAGGGTGGGGACGGATGGGGTATTTTCCAGAAGCAGAAGAATCTCTAACAAGTTAATTAAGCCAGAGGTTCTCAAACTGCGGTCCGTGGACCACCATTGGTCTGCGAGCGCCATTCAGGTGGTCCGCAGATAGTTCCTTCTAAGGTGTGCACCTGGGTGGCCAAACACAAGAGAATGAAAGGCCATCCACCTAATTAGTGGAGCCGCGCAGGTGTGGCTCCACTAATTAGGTGTCGGGACCCTGGAGAAGACACACGTAAGGTAAGGTGGTGGCCTGAGGGTGAATGGGGGTAGGTGGGAGGGGGCAGTGGAATGAAAAGAGGAGGTGGGGGGAATTTGACCACCGCAACCCTGCACATCCCAAAGAGGCAACTTTCCCCAGCTCCAGGGCTGCAGCTGCTGGGGAGAGACGGCCCTCCTTCCTAGCCTTAGTTCTGTGGCTGCTGCGGGGGGGAGAGACCCCTCCTTCATAGCCCCAGCTAGGGGGCTGCCGTGGCGGGGGTGAGAGGGCACATCCATTGCATTAGAAAGACTACTGATATTAAAATATGAGTTGTGTGCTTTTATTTATAGAACAAATAAACAATTGGTTTTTTTTATATATATAGCTCTTTTATCCAAAGTGCTTTACAATAGTTAGTTAACGGTACAAACAACATTTGGAAAGATCATTAAGTGGTCCGCAGAGACCCTCAGCATTTTTCAAGTGGTCCACGAAAAAAAAGTTTGAGAACCACTGAATCAAGCAGTAATGAAACTAAGATAGGTCTGGTATCTTCATTTCTTTTCTTGGGTTTGCAGAAATAGATTCTGCATATGATGCCACTTCCATGTCCAAGAATCTGCCTCTCAGCAGTGCAACTGCTTTCATGACTCTATGACTGTACATTCCCACTGTACTAACAGCATCCCCCTCAGACACCTATCACTGGCCAGATACACTACCTCATTGTTCTCCACCTATCCCCTCATTTTAAAAACAATATTAGACCTCAAACACCAACCAATTTACTTTAATTCAGCATCCAACTTGGATTTCTTTTCATATTCAAGTGAGCCATCTGGCTTTAATGAACTGTAATTGGGTTTTAATGTTGCTTCCAGTTGTTGCTAGCTCACTGAATGTTTCATGTGTCACAGAATATGCAGTTATAGAGTTCTAGGAAGGTTTGTAATCCTGAAATAAGTGCTGTATGTTGCAGTCTACTTCCAGAGGCTGGGTTCTGTTCTGTCATTTGTAATCTCTTTTTTTGGATGTCTAGTCTAGATTTAGCAAAGGGATATTTTAGGGGTTTTGAACTTCATCTGCCTATTGGTAATTCAGCTGATTTCCAGTTCTGTCTATATTAAAAAAAAAAAAAAAAAAAAAATCAGTGCTTCTTGCTAAATAAAGAGGACCTTACTCAGACTTTACTAGGGCAAAGCTCACATTAACTTCAGTAGGAGTTGTGGCTGTTCAGCATCTCTTAAATAAAAGAGTAGCCTGATTTAGGTGTTTACATGTTACTAGGTTCCTAAATTTAGATGCCAAAATTTAAAAATATCAGCTTATACACATTTTGGTATGTATTCTGCTCTGTTTTAGTTGTGGAAGATACTCTGGAGAGCTGGGTAATATAAATTCTGGAAGTTTAATTAAATTAAACCATCTATGTGACTAGAGCTTCCAGGGTCAGGTGTTAAGGTAATAGGGCTGCATTTCAAAGCATATGAGACTGTAGTGCTTAACAGCACTCCATCTTGTGCAAAGTCCCCCATTTGGTTTTGTACTGTGACAGTTTGTACACAAAAATGTATTACTAGTTTTTGACAATCCCAAGAAGTATATTGGCATACAAGAAAATATGATAAATGTATTCTGTTTGGCACTCTACAGTAGAGTCAAAATATTTTATAGTTTTTCCATGGGGTAGCCTCATCTTCCAGCATCCCACACCACTTCAGGCATATGGAGATAAATGATATGGTTTAGACGAAGTAGAAGTATTGTAGCAGGAATTTGCCATTTAAATGACATGCATTAGCATGCTGAATTTTGGTAACTATATGTACTTTTTTACAATTGTAGAAAGTTACACTTCTGTAGAGAGAAACTGATATGTGCTGAGGGCTGTTTCTGAATTTTAAATCTTGGCACATCACCTTTTGGGAAGAAGTAAACTTATATAAAAAAAATTGGGCTAGTTTTGTTTTTTGGGTTGTACCTCCAAACTAGTAGAACACCATCAAACAGCTTTAATTGTCTTATTTCTTTCTTAGCTTAAATGTATGTCTTTTTATTATCTGTTAACAACTTCATTCATACCTGAATAGATATTTGATACAGAAAAGTTGTCTGCGCACAACTATTTATACCAATTTAACTATTTCTAAAACTGCTACAAACAGGGTAGACAAGCCCTCTTTATGGTTTTGTCTAGGTTTTGTCTATAGTTTTTAGCTGAGTTGTAACTGAAGTTTAATTGAGAGCATTGTACTCAATATCAAGTGGTAAATCTAAACACTCAACAAATGGTTGTTTCAGGACACACACACTTATGAAGTATCTAGATTCGCCTTCAGAGTACAGCTGGGCAGAGAAAGTCAATTCCTTTTCATGGAGGATTTTGATACCTTCAAATCTGGGTTTGTTCCAATTAAGAATGAAAACCAACATTTTCAAAATACTCTCTGAATGAAGGCACCATTTCCTTTCATAATCAGTCAACGTGATGGATTACCCGAGAGCCAGGCATCCCAGAAACCCTGGTGTCCCTGACTCCAAGGCAATCTGCCTGACAGGCTGCCCCAGAGCCAAGGGCCCTAGGAGAGCTCCCAGTTGGACTGCCAAGAAGATAGACAGACAAGCTGGAAGGAAACCAGGCAAGCTCCAGACAGAAACTTTGTCAAAACAGAACCATCTCCATGGAATATTTTGGTGTAGATAAACTGGCAAATTATGATGAAAAAATTTGATCTGAATTTTTCCAACCAGTTCTAATTCACAATCATGTTAACTTGATTAGTTGACAATTAACTCGTTAAAACATGGCTAAAACTGTAGCCTATGTAAAGATTCAGTCCCATTCAGACTTAATGTTATAATGACAGTCCCATAGAAAATATGTGTTTTGTTTTGTTTGTTTGTTTGTTTTTTATAGATGTCCAGGGTGCAAACTTCCTGTGATTAATTTATAATAATTTTTTTTTTTACTAACTCGGGGTTTTTTTTAAGTGGTAGCACCTTAAAAGGCTTAATTAGTGATTTTCATTATCTTGATTAAAGTCAATTTTACTGTTTCCTCTTGATAGTCAGGTTTCAGAGTAGCAGCCGTGTTAGTCTGTATCCGCAAAAAGAACAGGAGTACTTGTGGCACCTTAGAGACTAACAAATTTATTTAAACATAAGCTTTTGTGGGCTACAGCCCACTTTATTGGATGCATGTAGTGGAAAATACAGTAGGAAGATATATATATACACACAGAGAACATGAAACAGTGGATGTTACCATACACACTATAAGGAGAGTGATCAGTTAAGGTGAGCTATTATCACTCCCACAAAGTAAAACTATTTCTCCATGCTTATTCCCCCCCCCCTTACATCTCCTTGTCAATTGCTGGAAATGGGCCATTTTCATTACCACTACAAACAGTTCTTTTTCTCTCCTGCTGATAATAGCTCACCTTAACTGATCACTCTCCTTATAGTGTGTATGGTAACACCCATTGTTTCATGGTGTGTGTGTGTGTGTGTGTGTGTGTGTCTTCCTACTATATTTTCCACTACATGCATCCGATGAAGTGGGCTGTAGCCCACGAAAGCTTACGCTCAAATTTGTTAGTCTCTAAGGTGCCACAAGTACTCCTCATTCTTTTTTTCTTGATAGTCAGTTTCACTTATTTGTATGGGTCTTTCACCCAGTCGTATAGAAAAAAGGCACATTTAAACAATTAATTGTAAGAATGGTAGGGCTGTCTCTGGGGCAGACATAGAGTTGCCAACTCTCACAATGTTTTTCCTTAAAGCCCCAGCTTCTGGAGGTATGTGGTTAGGTGAGACTCTCGGCTTTCATTTTAAAAGTAAGTTTCTAGTACTCATGGTTATGGAGAATCAAGGGCACCCTAAAACTCAAACCAGAATGCAAATAAAAAGTACCTCTCGTGTATTTTTAAAATGTTTTCTGATTTAGAAGTCCGTTAAGATTTGGGGGTTTGGATGCATTTTGGATGCTTGGGTTTTTTCACAATACTTAATGTACTGTTGGAAATTGCTTGTAGAGGGACACATGAACATGGCCATTTCTGCCTTCTTTAATTTTTTTATTTTTTACCTACTATACTTACAAGCTTATTAGTGAAACTGAATACTTAATGCGGAAAAATATATTCTATTTTTCAGTTTATTTTGTGCATTAACAAAACTGTATAACCAATCTTACTGGTTGATTCTGTTACACTTCCTGAATTACATGAGTGTTTTACTGCATTGGGTGGGTGTTAAGGTTCTGGCTGCTTACTGGTCCAACCTGTATCTCTTCGCTGGGTTTTCAGTATTAAAAGGTTTTTTTTTTTTTTTTTTTAAATAGTCATTCTTAAAGCTGTGTTTTTCATATTTCCTTCTTAGAGGGGGAAAAGGTGACAGCTTGATTCTTCAAATAAATGTAGTTTCATTTGTTCTTGCTATGAGGCAGGCAAGTAGGTCATTCCTTTCCCTGAACTGGTTCATGAATTGAGCTCCAGTGCAGCAAATCATAGTTAGTTACATGCTTAAATCCTACTCAAGTGAGTCTTAAGCTCATTCTTAAGTGCTTTGCTGAAAACTGCGAAGGTTGGTGAGAAAATGATCAAGGTTTGTAGACAGTTAGGAGCTATATCCTTTGGGAGTTTTTCATATGCAGCAAAATGTGATACATTTTGTGTATTATACAGTAGTTTGAAGCAGTAACTTATTGCATGACATAATACATTTAAATGAAGCTATCCTTACAGTTTCTCCATAAGCAACTCTTGACAGAGTGCAATTAGTAAAGGCAGTGATTTGATGTGCAAAAGTCCCTTCAAGTAATTGACTAAGTGGATTTACGCCCACTTATGCCAGTGGGAAACTTGGCCCTTATAATTTTAACATAACTAAACTAGACAGTGATGTGTTTTGTGGCAGTTTGCATAGTCTTTTCATGCTTCACTGGTGATTATGAGAGGACTTCAGTTTACCTAGCAAGAAAACACTTCACTCTGTTTACACAGGAAAATATAATTATCCTTACTGCATTAGAACTTGGGTAATTATTGGCTATCTTCCACCAGGATTTTACATGGAGTGCGTTCGTAAGGCGAGAAAAAAGTTTGTCATCTTTTGAGAAGTTTGACACCTGTCTCTTCAGAAATTAGTACTTTATTGGATGGCTTCCCAGTCACTGATAAACATAACAGTAGTATCTAAGCTTTTGAGAATGGTGATCTAGGCTTTTTATGAAAATGAGTACCCCTCGAAGCACCCTAGCAGAAAAATAAAATATATTAATTTTCTATGCACAGAGCTGAGCAAAGGTGTTTCAGGACAGCAGATCCCTCTGAAATTAATATTTTAAAGTAACATTTTTGTGCATCACAAAGTGAAATATAATAGTTAAATGAATTGCTAAAGGAATACCATCAAATATAAAGGAAGATAATAAAATCATTAAAAATGATCTGGTAAAAGAATATATATGAAAAGGCAATTAAGTACTCCATCCTGGTGCATGGAAATGTAACCGTTTTTTAAATTTGTATAAAAAGGCACAGTATTCAGGTAATAGACCTAATAGATTATTCGCAGCAAGATAGCTTTGCTAGTTTTATTTCTGTTGATCCTGTTAAAGTGAGGAAGTGATGGCTCATAGGCTAAGGTCTTTAAGCAGTTGTCGGAGAAAAACAGAGTTCTCACTATTTGTTTGGGTACAGCAAGTCAGATGCTTTATTAACTCTCACACAGTTTTTTTGTTTAATAACATTGTAGCTCCTAAAGTGACAGAAGACCAGCATTTCTGAATCCTTTGAAGACTTATGAAAGGTGTGTTGCTAAAATGTTCAAAATAAATATTCTTAAATGGACATATAGTGGGCCAGATTCTGATCTCAGTTACACTGACTTAAGTGCTGTTACTTGTCCATTTCATTTGTATAGTTGTGATCAGAGGGAGGAAGGGATGGCCTTTTTGTTAGGGCACTGATCTGGGACATGGGAGACCTGGGTTCAAGTCCCTGATCTGCAACAGACTTTCTGTGTGACCTTGGGCAAGTCACTCACCCCACTCAGTTTCCCATCAGTAAAATGGGCATTGGCTTGAAGTGGTTGGCAATCTAGGTATCAAAGTCAAGAAACTGACAGAAGATGGCCCTGCCCAGCCTTTCCATTGGAAACAGGAGAGGAGTTGAGCTGTTATTACAGATGTGATATGTATGGTTTGATAAACAGTTGTAGTTTAAAAAAAAAAAAAAAATCTGTGCTGCTAGTTCATATCTCTTGCTCAGTCCCATACCACATGCTGCTGTCTGGGATCTATCATGCTCTTGCAATCTGTTTTGAAGGTGGGTTGGAGATCAGATTTTTTTGTATGTGTTATCGCAACACAAATTCATGATGTCAAACTGGCCTTACTAATGAGAAAAATGAGGGCCACTAGCTGAAAAGATGTGAAAGTGAACAGTTCCCCCTTTATTGTTCCTCAGCAGTAAGCTAAACACTTGTCTTGCATCTGGAAAAAAAAGTGATGATTTTTTTTTTTTTTTTTTTTAAAGCTTTTGAGCTTCCTTTCTTTTCTTTTTTTAGTGTTCTTGCTTGAACTCCCTGGATGTCTGTAGAAGCAAAGGTGGGAAACCGCACATGAGCACCAGACAGTGACAGGGTTGGCTCCCAAGACTTCCTGCTACTGCGCATTACTGCTGGATTGCTGTGGAAATGAATGGAGAACAGCAGCATGATGCAGGTAGTACCGCTGATGAGCCCAGGGTTAGAGGTTCTCTCTGCACAGAGATGTTACAGCCAAGCTGAATAGGATCAGCAAATGTTTTTAGTAAAAGTGCATGACCTAATTTTTGTGTATAAAGGAGTAGCTTCACATTACAATTACAATGGGATAGATTCCAATTTCCTTGCATATATTCAGTAGTGCCTTAGTCCCCAAATAGTACCAAGGAAACAATAATCTGGCCCTTTGTTAATAAATGATATTTTAAAAAGTGAGCTTTTCCTTTGTATTGAAAATATGGGCTATTCACGTATGTTGCTTCGATTTTAGAACAGAGAAGGCTCGTCTGGTGGTGGGAGAGTGAAAAGGGCAGAGCAATTACATTAAATATTTTGCACACTTAAAGCACACAGCAAATATAAACTAAGTCTCCCGATACCCTTGGAAGTAAGTCCAAATTATTTAATGTTTATCCTTGTATAAGCTGAACTACAAAAGTTGAGTGGTATGCTTCAGTCACTCATTATCCTCTTCTGAACCCCTCCTCAAAACTGCCCTCTGCCATGATGCCTACAAAAAAAAAAAAAAAAAAAAAAACTTAACAGTTAGGCCACTGGTGTGCTGAGATCATTGCCTATCACACAGACCAATATTGTCTCATTTCCTTGTACTCCTCTATTTGCTTGTACCCATCTGTTGTCTCTTGTCTTGTACTTAGGCTGTGTCTACACCAGTGGTGCCCAGCCTTATTACACAGGAGGGCCACACAAACCTAAGCACAACCTTGTATGGGCCAAACAGATTCTACATATTTTAATAAGGTTTAAAGTCACCTGTATTGAGAGTATATTTTAAGTTTATTTTGCTTCGTATATGTATGCGTAGCCCCCCCACTTTTAAAAGTGATGGAGCCATACCCTCCCCCAACCCCTGTTCTGGCACCCTTGGCCAGGACCATCCTTTTCCTCTGTCTTTGTACATTACGTGGCACCAATGTCTGGTCCTGGACTAGGGCTTCTAGGAGCTATATTAATACAAATAAAATAATAAGAGCTTTGGGTAGTCTTTAACCTTGATTTCTAGTCCCATCGTCAAACCACTGGACCAGGTTACCGTCCACATTTCTCTTTGCCTAATGGAAAAGTACCAAGAAAATATTTTCCCTTTACCATTGCTATTTGTAGTTTCCTACATTGCTTTAGGAAAGTATAATTACTGTTACTGTAGCAATGCAAAAAAAGACTACATACAATGCATGCAAAAATGTTTTACCTGACCATGAAATATGATCACAGACAGACAGCCTGCTGCCAACCTTGTTCTCTCTGAAGTATACTTAGGGTATGTCTACACTACGAAATTAGGTCTAATTTATAGAAGCCGGTTTTATAGAAATCGGTTGTATACAGCCGATTGTGTGTGTCACCACATAAAATGCTGTAAGTGCATGAAGTCGGCGGACCGCATCCACAGTACCGAGGCTAGCGTTGACTTCCGGAGCGTTGCACTGTGGGTAGCTATCCCACAGTTCCCGCAGTCTCCGCCGCCCATTGGAATTCTGGGTTGAGATCCCAATGCCTGAATGATGCAAAACAGTGTCGCGGGGGGTTCTGGGTACATGTCGTCAGGCACCTCCCCCTCCGTCAGAGCAACGGCAGACAATCGATTCGCGCCTTTTTACCTGGGTTACCTGTGCAGACAACATACCACGGCAAGCATGGAGCCCGCTCAGCTCAGCTCAGCTCACCATCACCATATGTCCTCTGGTTGCCGGCAGACATGGTACTGCATTGCTACACAGCAGCAGCTAATTGCCTTTTGGCAGTAGACGGTGCAGTATGATTGGTAGCCTTCATCGGCGATCTGGGTGCTGGCAGACGTGGGGCTGCATTGCACACAACAGCAGCCCCTTGCCTTTTGGTAGAAGACGGTATATTACAACTGGTATCCGTCGTCGTCGTACTGCAGTGGCTGTCAATCATGGGCACCTGGGCAGTCTCGATGATGATGGCTATCAGTCGTAGTATGCTATCTTCTGCCAAGCGCCCAGTATTTTCTGCCAAGCACCCAAAAGATGCTGAGGGCTATCAGTCATGCTGCACCGTCGTCTGCCAGCTTAAGATGTAAAAAATAGATTTGTTCTGTATTCATTTGCTTCCCCCTCCCTCCGTGAAATCAACGGCCTGCTAAACCCAGGGTTTTGAGTTTAATCTTTGGGGGGGGCCATTCTATGCGACAGTTGTTTGTGTTTCTCCCTGATGCACAGCCACCTTTCTTGATTTTAATTCCCCGTACCTGTACGCCATGTCGTCACTTGGCCCTCCCTCCCTCCTTCCCCTGGTCCGTCAGATACTAGTTTCGCGCCTTTTTTCAGACCAGGCGCCATAGCTAGCACTGGGATCATGGAGCCCGCTCAGATCACCGCGGCAATTATGAGAACTATGAACACCACGCGCGTTGTTCTGGAGTATATGCAGAGGCAGGACATGCCAAAGCAAAACCAATACCAGCCGAGGAGGCGATTGCAGCGCGGCGACGAGAGTGATGAGGAAATTGACATGGACATAGACCTCTCACAAGGCACAGGCCCCAGCAATGTGGAAATCATGGTGTTACTGGGGCAGCTTCATGCCGTGGAACGCCGATTCTGGGCCCGGGAAACAAGCACAGACTGGTGGGACTGCATTGTGCTGCAGGTGTGGGACGATTCCCAGTGGCTGCGAAACTTTCGCATGCGTAAGGGCACTTTCATGGAACTTTGTGACTTGCTTTCCCCTGCCCTGAAGCGCCAGAATACCAGGATGAGAGCAGCCCTCACAGTTGAGAAGCGAGTGGCGATAGCCCTATGGAAGCTTGCAACGCCAGACAGCTACCGGTCGGTCGGGAATCAATTTGGAGTGGGCAAATCTACCGTGGGGGCTGCTGTGATCCAAGTTGCCAGAGCAATGAAAGACCTGGTGATATCAAGGGTAGTGACTCTGGGAAACGTGCAGGTCATAGTGGATGGCTTTGCTGCAATGGGATTCCCAAACGGTGGTGGGGCCATAGACGGAACCCATATCCCTATCTTGGCACCGGAGCACCAAGCCACCGAGTACATAAACCGCAAGGGGTACTTTTCAATGCTGCTGCAAGCCCTGGTGGATCACAAGGGACGTTTCACCAACATCAACGTGGGATGGCCAGGATAGGTACATGATGCTCGCGTCTTCAGGCACTCTGCTCTGTTTCGAAAGCTGGAGGAAGGGACTTTCTTCCCGGACTAGAAAGTAACCGTTGGGGATGTTGAAATGCCTATCATGATCCTTGGGGACCCAGCCTACCCCTTAATGCCATGGCTCATGAAGCCGTACACAGGCAGCCTGGACAGGAATCAGGACCTGTTCAACTACAGGCCGAGCAAGTGCGGAATGGTGGTGGAATGTGCATTTGGACGTTTAAAAGCCCGCTGGCGCAGCTTACTGACTCGCTCAGACCTCAGCGAAAAGAATATCCCCATTGTTATTGCTGCTTGCTGTGCGCCCCACAATATCTGTGAGAGTAAGGGAGAGACATTTATGGCGGGGTGGGAGGTGGAGGCAAATCACCTGGTCGCTGATTACGCGCAGCCAGACATCAGGGCGGTTAGAGGAGCACAGCAGGGCGTAGTGCGCATCAGAGAAGCTTTGAAAACGAGTTTTGTGACTGGCCAGGCTATGGTGTGAAACTTCTGTTTGTTTCTCCTTGATGAACCCTCCGCCCCCCCCGCCCCCTCCCCGGTTCACTCTACTTCCCTGTAAACCAACCACCCCACCCTCCCCTCCCCACTTCGAGCACCGCTTGCAGAGACAATAAAGTCATTGTTACTTCACATTCATGCATTCTTTATTAATTCATCACACAACTAGGGAGATAATTGCAAAGGTAGCCCGGGATGGGTGGGGGAGGAGGGAAGGAAAAGGACACACTGCAGTTTAAAACTTTAACACTTACTGAAGGCCAGCCTTCTGATGCTCGGGCAATCATCTGAGGCCCCCCCACTGTGTTCTTGGGTGTCTGGGTGAGGAGGCTATGGAACTTGGGGAGGACTGTTGGTTACACAGGGGCTGTAGCAGCGGTCTCTGCTCCTGCTGCTTTTCCTGCAGCTCAACTATACGCTGGAGCATATCAGTTTGATATGTTTCCTGCAGCTCCAGCAGCCGGAGCATCGACTCTTGCCTTCTGTCTGCAAGCTGACGCCACCTATCATCTTCAGCCCCGCAACTTGCTCTGTTCATCCTGTGATTCAGCCGCCACCTCTCCTCTCATTCATATTGTGCTTTTCTGAAGTCTGACATTGACTTTCTCCACGCATTCTGCTGTGCTCTTTCAGCGTGGGAGGACATCTGGAGCTCCGTGAACATCTCGTCCCTCGTCCTCTGTTTTCTCTTTCTAATCTTCACTAGCCTCTGTGAAGGAGAAACATTTGCAGCTGGTGGAGGAGAAGGGAGAGGTGGTTAAAAAAAGACACATTTTAGAGAACAATGGGTACACTCTTTCACGTTAAATTTTGCTGTTCACATTACACAGCACATGTGCTTTCGTTACAAGGTCACATTTTTCCTCTTATAGTGAGGGCCTGCCAGTTTCATGTGAGAGATCACTCATGCAGAGCCAGCCAACAGATTTCGGCTTGCAGGCAGCCATGGTAAGCCACAGTCTTTTGGCTTTTTTAACCTTCTTAACATGTGGGAATGGTTTCAAACAGCAGCGCCCTCATTTCCCATATCAAGCATGAATTGGGTTGGCCATTTAAAATGGGTTTGCAATGTAAAAGGAGGGGCTGCGGTTTCCGGGTTAACATGCAGCACAAACCCAACTAACCCCCTTCTCCCCGCACACCCAATTCTCTGGGATGATCACTTCACCCCTCCCCCCACTGCGTGGCTAACAGCGGGGAACATTTCTGTTCAGCCGAGCAGGAACGGGCACCTCTGAATGTCCCCTTAATAAAATTGCCCCATTTCAACCAGGTGACCGTGAATGATATCAATCTCCTGAGGATAACAATGAGCAATAAGGAATGGATGTTGTCTGCATGCCAGCAAACACCGGGACCATACGCTACAATGCTTTGTTATGCAATGATTCCAGACTACGGGCTACTGGCCTGGCGTGGTAAAGTGTCCTACCATGGCGGACGGGATAAGGCAGCCCTCCCCAGAAACCTTTTGCAAAGGCTTTGGGAGTACATGAAGGAGAGCTTTCTGGATATGTCCCTGGAGGATTTCCGCTCCATCCCCATACACATTAACAGACTTTTCCAGTAGCTATACTGGCCGCGATTGCCAGGGCAAATTAATCATTAATCATTAAACATGCTTGCTTTTAAACCATGTGTAATATTTACAAAGGTACACTCACCAGAGGTCCCCTGTGTGCCCTCAGGGTCTGGGAGCACGCCTTGGGTGAGTTTGGGGGTTACTGGTTCCAGGTCCAAGGTGATAAACATATCCTGGCTGTTGGGGAAACCAGTTTCTCTGCTTCCTTGCTGCTGTGAGCTATCTACGTTCCCTCCATCCTCATCTTCCTCGTACCCCGAACCCTTTTCCCTGTGTGTTTCTCCAGTGAGGGAGTCATAGCACACGGTTGGAGTAGTGGTGGCTGCACCCCCTAGAATGGCATGCAGCTCCGCGTAGAAGCGGCAAGTTTGCGCCTCTGCCCCGGACCTTCCGTTTGTTTCTCTGGCTTTGTGGTAGGCTTGCCGTAGCTCCTTAATTTTCACGCGGCACTGCTGTGCGTCCCTGTTATGGCCTCGGTCCTTCATGGCCTTGGAGACCTTTTCTAATATTTTGCCATTTTGTTTACTGCTTCGGAGTTCAGCTAGCACTGATTCATCTCCCCATATGGCGAGCAGATCCCGTACCTCCCGTTCGGTCCATGATGGAGCTCTTTTGCGATCCTGGGACTCCATCACGGTTACCTGTGCTGATGACCTCTGCATGGTCACCTGTGCTCTCCACGCTGAGCAAACAGGAAATTAAATTCAAACGTTCGCGGGCCTTTTCCTGTCTACCTGGTCAGTGCATCTGAGTTGAGAGTGCTGTCCAGAGCGGTCACAATGAAGCACTGTGGGATAGCTCCCGGAGGCCAATAATGTCGAATTCCGTCCACACTACCCCAATTCCGACCCGCTAAGGCCGATTTTAGCGCTAATCCCCTCGTCAGAGGTGGAGTAAAGAAACCGGTTTAAAGGGACCTTTAAGTCGAAAGAAAGGCCTTCGTCGTGTGAACGTGTCCAGGCTTAATTCGATTTAACGCTGCTAAAGTCGACCTAAACTCGTAGTGTAGACCGGGCCTTAGATGAGCAAAAAAGAGCAACACAGAAGTGGGGTAAGTGTTACCCAGAATATACAAACCAGTTTTGCAGTAGCAGCCAAAGATTTCTAAAGCACTTGCATAAACCGGTGTCATGTGCAAAAAGGAGAGGGTAAAAATAGTTATCTGATTCTGAATAGATCATAACATGTTAAGGCTGTACAGAGGTTAAAAACCTACGTCTGTGCACTAAATCACACACTGGATTTTTATTTTGCAAAAAAAAGGTAAGTGTTATTAGCCTCTGCTACTTATGGAATGTCTGTAAACAGTTCACTGTTTTTTGAATCTTCTGTCTTTCCATAGATCATTCTCTATGGCTCAATTGCAAATATTCTAAATTCAAGGTGTTACTTGGTTGTGATTTTGTCTGAATCACATAGTATTGTTTTGAATACAGTAAACGTGAGAAGTTCTGGCATGAATTTCAAATTGCGTTTCCATGAATACTTTCACATGCAACTTTTGAAATTCACTTTTAAATGAACACTTGCTAATACCCCAATTATTGGAATGCTCACAAACTAAATATACGAGATGCAAACATGGTCACATAGTCAAAGCAAACTTATTTTAAAATTTAAAGACATGTTTATTTTTGCATTATTTATCCACCTTTATTTATTTGAGAATAACTGTTATTTTTTGAAAAATATAAACAGAATATAGTGAATTAATACCTCTGCCAGGTCCTTTCTTCAGTCACTTGTTGTAAAAGACATTTCCACCTTCGTCCTCTCTTCAGAAGTGTTAACAAAATAGTTAACTGAAAATCTTTACCCCCACAGAAAAAGCAAATAATAAAACTAACAAGATATGCTAACCTCAGTAGTTCAATCACACTGGTTTTAGTCGCACCCTAGTCCCCTTACTGCACTCATAGCACATTGAGTTCGTTTATAAACTGTAGGTTGCTACAATGTAAATGTACATGTGACAGATTTTTCTTGGGACCACCCCCTCATCTTCTCCTTTGACTGATTTAATTTTTCTTATGTATGACTTTTTAAAATTGTTTTCTCCTTTACCTGTCCTCCTTTAAGATAACTGAAAATAGCCTCTGTGCTATTTTCTTTCCTACCAACTCTTTTTCCAGTGTGTGAATGTGGACAGTTATCAGAGAGATGGGATGCTCCCCCATGCCACAGGAGGAAAAGACAATGCCTACTCTTGTCATTTTGTTTTTCAGGTACCAGAATCCCAACCTGACTTCACTTAATCATGGCCTAACTGATTATATTAATCAAGGAGATTAACCATAGTTAAAACCAGATTGAAAAACCTAGTTGTAGACTGAGAGAGTCCGAAGTTAGCTTTAATTGCAGGTCTTGCACACTGTAGTATGATGTACTTAACTGTCTCTGTGTGACAGTCTTCTAACTAAACCATATTAATTATGCATGGAAGTTATTGGCAATGAGAATTAACATGGGGCAAAGGTCCAAATTTAAAGCAGAGCACCTGTAGTTGAATTCATTCCTTGGGAACACTTGAATGAAACTTGTCACATTTCACCACCTTATTCACAGATTAACAGTGTCCGGTGATAGAATTCAATATTCCTATGTTCCTGTTGTATCACAGGATGGATAGTCAAAAAGATGACAGAATTAATGCGGAAACATTTGATGCCGAATACAACACTAATGCAAATAGTTTTGGGTAGTAAGTGATATACAATAGTACTGTGCTGATTTGACACTACTAATCCATGTCCCCGAGAGGAATAGCGTGTATTGCGCTGCCGCTGCGGCGCCAGTGTGGCCGCCCAATGCGCTGTGACTGGCCTCCAGAAGTATTCGGCAGTATCCCACAATGCCTGTTCTAGCCACTCAGGTCATCAGTTCAAACTCTACTGCCCTGGCCTCAGGTAACCAACCATGTGTCCCACCCTTTACATTTCCCGGGAATTTTAAAAATCCCCTTCCTGTTTGCTCAGCCCGGCGTGGCGTGGAGTGCTATCAGCGAATCTTTCCAGGTGACCATGCCTCCACGCACCAAGTGAGCCCCAGCATGGAGCAATGGCGAGTTGCTGGACCTCATCCGTCTTTGGGGGGAGGAAGCTGTACGGTCCCAGCTGCGCTCCAGCCGTAGGAATCACGATACCTTCGGGAAGGTATCAAAGGACATGATGGAAAGGGGCCATGACCTGGACACCCTGCAGTGCAGGATTAAAGTGAAGGCGCTGCAGAGTGCCTACCGCAAAGCCCGCGACGCAAACGGCTGCTCAGGTGCTCCCCCCTGTGACCTGCCGATTCTACAAAGAGCTGGATGCGATACTTGGGGTTAACCGCACCTCCACTCCGAGCACCATCATGAACCCTTCAGAGCCGGTGGAGGGGGGGGAGGAAGAGGAAAACGGGAGTGAGGGTGGTGGGCTGGATGGAGACACCCCAGAATCCCTGGAGACATGCAGCCAGGAGCTCTTCTCGAGCCAGGAGGAAGGTAGCCAGTCGCAGCGGCCGGTACTTGGTGGAGGACAAACAGAAGAGCAGGTTCCCGGTAAGCATTTTTTTTTCGGTGTTGGCTCTTTGGGAGAGGAGGGTTAGGCATGCATGCCTAGATGCAGAATAGTGCATTGATGTGGTTTATCATATCGCAGTAATCGGCCTCGGTAATCTCCTCGAATGTCTCATCCAGAACGTGCGCAATGCGCTTGCGCAGGTTTATTGGGAGAGCCACCGTGGTCCTTGTCCCAGCCACGCTAACATGTCCGCGCCACTGTGCCGCGAGGGGTGGTGGGGGGACCATTGCTGCACAGAGGCAAGCTGCATGTGGGCCAGGGCGGAAGCCACATTGCAGTAGAAGACCCTCCCTTGCTTCCCAGGTCACCCTCAGCAGCGAGATATCGTCCAGGACGAACTCCTGTGGAAAATGTTGGAACAGTATTCAGTGTAGGTGCCCCCTGAAGCTGTTGGCTCTCCCCAAGGCACAGAAACCCAGAGGACAGTGCAGCCCTGAAACAATCAGCCCCCATTACTCACCATTTTGAGGCTCCTGTGGGATATGTGTGCTCTGTTTTGGACGGGAAAATTATGCTATTGTGTAGATCCTGTGTGTTTTCTACTCCTTAAGTGTGGGGGGAATCATTACTCTGTCTGGTATAAACAATGCTGCCTCTGTTAAATGTTGCATTTTGCCTATACAGCTGCATCAACCTTGAGACCTCAGCCAACCCTCTTATCGCCTGCTCAGAGACTGCAAAGACTCAGGAAGAGACAGTGAAAAAGCAAAGAAGACATGCTGCAAGAAGTGATCCGGCAATCTAGTAAAGAGAAAGCACAGAACTGGAGGGAGAGAGAAAGCAGGATCCGCCAGGAAAACACAGTGCAGCGGCAGCAAAGCACGGATCGGCTCATAAGCATCCTGGAGCGCCAAGCAGACGCTATCCAGGAGCTCGTAGCCATGCAGAAGGAGCAGTACTGCAAGCGCAAACACCCCCCCCCACAGCCCTTGTCCCAAAACTCTTTCCATTGTGCCCCACTGTCACCTCCAAACCACTTTGCCGTGTTCTTCACACCACCAGCTGCCTCGAACACCAGTATCTTCACCACACAGTCCTGAAAACCACAACCCTTACTCTCTGCACTCAACCCCCATCACCATGCAGTATAGCTATCCTGAAGTGCAGCACTCACTGCACAGCACACCAGACAGGACATGCGCGAATCTGTGATTGTACCGTTCCCCACTCCACCCCCTTAATTTTTTTTTTTTCTTTTCAATACATGGATTTTTTGGCTTTGAAAACATTCTTTATTATTGCATAAAGTAAAAGACTCCTTAGCCCAGGAAATAAACAGGCACTGCAAGTCTGCTTGTCTGCTTAGCAAACACTGATTCCTAAAGATTGGAACTACTGCACTTCACTCCCGTGCAGGGCACCAGATATCACTGCTGGTTTTCAGCCTCAAATTACTCCCTCAAGGCATCCCTAATCCTTGCAGCCCCGCGCTGGGCCCCTGTAATAGCCCTGCTCTCTGGCTGTGCAAATTCAGCCTCCAGGTGTTCAACCTCAGAGGTCCATGCCTGAGTGAAGCTTTCACCCTTCCCTTCACAAATATTATGGAGGGCACAGCACACGCATATAACCGCGGGGATGTCATTTTCGGCCAAGTCCAGCTTCCCATAGAGAGATCGCCAGCGGTCCTTTAAACGGCCAAAGGCACACTCCACAGTCATTCGGCACCGGCTCAGCCTGTAGTTGAACCGTTCCTTGCTGCTGTCAAGGCTCCCTGTGTACGGTTTCATGAGCCACGGCATTAACGGGTAAGTGGGATCTCCAAGAATGACAATGGGCATTTCAACTTCCCCTACCGTGATCTTCCGCTCTGGGGGAAAAAGTTCCAGCCTGCATTTTCCTGAACAGCCAAGTGTTCCAAAAGATGCGTGCATCATGCCCCTTTCCGGGTCAGCCTGTGTTAATGTCAGTGAAACGCCCACGGTGATCCACAAGCGCTTGGAGAACCATAGAGAAATACCTCTTCCGATTAACCTACTCGGATCCTGTGTGGGGTGGTGCCAGAATAGGAATGTGCGTCCCATCTGTCGCCCCTCCCATTTGTGCAAAGCCATCCACTATTTCCTGCACGTTACCCAGAGTTACGGTTCTTCTGAGTAGGATGCAATTAATGACCCTGCAAACTTGCATCAACACGATTCCAACGGTCGACTTTCCCACTACAAACTGGTTTGCGACCGACCGGTAGCTGTCTGGAGTTGCCAGCTTCCAGATTGCAATAGCAACCCGCTTCTCCACTGGCAGGGCAGCTCTCAATCTCGTGTCCTTGCGCCGCAGGGTGGGGGCGAGCTCCTCACGCAGTCCCATGAAAGTGGCTTTTCTCATCCAAAAGTTCTGCAGCCACTGCTCATCATCCCAGACTTCCATGACGATGTGATCCCACCACTCGGTGCTTGTTTCCCAAGCCCAAAAGCAGCGTTCCACGGTGCTGAGCATGTCTGTGAATGCCACAAGCAATTATTTTGTGTCATACGCGTTACGCGGCTCGATAGCATCGTCGGACTCCTCATCCTCACTCTCACTTTGGATCTTAAGGAATAGTTCGACAGCCAAACGTGACGTGCTGGTGAGATAAGTCAGCATACGCCTCAGCAGTTTGGGCTCCATTTCCCGCAGACAACAGATCACGCTGCACAGAAACCGTTGCAAGATGGCGCCAAAGGTGGACAGAAACAAAGGCATTTCTGGGATGCGAAGCGATGCATCACAGGGGGTTGGGACAGGACCCAGAATGCCCCACACTCACACCTTGTTCCCACAACCCACGGCGCCAGAATGGGAAGAGGTCTCTGTGGGATAGCTGCCCATAATGCACCGCTCCCAATGCTGCAGCAAATGCTGCAAATGTGGCCACGATAGTGCGCTGGGCAGCTGTCAGTGTGGACAGACTGCAGCGCTTTCCCTACTCAGCTGCACCAAGTCAGGTTTCACTCACAGCGCTGTACATATGCAAGTGTAGCCAAGGCCCTAAAAAAGCAGGCAAACACTGCTTCTTTCCTGGAGTTCCTTGTAATAATTAGGTAGCAACATAAACTAATTGACCCTTTCAGTGTGTTAAGTGACCTCTGCCTCTTCTAAGGAGCTTAACTGCCCCTTAGACAGTTATCTGATGATCATCATTATAGAAGACTTGGTGCTGCAAGCGGCTCAGCAGTGAGTTTAGTGTGGCTGCATAGTCTCAAAACCCATCTAGTATTCCCATGTTAAACCACTTTGATTGCTTTGAGTATATTAGCCAGTTCAAAAGTAGTTTGTTTTAGGTCTGTCTTCAAATGGGAGCTATTGCCTACAGGTTTCAACCAGTGCCTTCAAAATAAGGACCCATTTGTGACAAACTGGGAAATTCCTGAGTTGCAGGCCTCTGTTTGGTTATGAAGGGTTACTTGGCTATGTATTTAAATCAAAGGAGGCTGTAAATAAGGAAATTCATAGGCAAGCTTCAGGCAACCTCCAGTACACATCTTCCATTCAGATAACAGTGGCTGGGCCACTGAAGGGGAAGAAACTGACTCCATCCAGGCTAGTTTTACTCTGCCCAAGGCTGTCTGGGATCAAAGGGAATTCTAAACTCTCAACGATCCTGGGAAAGGGAAGGATTTTGGGTGAGCTGGGAGATGCTCGCCACTGTGTCAATGAAAAGCTGACAGGAAGAAAAAGTCACACGGGGAGACAGACATAGATGCTATAGGCAGATGCCGTTTGCTTCCCCCGGCTAATTGTACTTTGTACCTTTTGAGAGATTAATAAATAATGCTTTGTTTTGTAGATATTGTTTCTGTATCACTGCAAACGTATCCTCTCATAACCTCCTTCAGGGAAACTCGTACCGGTACCAAAACTGAGTTGGACCTATGTTATAATATGGTTGGTAATCAGGTGTAGCCCAGTGATCCAGTCTGAGTAGTTGGCCCCCTTAGTTCCACCCAAAATGGGGGTAGGAAGGAAGGCCTGTCACCTAAGGGTTCACCCAGTAACCATGACCCCATTTCCCCACTGAGTTCATATTCAGTATCTGAGCATTTTGAACTCTAAAGCTTCTCAAAGCTTATGATTATTTCCATTATCAAAATCGGATTGGGGGTAGGTTCCTTTGGAGCAGGTATTGCCATCAACAAATAAGTGCAATCAACAAATGAGATGTGCTTTTCTAAACCTGGAAGAAATCCCACTTTCTAGCACTATAGAATATCTACCACTAAAGTGCTTTAAAACAAAGGACCACCCTTTCAACATCTCCCTTAACACTATTACTCAGTTCAGAAAAAAGGAACCTCATAGTTAGACTGAAGACTTTATTGGTATATTCTTTGTGTTTTTTACATAAAGAATTTTCCAGCTTTCCGTTTTGGACAAGCCTATGCCTTTTTATGTTTGAATGAACAAAAATTGCTTAAGAAGTGAATCTATGTGGGCTTTCAGGGCAGAAAGGTGTGATAAGATGATGATGTAAATGGGTTAGATAAGATGGTTTTAAAAGCTTACTGTTTCATCACTTATAGGACAAGTGGCTTTCTCTACCCAACCCATTCTGTCTACAAGAGTGTTTATTACCTGTCTTAAAAGAGCTGAATGTGTGGAAATACTTAGTGCTAAAGAACCTTAATGAGCTCCACCCAGAATTTACCAAACAAGTAATATTTGTTATAACAACTAGGTACTACATGATATTTCTTCCTGTGCATTTAGTTTACAAACTAGATATAAAATTCCCTGATGTTCTTTTAGTTACATTATAAAAGGCAACCATGGTATTCAGTTTATATAATCAGTTATAAAATTGGAGATGGGAAGGTCCCACTTACTGTATTAGTCATCTTGTCATTCCTTTACCACTGCAGTGTTCATTACAAGTACTCAAGTGTCTCTTGCCCATTCTAGTTTTAAAATGCCTCTAGCAATGGGACTTCCCTGCTTCTCTGAAGATGCTGTTCCATTGTCAAACAGACTTCATGACTAGGCAGCGTTTCCTGTGACTCATCTTGGATGGTGTATCAAGCCATGCTCACTTGAAACCACTCTAATTCCTTTCTTCACTCTCCTTGGTGTTGACACACTTACATTTCCTTGGTGCTTCTCCCTCCCCTTACCCTCTTCAGCCACTGTTTACTCAATCAATATTGAATCTGTTCTTCGAATCTTTCCTTTCAAGACCATTCATCACTTGTCTTGCTATCTTCTGAATACTCCCTAACTTGACATCATTAAGGCTGGATGCATCTAGAATTCTGTTTTTGTTCTGAGTGCCTGCATCAGTATGAACTCTCCTTTGCCAGCCTGTACACCAACAAAACACTCCAGATCTTCCCTTGCATGAGGCGTACCACTGTTGTTGTTTGCAGTGTTGTAACTGTTAGATGTTAGAGAGACAATGTGTGTGAGGTAGTATCTTTTACTGGACCAGCTTGTGTTGATGAGAGAGACAAACCCTTAAGCTTACACAGCTCTTCAGGTCAGTTCTGTGTAAGCGTGAAAGTTTTTCTCAGAAGTTGGACTGATAAAAGATATATTACCTCACCCACCTTGTGTCTCTGAGTTATACCAAATAGTCCAAAGTGAAGGACACTTTTAGTTGAGGGCTTGTCTACACTCAAGAAAATTAAGCTAGATTAACTAATGCTGTGAATTTAAATGCTCTCATTCGGAAGTAAAAGTGGCCTTAGTTTACAAACTATGCTTGTTGTTTTCCATTTTAGTGCTGCAGCTATTTTGGATCCCCGCTCCATGTCCTCTACACTGAACCCTTCCATGTCTGCTCTTGTATCCTAGAAAAATTTAGACCGTTGGACTAGGGTCACCCATGTGGATCAAAGGTCCAACCACCCAACAGTCTTTCAGGATCTTGTTAGGTATTGCAGTACTGCTTCACTAATGTCCCATGGAAAGGGCCCGTAGCCTCCCTGCCACATGACAGCTTTTGCATGCAGCCCAGAATCAAATTACGTGTACATACTTTTTTTGCAAACTCTCATCTGGTTTTTCTGTCTGTAAACTGTTGGCGCTTTAGAAATGCGTAGTAGTTTGAAAGCAGTAATCATAATAGTGCCAGATGTAAATGTAACTCTATAAATGAATGAATATCAATGTTTTGGGCTATTTCCTTCTCCAGGCCTTTTTTATGGAGTGAGGCTCCTTTTACGTTCTCAGTATTTTTACCTAGAGCTGGCCTAAATATACCCGTTAATTGAAGGGAAAAGAGTAATTACCATTTTATTATTTGCCCAGCTCCATTTTAATTTTTCAATCCATTTGAAAACCTGTTGTCCTTGCTAGTGTTGATAAATGATGCGTTTTTGCCTAAATTCCTAATCACTGATAAAGATGTTGTTCAAAATCAGACGTAACAGCAAGCCCTGGAGCATTTCATACTTTGCTTTATCTGATGGCTTCTGTATCATTCTCCAGCTAGTTTTCAGTCCATCTGACAGTGATCATATCAAAGCCCATGATTGAATCTCTGCCAAATCAGATTTTGTTGAAGCACCTCATCAGATGCTTTGTAAAGTCCAGTTGCAAAGTGCCTACTGCAGCCCCTTTGCTTATTAGTGTTTGTGATACAAAAATCAAGCTTGTTTAGAATCCCTTTAATTTTTTCCTGGTATCTGCTCCGTTTGTAAGCTTGCCTAGAAAATTGCTAGCAGATCAGTAAGTTTATTTTCTAATTAAATAGACGTTTTACCAGTCCCTCTATAAATCCACACCTGCTGCTACTGATTCCCTTGCAATTTACAAGTTACTTTTCACTGGGCACAGACTTGTCATTTGATCTTTCCATTAATGCATTCACAATAGAAACTATTAAAAGGTGGTGTATGAAGAGAAACCAAAAATATATTTAGAGTTTGGTGGTTAAAGTCGTAAATCAAGTAACAGACTTTCTCAGAGCGGTACTACATCCATGTCAGATACTAGACTGAGGTTGGTTGTTCTATTCTAGATGCTGGGTCTGGTGTGGAAGAAGCAGAATTCAATTGGGATGAGTATCTAGAAGACACTGGAGCAACTGCAGCCCCCCATGGATCTTTTAAACATGTAAGAGCTCTTTGTTTCTCAACACCCTCCTTTGCCTTTTTTCTTTCCAGCATCCTGAATATATAGGGTTTCTTTGAGTTAGCATGCTTGAAAAGCTGTCTTGCCAATGGAAGACTTGTTGATCACATACATTTGAGAGCAGTGGAGAATGGTTTTTTGTTTTTTTGTTTTGCTGGTCTTTGGATTTTCCTATCTCCTTGGTTATCAGGAGGTGACCTCATTTCCAGCTGGTGGTAATGGAATGATCTAGAGACTCTTGAGCACTTCAGTATTAACTCTGGATCTCAGCACCTTCTGTGATAGTGTGGTCTGCCCAATCCCTTTATTTCCCTATGCAGTGTGCCAGTGAATTGTCTTTTGCTGTGAGAACGTGCTCTAAGGGAGCTGTATTCTGGAAAATAGGAGCTGCAGTTCTTGGGATACAAAGTATTTGAAACTGACCCAGGTGTGCTCTGAAGGGGAAAATTGCATGATGGACTGCAAAGGAATTGGCAGAAAATATACTAGAATTATGTTATGCTTTACAAACACTGTCTTGATTACAGTAAAGAGTCCCTTAGGGCACAGGGATGGTGTGGGGTGGGAGGGGATGCCTGGGTTCTCCCCTGACTTCCTGGGTGGTGATGAGTAAATCATTTACAGCAGATCCCTGGTGTTGGATGTGGTTACATTGTGCCACATCATTGCTGGAATCTGAGGTGTAGAGCCTGTGTATCTGGCCCTGGGTGGGGCATCAGTGCAGGTATAGAGACTCCTATGCCAGCCACCCCCTGCTGCCCACATAGGAAACTTAACTAGAGGAAAGTCCCTTCCTCCTCCCATGCTATTCCATTATCTGGCTGCAGTTTTGGTCCCTTAGGCATTTCACATAACTTCGGGCATGGCTACACTTGCGAGTTAGTGCATTAAAGCAGCCCAGTGCGTGCTAACTCATGATGCGTCCACACTGGCAAGGCACGTAGAGCGCTCTGACGCCGCGGCTAGAATGCTCCTGGTAATCTACCTCAGCAAGTGGAATAACATTTGATGTGCCACTGCTGGAGCTGTTAATGCGCTCTGATCAGCCTGCAGAAGTGTCCCACAATGCCTGTTCTTGCCACTCTGGTCATCACTTTGAACTCTATTGCCCTGCCCTGAGGTAACCAACTGTCAGATCCGCCCTTTAAATTCTCTGGGAATTTTGAAAATCCCCTTCCTGTTTGCTAAGCCAGGCGTGGAGTGCTCTCAGCAAATCTTTGTAGGTGGCCATGCCTCCACGCGCCAGTATGGAGCAGTGGCGAGGTGCTGGACCTCATCAGTGTTTCTGGGGAGGAAGCTGTCCAGTCCCAGCTGCGCTCCAGCCATAGGAATTACGATATCTTCGGGCAGATATCAAGGGACATGATGGAAAGGGGCCATGACTGGAATGCACTGCAGTGCAGAGTTAAAGTGAAGGAGCTGTGGAATGCCTACTGCAAAGCCTGCAAGGCAAACCGCCGCTCCAGTGCTGCCCCCCGCGACCTGCCATTTCTACAAAGAGCTGGATGTGATACTTGCGGGCGACCCCACCTCCACTCCGAGTACCACCATGGACACTTCAGAGCCCAGTTCAACAAGGCAGGAGGAGGAGGAAGAAAGCGGGAGTGAGGGTGCTGATGAGGAGGAGGAAGACACCCTGGAATCGCTCGATGCACGCAGCCAGGAGCTGTTTTTAAGCCAGTTGTGGCGGCCGGTGCTTGGGGAAGGACAAACACCAGAGGAGGTGCACGGTAAGCAGCTTTTATTTTGGAAAGTTATTCAGTGCAGGCTCTTGGGGCGAGGAGGGTTAGGGCTGCATGCATGCCTAGATGCGGAATAGGGCATTGATGTTCTTTCTCACATCGCGGTAATCGGCCTCAGTAATTTCTTCAAAGGTCTCATCCAGAACTTGGGCAATGCGCTTGCACAGGTTTCTTGGGAGAGCCACTGTGGTCCTTGTTCCAGTCAGGCTAACATGTCCGCGCCACTGTGCCGCGAGGGGACCATTGCTGCACACAGGCAAGCTGCATATGGGCCATGGCGGAAGCCACATTGCAGTAGAAGACCCTCCCTTGCTTCCCAGGTCACCCTCAGCAGTGAGATATCTTCCAGGATGAACTTCTGTGGAAAATGTGGGGACTGTGTTCAGTATAGGGGCCCCCTGCAGCTGTTGCGCTCTCCCCAAGGCACAGAAACCCAGAGGACAGTACAGCCATGAAACAATCAGTTCCCCTTGACCCTGTGCTTACTCACCCTTTTGGGGCTCCCGTGGGTTATGTGCACTTGCTTTGGGTTGGGCAAATTATGCTATTGTGTAGACTGTGCTTGCCCTTAAGTATGGGGGGATCATTGCTCTGTCTGGTATGAACAATGCTGCCTCTGTTAAGTGTTGCATTTTGTCTTTACAGATGCAACCTTGAGATCTTAACCTTCCGTGTTATCACCATACGAAAGACTGCAAAGAATTAGGAAGAGACAACGTAGAAGTAAAGAAGACATGCTGCATGAAGTAATGCAGCAGTCCCTTAACGAGAATCTAAAAGCTCAGGAGTGGAGGGAGTGTGAAAGGAGGATCCTCCAGCAGAATGAGGAGCGCAGGCACAAAAGTGCAAAGCTCCAGCAACAAGGCACGGATCGGCTGATAAGCATCATGGAGTGCCAAGCAGACTCGATCCAGGTGCTGGTAGCCATGCAGGCGGAGCACTACCGTACCTACCCATCTCTCCTCTCCTCCTCCTCCCCCCCCCTCCCCCCCGCAGCCCTTGTCCCATAACTCTTTCCCTGGTGCCCCCACCTCCAACCCACTTTCCCCAACATCTGGGTTCTTATCGCCACCAGCTGCCTCCAACATCTGTAGCTTCACCACCCAGCCCTGAAAGATACGACCCTTACCCACTGCACTCAATCCCCATCACCATGTATTATAGCCATTCTGAAGTGCAACATTCATTGCACGTAAAGCTCTCCATCTGCACTTCCCTATCTACCAGCTAATCCCCTTCTCCCTCCTTTGTGCTGTGTTGTTCGTGGCCAGAGGCCAAGGATCTGACCCTTAATCTCTTTTTATTCCTGTTTCCTCATCTATAAAATAAGGATATTTACCTGCTTAATAAGATTGTTGAGTCTCTATTCATGAATAAAGCTTCTCAAAAAGCAAGGGAAACTTTAATTAAAGTTTGCAAAATTCCCCCCACTCCTGTTTGTTCAAAATTTTGACAAAATTTTGACAACTTTTGATCAGCTATATTCATGGATGTTCACAAAGTCCTTTGAAGCCTCAAAATAGGTAGATAAGTGCTGCAGAAGTGTGAAACACTAGAAAACATTAAAATTCAGATCATGCTTTCTTTTAGATTTTTTTTCTTTTTATATACAGTAAAGTTTTTTAGCCTTTGCAAAGTCTATTCCGTGCGTTTTGAAAATAATACTTACCAATCAGATCGCTGAGTAAGAGTTCAGGTATTCGGTCTCTAAAAATGTGAACTATGAATTTTAATTTCCAGTATGTTAGGGTTATAGCATGAACTGAGCTTATTGAAAGTTACAGTACTGATTCAATCCAAGTTAGAAGAGCACACTTTCTATAGGACTGAACTTGATAAGGAATCAGGCCCTTGGTACTCTGACAGTTATTGGAAGTGGATTTCTTTAATGCTTCTGAGGTACCTCCTGTCTATTTGTTTTCTGTTATGGGATTCAATACTTTAACTGGGTGATCTTTGATGTCAAGGGTCAGTGTAGGGCTGAGTCAGTAAATGTAGCAACTTGGTTATGTTGACTGTACGTGCATGTTAGTGTTCATTAATGCAAGCATTCATCAGTATGCTTGCGAAATTTTATTAAGGCCATGGTTATGATTCAGACTTCTACCAGCATATCAGTGTTTGTCAGGGGTGTGAAGAGGTGTGATCTCTGACCAACATAGCTGTGCTGGCAAAAGCCCCTGATGAAACTGCAGTTATACCAGCAAAACTGCCCTTTTCCAATGTAGCATATTTTGCTGGGGGTCGCGAGGGAGGGTGGGTTCTGGAATAAGCTATACTGGGAAAAGCACAGTTTTTTGCTGGTATAAGTTGTGTCCTCACTATGAACACATTGCAGGTATAGTATTGCTTTACTGGCAAAATACTCCTAGTTTAAATATGGCCTAAAGTGTCTTCTAATTCTACTTCCCACTTCATCAGTGTAAACACTGTTTAAATGGGTGCCCTGTTGTGGTCAAGATAATGTCTTGATCCAAGTAAGTAACCTTGTCATGTAAGTTAATTGAAGACAAGCTTAAGCAGACTCTATTAAACAACTTGCATTACAACTGAATTCAGATTTTGTTAACACAGTAGTTCTGTGAACTTACTTTCTTTTACAGTTGTTGATTGACTTTTACCACTGCCTTCTAGAGCAGTTCTTTTGCTTTATAAAAGTGTGCATTTAAAAAAAAAAAAATAGGATAAGAGACAAGATGGATGAGGTGAATATCTTTGAGGATAAGAGTTCAACCACACAAAAATGATATTTCTAAAACACAAACTAGACTATCAAGTGTTAGATACTCAAATAATTGAAACAGGGGGCTAACCCCCCTACACACACACACACACACACACACACACACACCTTGTTCAGAGCTCCATTGCATAGGTATATGAAGCCTAGGAGAGGTGGAATAAAATTTGCTGTAACTGTCTTTTCTAAGTTGACCATTTCAACATGTAGCACTCTGGCTATATCTTTATAGCTGTCACATCTTCATAATGATGAACTTTCAAAATCTTTTTTCCCCCAAGCCAGTGTTTTGAGTCAGATTTTTCTCACCAGTTTTACATATGTGTAGGTAGTCTGTGGCTGGTAAATAGTTCCTTTTCTATCGCTTTTGTATTAAAGTTTGTTGAACTTTGAAAATATTAATAGTCCACAAATAACCTCAAGAGGCAGCAAAATGTGTGCCTGGGTGCACCCAAATGTGTATCCATCCACCAAAAATGTTCAAATATAGGTGGTTTAAAATTAAATACCCAAGTGGCCTGCTTTTCAGAGGTGCTGAGTACCCACCTCTCCCATTGACATCAGTTGAAGCTGCAGTTATTGCCTTCTGAATGAGGCTCTGTATAAATGCCTAACTGAAGCATGGAAACTGCCCAGAGTGAAATTCAGGCAGAATGGAATTTGCAGGTGAATTTTTAGAACATTCATTATTTCTAATTTTTATTAGTAGAAATTCATTTTTGTGTATGTAGTTGATTTTGATGCTTTTCAGATCTTCAAGTTTTTTTACGGGGGGTGTTGCTTAAAATATAGCAGGATAAAGAAGTGATGTCAGTCATACCTCAAGACTCATTTCCTCCCTACATGCTGAAATAGATTTTTAAAGATGAGTCTCTGTAAACTTTCCCCCAGAATATTTAAGAATTTTCTGTGACCTTTTATGAGCCTTCCCTTCCCAGTCACAGATCTAAACAATAATAATGGTTCTATAAAGTGGAAGAGTAAGTCAGATGGAGGCACAGTGATGTACAGTAGCACCTCAGTTATGAACACCTCGGGAATGAAGGTTGTTCGTAACTCAGAACAAAACATTATGGTTGTTCTTTGACTTTTACAATTGAACATTAACTTAGTATGGCTTTGAACCTTTACTATTCAGAAGAAAAATGATGCTTTTAACCATCTTAATTTAAATGAATCAAGCATAAAAAGTTTCCTTATCTTGTCGAATCTTTTTTTAAACTTTCCCTTAATTTTTTAATAGTTTACATTTAACACAGTACTGTACTATATTTGCTGGTTGCTTTTTTGTGTGTCTGCTGCTGCCTGCTTGTATACAGTAACTCCTCCCTTAATGTTGTAGTTATGTTCTTGAAAAATGCGACTTTAAGCAAAACGATGTTAAGTGAATCCAATTTCCCCATAACAATTATTTTAAATAGGGGGGCTTAGGTTCCAGGGAATTTTTTTCACCAGACAGAGGACATTATATACATATACAGTGTACATTTTAAAACTATTTTAAACAAACAATGTAATACTGCATTCAGCAATGATGACTGTGAAGCTTGGTTGAGGTGGTGGAGTGAGAGGGTGAAAGAGGGTGGATCGTCCGTCTGCTCCTCTTGCTGTTCTTTCCAAAGTGCTGGGGGGATGTCGTAGCCGGCCCACCCTGGTTCCAAGCCCCCACGGCCAAACAACGTTCTAAGCAAACATTGCACAACTTTAAATGAGTATGTTCTCTAATAGATCAGCGATGTAGCGATGTAACAATGAAACAACGTTAACTGGGATGATGTTAAGTAAGAGGTTACTGTACTTCCCGTTCCAAATGAGGCGTGTGGTTAACTAGTCAGTTCATAACTCTGGTGTTCCTAACTCTTGAGGTTCTAGTATAAATGGTCCTCTAAACTTCAAAATGTGATAAAGGATCTGACTTCAGACCCAGTTTTTCATTCAGTGTTAGAAATATCATGAGTCATGTTTTCAGCACTTTCTGGGAGCCCTAATTCACCAAGATGAATGATTTATATAGAAATATTTTAAGGAACCAATAAAAGGCTTTTACCTTGGTCATGCAAATACTTCATATAATCCATTTTTTGTGTTTTATTAAAAAAAAAAAAAAAAAAACCTTCCTCACCATCTTTCCTAATAAACCAGTTTTACATCCCACTGAATATAGCTTGGACTCTAATCAGTGTTACCGTAGGGCATCTCAGAAAGTGAGATGTTTGATGTCCTCTTCACAGAAACTTGAGTAAAGGGAAAACTGTTTTTGTTTGTTTGTTTGTTTGTTTGCTGACAAGACAGCTGACAGCAAGCAGATACAGCTAATGACATATTTGGGAGGGCCTGCAAAATACTCCGACAGTCGCTTCTCGCCCACCTTATGCCTCCAACACATGTACCTGATTCCAGTCCACAATCACATGAGCCAAAGGATTTGGGGGGAAAGTTAAAAAATGATTCGTTGTGCTGTACTCAGACTGAACTGAACTACTTCTATGCTGTCTGGAGGGCTCTCTTGTTTCCTTTCTGCTATCCCTCTGCAGAAATGGGAGCCACACTCCCTTTTTTTGGTCCTTTTTAAGCACTGGTTTACATCAGTTTAGGTTTTCAAGGTTTTTCACAAGTGAACATGGCGATTCTTTGCATTTCTAGTACTTTACAGATCAGGAAGGCCCCACTGTTGTGTGCTTCACAATGCTCAAAGCTGTCTTAACAGACCAGTGTCATCTGTCGTACTCCCGCATCGGTACAACATTAGAAATAACGTACTTCACTATGTTTGACCCCATTTGTAGTGGTGACACATTTCTTTGGAGACATCTTAGTTACTAAAATTAAATAATAAAAGAACGAGACACAACTAAGTCCCTATATAATGTAACAAGTCTGTATTTAAAGAATATTTTGTAAACTACGGATTTCAACTACAGTTCCATAAAACATTTTCCCAAGGTGGGAAAGGAGTTCATTTCACCCCTACTCTTGTAGTGGGAAGCCCCACTCAAGTGTGGTGGTTAATATTAGGAATACTCTATAGTACGTTTTTTTTAAAAAGGTAACTCAGAGGCCCACCCTTGTTGTCTCATGCTATCAGGACTTTGCGGCAGCCCTCGTTAATTCATCTTTTGTCTCCTTTGCCATTTTAATTATCAATAATTGCTTCTTTTGTAAAGTTTCCTTCAGTCCATTTGTCTTCATGCATGGCATTCTTTCCAGGGTTTTTTGTTGTCCTGCATTTTAGCTGTGTTCATGCTATTCAGTTTAAGAGAATATAGTTGTATGGCACACATTACAAAATCTCCATGGCTAGAATGGCATGAGTTGGTGAGCTACTAAGTGATTCTTAAGATGTGCTACACCCTAGGAAAAAGTTTAATAGTACCTCATGCATACTCTCCCTTTCTTCTACCCTCCACAAATTCAGAGTCTTGTGGGACGTCTCCCCTCTGATCTCATAATATCACTTGGTAACAACAGCAATTACTTTAATGGAAAGTAATATATTTTCTAGCTTTTAGTATGATTTTATATGCATAATAGTCTGATGATAAATATATACACTATATACAAAATTAATGCAGCACATATTAAAAACTGGCTTAGTGATGGATCTCAAAGCAATTGCGAATGGGGAATCATCCAGTGCGGGTATTTATAATGGGTCCCACAGTGATCTGATTTTGGCCAAATGCAATTCAATACCTTTACCAATCATAGGAAGAAAACATAATGCTTAATAAAAAAAAAAAAAGGTCTTCTACTGAGTGATCTGGATCACATGAAAAGCTAGGCTTACTTGAACCAACATGCATTTTAATATAGCTCAATGCAAGGTCGTCTAAGAACCAAAAGTATATGTAAGCCCCTTCGTTTTCAGTTTAAACCAATTTTTACCGAAAAATTCTCTGGTTTTACAAAAAGTGTTTATTTTTTTCTGAGTTTTCACCCTATTTATGTATCATTCAAATATTTTTTAAAAATCTTGTTTTATTAGGAAAGTACAATACATTGCACAAGGTATATGTATTATGATAATACATTAATCTGCGTGTATATGCAAAGCTGCTGT
Source organism: Trachemys scripta elegans (assembly GCF_013100865.1). NCBI lineage: Eukaryota > Metazoa > Chordata > Testudines > Emydidae > Trachemys > Trachemys scripta. Next base: position 43,225,760 of record NC_048304.1, read on the forward strand.
TGAAGTAAGGCTATGTATTAGTCTAGCAGAGAGACACAATAAACAAACACGCACACATGTTCTGAAGTGCGTGCGCATCTGAACATACTGATGAATCTCACTCCCACCACATGCATATTTCAAGCTGTTAGCAGATAACTGTTTAAAGATTTGACACACTAAAATGGGAAGAAACACAAAAGTTGTGACAGTACCTCCCATAAGGCTTTGTGGGAATATGACATAACTGGAATATGTTTTGTGCTGCCTGTGCCATGTAACATCTCTCTGTAAAGGTTATAGTCTACTATATCTATTCATCGTATTCGTACATATATATAATTTTGTACTTGAGGTTAAGAATATTGGCTGTATACTTGCTTGATTTCTAAGTAAGCTTTGTGAGGCATTTGGTCAGCTTCTTTAGGAAGGAATTTGCAAGGTTAAGTACCCGATCAGGAAGCACTTGGGAAACAATGCATCTTGGAATGCTCCAATCCACATAAGAAATCTTCCTGGAGACTTACAAGATACCATGTGGACAATGGCTTCTGCCTGTAAAGACTGAGAGTTGTGCATGGACATGTGACTTACCCAGGTGACTCCAGAACTCTATCTTGGAGCTGGGCTTTGCATAGGAGGGAGGAGGGTGTCTCCACCCACAAGAGAGAGTCTATTTAAACCCCTGGGAGACCCCTCTAAATTGTCTTCAGCTGGCTAAAAAGGGAGCCTCTATACATACATACATACATACATACATACATACATACACACTCTCTCCCTCCCCCCCCCCCCCCCCCCCCCCCCCGGATACTTGAAAGACGCTGGAACAAAGGACAATAACTACAGGGGGTGTGAATAATTGCTAGACCCAGGCTAAAAGGAGATTAGTCTGTAAAAAGGAGCATTCTGGAACTGGTGAGGATCTTATCTATATTCAGTTTGATTAGACATAGGTTTGTGCATTTTATTTTATTTTGCTTGGTGACTTATTTTGTTTTGTCTGTTACTACTTGGAACCACTTAAATCCTACTTTTCTGTATTTAATAAAATCACTTTTTACTTATTAATTAACTCAGAGTATGTATTAATACCTGGGGGAGGAAACAACTGTGCATATCACTCTATCAGTATTCTAGAGGGCGAACAATTTATGAGTTTACCCTGTATAAGCTTTATACAGGGTAAAACGGATTTATTTGGGTTTAGACCCCACTGGGAGTTGGGCATTTGAGTGTTAAAGACAGGAACACTTCTGTTAGCTGCTTTCAGGTAAACCTGCAGCTTTGGGGCAAGTAATTCAGACCCTGGGTCTGTGTTGGAGCAGACGGGAGTGTCTGGCTCAGCAAGACAGGGTGCTGGGGCCCCGAGCTGGCAGGGAAAGCAGGGGGCAGAAGTAGTCTTGGCACATCGGGTGGCAGCTCCCAGGGGGGTTTCTGTGATCCAACCCATCAGAAAACTATTCAAAGTTTAAAAAAAAAAAAAAAAAAAAACAGGAGAAAAGGATGAAGTTGAGTGTATGCGCTGCAAATGGTGTGGCCCAATTATTAAATGCAAACATTTATAGGCTAATAGTTCTAAGTCTGCAACAGACTTGGCATTGTGTTTTGAGTTCTGTTTTAGTTCTGAAGCAAACCGCATTGATGAACGTAATTCAAAGCATTAATCTACTGAACACTTTTTTTCCCTTTCTGTCCACCAAAATCAACGCTGTTATTTACCCAGAAAAATTATTAATAGGTTTTTACACTGATTTTCACCTGTTTTAGTTGTTGTGGAAATAAACAGTGATAAATTGCCAGGAAAATAAAATAAAATAAATGAAAACGAAGGGCCCTAAATATATGTCACCCTTACTAGATAGGGGACTGTATTTTGGTAAGCAGTGACTCAAAGGACCAAGATAGCAAATGCTTGGATGTATAAGCGGGAGCCTGTCAATGAGAAGTAGCGAGGTATTATTCCACTGTATATGTCATTAGTGAGAACATCCCTGGAATATTATGTCCAGTTCTAGTATAGACGCTTTAAAAAGGATGTTGACAAATTAGAGTTCAGAAGAGAGCTATGAGAATGATTTGAGGTCTAGAAAACCTGTTCTACTATGTGGTTGAGAAGTTAAATTTATTTAGCTAACAAGGAAGGTTCTGAGGTGACTTCTTCAGCCCATAAGTACTTACATAGGCAGTAACTTCTAATCGTAGAGGACTCTTTAGTCTACAAGACAAAGGGATAACAAGATGTAATGGCTGGAGATAAAGCTAGACAAATTCAGCCTAGAAATAAGGTGAAGTTTCTTTAGTGAGGGTAATAATCATCAGACTACTTGATGAAATTCCAAGGCCAGTATTATGCAGGAGGTCAAACTTAGATGATCATAATGGTCTCTTCTAGCGTTAATATATGAATCCATGAATGATTTTGCAGCTAGAAACAAGGGAATCAGCACCATGTAACTAAGCTCTTTATGCAAATATACCATTATCACTAGCATATGTACAGATGGAGAACCTTTGATCTAGTCTGTGACACCTGAAATAAGTCCATGGGCCCCATGCAAATGATTCTAGTCCACATACTGAGTTGACTCAGGAACCTGGAAGCATTTTGCTTCCTCTTCACATGCAATTAATAGCAATTGACTGGGAGGGTGAGAACTGTGAACAAGGTTATTTTAACTTGTGTACTCTGTGACCAGGTGTCTAGCTTCTCTGTGCATTCTTATACTTATTTTCCTTGAACTAATAAATCTGTTAATCTCTCTGCCTATGCATTCCCTTCCACTCTTTCTCATTCCTCTATAGTTGGGATGATAGCCAGATAGTGATGCTAGGCTGATTGACAATTGGAGATGGTTGGATTTTTATAGGAAGACTTGGAAGCATTGCCTGTAATTCAGGTTGCCAGACACTTTCTATTATAAGACTCTGTTTTTAGTGCTTATAACTTTGCTAAACTTTAACTGTTCTGGCTGAAATTTCCCTGCTAGGTGTCTGCTTCTGACTGAAATTTGTTGGAAAGCTTTTAAGTTAAGAGTTTATCAGCTCCCGAGAATGAGATTTGGAGCAAAATTGTGGTTTTGTCCATGTAAAAAAAGAAAAACCAACTAACCCCTCCCTCCCAGCTCTAGCAACCTTTTTCTTTGAGAAGCTCTATTGCTCCCATGTTTTTTGCATGTGTAACTTGTGTATGGCCATGAAATTGAGCACATCATTGCCTTATGTACCCACATGATTGTGTTCCCTTATTCTGTCTGTACAACACCTCTTCCCTCCTCCTGTTATACGTATTACATCTTGTTGTTAATCAGTGTTCTCTTCTGAGGACAGAGAAAGTCTTTCTGTATTTGTAAAGCAACTAGTACAATGGGGTACTGTCCTACTGGGGCCATTATGTGCTATTGCAATACAAACAATAATGAGATGTATCCTCAGTCAGGCAACTTAGTTTTATATTTGCAGGACTTAACATTCTCTTCTCTAAATTCTGTGCTTGAAAGTTTAACAGATTTTCAGAGTTGTTACCCAGGGTGTCTCACCCGTCAGAATCTCATCAGTGGCCAGACCATACATTTTGTCTACAAAATTTAATTTTGTTGCAGACTTGTTTCTCTACCAGAAGAGGGCACTCACCTCTCTCGCTCCAAGGGACCCTCTGGTGAATGGGCAAACCTTTATTGCAGTTACATGGGACCATATATGGCACTACAGTACTTCCACTGGTGGCTACTTCTATCAGAGTGTTCATTTCTAATGCCATGTGATTATCTCTGTAATACAGTGAGAAGGGAACCCCATTTACTGTCATGGAAATACAGAGTTGCTTTGCCTCCTTCAGATTTTGTACAGAAGATGTTGCCAGCTGCAGTAGAGAAGGGAGCTTGTGGCTTTCTTCTCAAGATTTAGAGTGTAAAATATTGTTCTCTTTAAATTTTTATTTTAAATAGCCCAGGTTTTAGGTGACTTTTTTTTTCTTAAGGATTCTGAATGTCAAATAGACAGACCAGGAACTCCAAAGGTGAAGAGCAAGAGCTTAAGAAGCCGAGCACTTAATAATAGGCATCTATAAACTTATGCCTTGGTTTTCTTTTGGTGTTCTTGACATTTCTATGTATAATAAACTTCTGCTTAAATGGATGGTTGATTAAAATCTAATAATCCAAGTAATTACAGGACAGCCAGTAACAAGAAGGTTGGTAGTCAATAACACACACATGCAATTAACTCAGATTCGGCTGTGGAAAAGAGCTTGAATGCTAGATTTTGAATTAAAATTGGGAACAGAGATGTAGAATAAAAGGTAGCTCAGATGTATACTGTACTAGTGGTAAAGTAGTTAAGGTCTTCCTGCCTTGTCAGAACTACTTCAACCACTGGAAGGGAAGCATCCTGTACTGCATTCTCATTTTGAGAAAAGGATAGAAGCTTCTGTATGGAAGACTGTGCAGCCAGACTTCTTTTTATCTTGGAAAGAAGTTAATGATGGTGCTAACAGGGTGAATAAAATGAGGCTCCTCAATGCTCTTAATGTTCTACAAATTGTGTATATCAGTCTTAGGCTTTATGTGGACATTACTGGAATGCAATGGTAAAACCATTCCAAACCTCTAAGATATTAGAAGTAATAAGGGGGTGCAGTGACTGGTGTGAAGGACAGAAACAAACAGAGAGCAAAGTGCAGTTGAAGGCAAGCAAAACATTAGGAGTAAAATTTGTTGACAGAGGAGAAGCCATCTGTTTAGTGAAAGAACAGGACAGTATGCTAACCAGCACTCAGAGGGAGCAGCCTCAGAAAAATCATTAAAGCCTGGAATTTGCTGTGCAGCTGAGTCAGACCTTGTTAGAGGTGCCAAGTGGGATATTTCAAAATAATGAGGAATAATGAAAATGTTATTCTTTTACACCAGGGATCAAAGTGTGTTGAAATATTTTACTTTTAGCATCGACTGGCCTGAATGCCCAGTTGTGACTTACTGAGCTCTTGGGTAAAGGATGATGTACTGCAATGAGCAGATTTTATTTTAATTAATGATAAAAAGATACCTTCACACCATTTAAAATGAGATCATGTTTAACTATTTAGATGATCTTATATGTCCTGGGGAGGCAGACTGGCATTTTGGGAGGTGACAGTTGTCTGAGCTTTGGTAGGGCTGCTGGCCAAATAGAAAAGAGTGTGCTTTACCTCCCTTACCATAGAGTTTGTATAAGCCACTGAGTTGTGGTTGTTTTTACCTTTTTCAGGTGGACACTAGTTTGCAGAATGGCTTTGCCCCTGGTATGAAGCTAGAGGTTGCTATCAAGTCTGACCACAACACCTACTGGGTAGCCACCATCATCACTACCTGTGGGCAGTTGCTCCTATTACGCTACGATGGCTATGGGGAAGACCGCAAGGCAGACTTTTGGTGCGACATCATGACAGCTGACTTACACCCAGTTGGTTGGTGTGAGCAGAACAAAAAGATTCTCAAAGTGCCTGAAGGTAACAACTCCCCATGGAAATGAGGGAGTGTGGAATTTACTTTTTCATGTACGCTTTGCCCTTTGTAACTGCTATGAGAAGCAATTTGCACTTGCTATAAAACATCTCAAACTGTTGAGCTAATTTGACTGCCGGCTTCATCTCAAAAACTTCTATGTACTTGCAGTTATAATGAATCCTTTTATTTTCTGAGATGCACCAGTAGCTTGGACCCAAATTAGACTTGCCTTTAAAACATAGATTTTTGGTACTCACTAGCCATTGCCACCCAAATTCTTTGGTTTTGCTATTTTTAGGCATTTGCAACTGAGACTTTTTTTTTCTTTTCATAAAACCACTTGTTTTTACATAGAACCTACTCTGTAAATGACTGTGCCTTGTGCTTGTCATAAGCTTCATTCCCAAAGCTATGTTTGTATCCGTGGCCGTGATGTACAAAAAATAAGAGAAAACAAATACCAGGTTAATTTTGAGCTGCACAATCAGTGTTTTACACTTACCTACCTTGCTGTCCCTCCTTGTAACAAACTCTGTACAACCACTCCAATATAGGGCTTCTCTACATAGAACCTCGTCCTCCTTCTTAACACTCTTTCCTCCTCATTGCCGCATATCCGTATGGTGCTCCCAGTGATGTCCATTACCAGAGTCTGGAAAGAAACCAGCCTGAGAATGATCTTTGATATGAAGATGCTGTTGGGGTCATGCTCTTGGTTTTCACCTGGTGCCTGCCTGTGGAATGGAATGTCTGATAGGCCATCCCCAAGAGGGGCTTGTTTGCTCCCTCGCATCATTTCTGGGTAACTGCTGAGACCTGATGCCCCAAGAGCAGCTCCCCATACTGGGTCCTGTGAAACCTATTTATCAAAGTGGTTAAGCTCACACTTCAAGGCAGGTGAAACAGAGATCAGTTATTTAAGAAAGTTCACTTCATGCTAGATTTTATTTAAAACTTCAGACCCGTCCACTTTCACCAACTCTTGTCTGTTATCTGAAGGGGTTGTACTCTTGTATTGAAATGAAGGAAAGTTCTGAGTTGACCCTATCTGTTGAAACAACACTAATGTGAAATCTTGCTTATCATTAAGTAACACTGCTTTACAGCCAAAATGCTTCTGAAATAAATATAGGCAAACTTTACTAATTCTGGGTCACTGAGATTCCCACTACATCAAGAAAGATTGGCCACTCCGACAGTCATTGGAGCCTGGGAGGAAAAGTGTTCAGCATCCATCACTTGTTGAATCAAGAAAGATTTTGTTACCACTCTTACACATCAAGCTGGGTCTGATGAAGAACTTTGTCAAGGCCATTGACAAAACACAAGCAGCTTTCAAGTACCTCCGTGGAAAATTTCCAAGGTTAAGTGAAGCTAAGATAAAGGAAGGTGTCTTTGTTAGTCCTCAGATTCGTGAACTTCTTCGAAATGATGCATTTGACCATGCACTGTGTGGCAAGGAAAAGACAGCATGGAAAGCCTTCCAGTTAGTGGCAATAAATTTTCTCGGAAACAACAAGGCAGACAACTACAGGTTGTTGGTGGAAAACCTCCTCAAGGCATACAAAAGCCTTGGTTGCAACATGTCATTAAAGATACATTTTTTGCACTCTCGTCTAGATTTTTTTCCACCGAACTGTGGAGCAGTGAGCGACGAGCACGGCGAGCGATTTCACCAGGACATTGCAACAATGGAGAAACGCTATCAGGGCAAATGGAGCCCATCAATGCTTGCAGACTATTGCTGGACAAGAGATGCTTCGTTTAATGAATACAAGAGACAAGCCAAGAAGCGCCGAGTAGACACTGAATAGGACTAAACTACGTACATAATAGTTTTTTGCCTTTTGTTTAATTAAAAATCAGCAAAAGGGTTATATAAATAAAATTTATTAAGTGTTACATAAACAGGACAGGTGAAATATTATCATGTAAAGCAACCATAAACACATGAAAAGACCTAGGTTTACAATTTATGATTAAAACTCTACTATCTACACAATATACATAGATATAAAATGTAAAAACTTAAATATCTTAAAAACAGTAGCCAATCAGTTGTTTTAATTGTCATATTTGAATTCAGCACATCAAAATACATAATAAATAGCACATTTTATCTCTGAAGCAGACGACTTCTCAAAAATTGTAGACCAGTGTAGTCTAAGGCAAAGTCACATTCTGATGTAGGAGCATATGGGCCTTCTTATTGATGTATGGATGAGAAATGTACCCTCCTGAATGAAATGTCTCGAGGGCACTCAAATGATTTGTTGCTTGAAGTAGCATTTTGCTGGTCACAGAAGTAATCTCTCACCCTTGTTTTTTGTTTAGGTATCAAGGATAAGATATCTGACCAGGAAGAATTCCTTCGACAGACACTGACAGGAGCATGCAGTGCTCCTGCTAACCTGCTAGAGGGTGTGAGTGTTTATTCAAATAGACTGAATTAACTCACTTGAAACAACAGTGAGGCTTCTTTTTTAGGGCTACGACACTCTTAGCATCTTTATATACTGTGGTTAAAGTAAAGCCTTTTGTAAGTGAATCATTTCTACATCTTTCTTAATTTTAAGTGCTATTGCTGTAAGCTGTTGAAATTCAAAAAAATATGTTCGGTCCACCTTCTGGTATCTGTGTAGTATTTGTGTGTTGTCAAATGCTTTCCTGAACAGTGTTTGTAACTCCAGGTTCAGATTATCTCTTCCACCCATTAACACCTGTCAGAGTAAAGGAGCTCCTCACAAATTCCCTTAGTGCCCAGCCCTTTCTCTTGGCCTGTTCCTCCTTCCAAATAGCTTTGTTGAATCTCTTCCTTGTCTGACCTTCAAAATGCCTCCTTCCTTAGTCATGTCCCCTGTTAATCTTCTCTTTACTATTGAACAGAAATTTTTTGCATTCCTTTGTCTCCCTCCTTAACTCGTGTACCTCTGCTTGAAATGGGACAAATTCAGAACCTGTCACCCATTTCTCTGTAGCTAGATTCTTGGTTTGAATAAAATAGAATCAAGAACAAAAACCTGGCCACCTCATTTAATCTCTAATCTTCCCCATACAGAGCAGTGTGATTACACTTCGGAAGATGAGTGATATGCTTACCATTTAAACATTGTTTATATTCCACCTTTTAACATGAGCATCTTTGCTTCTTTTCTGTCCTGTCCTCTTACATATTAAAAAGATGTCTGAATTTTTAAAGGGTGGGCTGTATTACTCCACTTCAAGCCCTGAATATACAATTGGCAAATGCCTTTGAAACAACAGATGAACAGCACACTGATCCCATGCCTTTGCAAAAACCCCATAATTTTATGACCATGACTGCAGATGCCGCAGGAGCTCTGATGCAAGCAACCATGGCTAGTGAGTTCTGTAATCTCTTTGGTTAGGGGTGCTATGCTATTTGACTCCTATATTCATGCTTCAGTTGGACAAGTGGTCCACAGCCCGAAGGTGTGTCTAAGACACAGCATCAGTGACAGTGCAGAATCTACATAATTCAGTCTCTTCTGAACTAGTTTTATGGGTCACTTTCCTTATGTTCCTTTTTTTGTTCTGTCCATTTTGGCCTCCAGCTTCACAGAGGGAAGAATCCCTTGGATCTCATTGCACCAGGCTCCAGACTGGAATGTCAAAACTCCCAAGACTCCTTGGCAGCCTGGATTGTCAAGGTGGTGGAAAACGTTGGCGGGAGGCTCAAGTTGCGCTACGAAGGGTTGGTAGATTCTGACCAGTCTGATCAGTGGATGTTCTACTTGGATCCATTTCTTCATCAAATGGGCTGGGCAGCTCAACAGGGATATGACCTCCAACCTCCAGCAGGTACCAAGTAACCTGTCATTTTAAATCTATTGTCAATAGAGCTGGTGATCATGAGTTTGAGACTGCAGTCCCCTCTTTTGTACTTTAAATCTGGATTCCAGATCCATGTGTGCACACACCACGAGACGGAGATCTAACAAACATCCCACTCTTTAATGAAAGAGTGTTTCATTAAATAGTATGACAGAGGTTACACCCGCTTGTTGTAATGTTCATAGCTGCTTTTGCCTGTCACCATCTTTAACCTACTTGAATGTGTGGGGAGGATTGTCTTTTGACATTTATTTTAATGGCCTTGGGTTCTGGTAGGAGGAAAACAATCCTTGTAATAAAGTGTAACGAATGCAATGCTATATTTCATCTCTCGGGAGACTCCATCCCAAAGCTCTGCACAAAGGTCCCCATTTCTTGCTCCTTAACAGCACACCTCTATTAGAGCCAGGTCAGTAGAGACTTCCCAGCCCACTATGATACCTAGACTTCTGCCTGAAGTAGGAGTACAACAGTGCATAGTACGTTGTCCTGGAAAGTTAGTACACCCTAAGGAATTGGGGGGTGGGGGGGTGAACAATGCATGTAGTGCAAATGCCTGTCAATGTAAATGACTCGCTCTGAAGTTCAGGGAAGTGGAGATGGTGCCACTCCCACTTCAGCATAAGCACCTCCTCCATTAACAAAACCACACAAGATGATCTGTCATAATATATATTTTAAAAGAGGAGCTAATTAAACTGATTATGAGAATTGATTGTCCACTATAATCGGGGGTCACAGCTTAAGCAGTGATTAGCTAAACAGAAGCAAGCTTCCAAAGATGCTGTTTTGCCAAGTATTTTTACTCCTCTGTTGGTTTTGGGTATGTGGCTGCAACTTCCCCAAAGGGGTACTGTTCCTGCTAATTACATTTTGCTATGTGGTGTAACTGGCTTAACGTTTGTTGGGAGTGATTAATCACATTGATTTTTTGAACGTATATCCTTCCTCTGCCTTGGAAATTCTCCCCTGAATCACAGTAATTCTTGGTTTTGGTCACCAGCACCAGTGACACTTCTGATATAAACTGAAAAGTGTTGGGCTTGTCTCTTAATCTCTTACCTATCTCTTACCTGCAAAAGCAGAAGAGAATTTACTTCAGAAACACAAGGTGCCCGTGGTCTCAGTGATGGGCATTTACATTAAATTCTAACTTTTTTAAGCAGTCCATGTGAATTTAATTTTTTAGAAGTCAATCTTTTTAAACAGTTAGAGGAGAAGCTCAATCCATCTTCCTGCTGACGTCAATGAGAGCATTTCCCTTGTTGATAACTGTCTCAAGTCCCAAACAGGAGGATTTGGAATCACACTGAAAAATTAATATTCTGTTTGTTTCACCAGCATCACTGTATTGATGGAAAATAAACAAAATTCTATGTCATCAGTCTCTCTCTCTTTAAGGATTTAAATAGTGCAGTTCTTAAACACTGGGCATATGGACTATCTTCTTAATCTAGTTTTGGGCTGCGTCCTTGATATTCTGTGAGAGAAGCCTTTGGTATCCAGTTCCAGGAATCCCTTAATAAATCTTAGCAGGAACCCAAATTATCCTTCCCCATTGGAGGTGGTAGCAACCTGTGATGGGGCATACTAAGGAAATAGCCCCACCTAACTGTGCTGCACTCTGCGATACTTCATTGCTTGCTGCCTGTTTAACCTGCAGCCATAAAAATAGAGGAAATGACCAGCAATAAATCTCATCTCATTAGTAAATTCAGTATTGTACATTCTTTTATTACACTATGGGTGTGATCAGTATGACCCCCAAGCTCTCCATCAAATTAAAGATGTAGAAGTATATAGTTCACACAGTGGAACTTGATTTATGTAGTCCCTCTTCATACACAAGGTATCCTAAAGCATTTAGAAAAGCTGAGAGTTCTTAGCTGGAGCTCTGAGGTAAAGTAATATGGTTTCTTAATGGATGCTCTGCTTAGCATTTAATGAGTCAAAAATAAAAATAATTTAGCTTCACCCTCTTCATTTTCTGTGGGAGATACAAGGACTCTGCTCATTCACTATGCTACCTTTTTTTGCTGAAGCTATCCGGTCCCTGAAGAGTGAGGCAGAATGGCAGGACATCTTGACAAAGGTGAAAGAGGAAGAAGAAGGGTCCTCAGTACCCACTGATCTCTTTAAGGTAAAGTATCCAGTGCACAGAATTTGATCAAGCAAGGCTCCAGATAGTGTAGTGAAAACTGCTGGCTTTTGTCATAGCTGTAAGAATTAATGTAGGAGAGTAAGCCATTAGAGCAAATTGAATGAGGGCTTGCTACTGCTGACTACAATGATGTATCATGTCAGGGTCAGGTGTTTATTGAGCAGTGTTGCCATTTGATGCAGGTTCTGACGTTCCCCATTCAGGTGGCTGAAAATTAGGGATCAACCACTTTTTGTCTCGCTTTGTTTAGTACTGAGGATTAGAAAAATATTTTAACTGACTTGTTTGGCCTGTGGCCACATTCTGCTGCAAGATCAAGCCACAGTTTGCAAAGCTCCTGGAGGAAACCTCTTGGGGTCTGTCGTAGGGTTGTCCCACATGGAGCATCTTTCTGTGGCAGGCTGTGGCACAAGTGCGCCTGCCTCAGTTTCCCCTCTCAGGCAACCCAAGGATTCCACTTCAGTCTCTCTTGCTTCAAAAATAACCTTCCTTGGGGCCAGTTTATTATCAAAACTATAGTGCATATCAGTCCATAAAAAAGTCCCTACATAGTCCCTTTATCATGCTGGTTTATAGAGTCCTTAAAATCCCATGACAACACACCATATGCCAGCATTTTCCACCCCCCCCAAAGCTCCTCGTCAGTCTTCTTATGCCTCTCTGACGAGCCCTTCCATGCCAGCCCTTCCAACTAAAGTGCAACCCTGATCTTCCCAGCAGAAATCCTCCCACAGTTGCTATACTGAGTGATAATCTTCACCAGGGAAGCATCCCTCATTCCCCCTGGTCCTAACACTTTCCCTTACTTCCTGCTTTCTAGCCTTGGAGATAGCAGCAGGTTAAGTTCCTCTGCTGCTCTCCTGTCCAGCTAAAGAATCAGCATACAACTCCCTCTACTGCTCTCTCTCTCGCCTTCATCCCTCTCCAGCCCACATTTCCCCAGAAGTCTGGCTTGGAGATAGCAGCCAGCAAAACCCCTCATGCTGCTCTCCTGCCTACAGCCTTCTCCCAGGAACCAGCTACAGCATCCTTCCAGGGCCTTCCTCAGTCTCCTGGTCTCCTGCAACTCTCACCTGCCTTTCTTGAATAACTCACAGGGTCTTTCCCCTCTGTTTCTCCTTGATCCTCTATAGCACCAATTGCTGCCCCACCCTCTTAATTGGCCAAATGAAAGTACCTGTTCTGGCTCAGGAGCACTGGACCTACTTCATTTACAGGGCCTGGCCACCCTGTGACTGGGCCCAACCCTGGTCCCCTGATATTGTGGAAAAACTCACAGCTTCAGTGGAAGGACAGTTGCCCTTTATTTTCATTATACAGTTCTTGCTGGTACTTGGTCACCTGTGCCAAACTTATGATTTAGGAGAACAAGACAGTATGAGCTAAAAAAGTCTTAATTAACTTCTACGTGCTTAAAGGTGAAAACTATCAGTTCTTTTCCATTAAGAAACATGGTTAATCTGTGCTCTAATCTTGTGGTTTTCAGGACAAGCCAGTGATTGGCGTGCATTCATTCACTGCAAGCATGAAGTTAGAGGCTGTGGATCCAGTAGCACCTTTTGTCCTCTCTCCTGCTACAGTTGTTAAGGTACCGGGAGTCATTCTGAATTCTCCGCTATGGCTGAAGCTCAGTTACGGTTTTTGTTCTGTACTTGTTGATTGAGAATTCTCTGCATGCTTTCTTAAATCTTACATTAGAGTTTAAGCTGAAGAATTTTCATAGATCACTTGTGGGTCAGGTAGCTGCCAGGTGACTTTATCCCAGTGGTGAACGCTTTTTAGTTAAAAATTGGTGCAGTGAGAATCATAGCTTGAAAAAATAAACAGCCAAAACGATCAAAGCTGGGTGCCTAAACTTTGACTCCTAAATCCATACTTGGTCATGTGTCACGGAATCACAGTGGCAGTGCTATCTTGGCTCCGTACAGTCCCTGGGAGGAACCCCTTTCGGTGTGACAGCCCTTCTCGGGAGTCACACTCTCTTGGAACTTAAGCCCTAGGCTCCACCACCTCCTGGAACCGCACCTCTACACCTTCAGCATACCTGTCTCTATCCGTGAGACACCTTCTCCCCAGAGAGTCCACGAACTATGCATAAAAACAGAAAGGTTTATTGTATGTCTGAACACAGCACAGAAAGTTCTCAGGGGCCTCAAGCATAGAAAATCTTAGCAAAGTCCATCTGGGACTGTTCAGCATCCAGTTGGGCTCAGGCTGCTCTTCGTAGTCCAGAAGCAACCACTCCTTCCAGCGGCCCACTCTGTAACACCTCCAAGGCCCCTTCTCCATCCTTTGTCATCTTTCCTGGGCAAACAGATCACCTGATGTCTCTCTTTAGCCCTTGGTTCTCCCATTGGTCAAAGCCGTCTGGCTTCCAAGATGGGGTAGGCCATCAGTTGCTAAGTTACAAAGTGTCCTGGCTGTCTGGGTCCCAGCTGCTAGGCAAGGTCACACTTGGTTCTCTGCAACAATAAACACCCTTTCCTACCACCTCATTAAACATGCAGCACATAGGGGAAACTGAGGCACAAAGCATTCATATAAAAATTCCCCACTTCATCGCATCCATGCAACTTAGAATGGCATGATTTTCACACAATGCTGAATCCTTATAGCTGCTATTAACTTCAGTGGAATTTGTGCATACTTATGATTTTCAAAAGATGCCAAGTATGGATTTGAGAGCCCAGCTTTAGCCTCCCGAGTTTGACAGCATTTACCAACATCTTTATGTTTTAGTAAACACCTAAGAGGTTCCAGAAGACTGTACATCCACATACTATGCAGGTTCCAAAGAGATTATAACAACGTATTTAGTCTTCCTTTATGTATTTTCAAACAAATGTTGTGCTCCCTTTGCTTTTTACTATAGAATTAATGTTCTTTGAATCTTTGCTCCTATATCATGTCTTACATTACAGACATTTTACTTCTCTCTCCTGTGAACTCTAACTTATCAGTCTCTTTAAATATGCAATACTAATACTCTGAGGTACAGCCAGTTCTGAATGGAGTAGAATCATTATGGCACTTGTTGATTTTGTGGTGGGGGGGAGGGCAGCACTGCATAGCTGATCCATCCTGGTTATCATTCAACATATGATTTTCTGTGGCTCAGGTTCCTAACCATAGTCCTCATTCTTTATTTATGTATTTTGTTTACTCCTTACAAGATGTTATACCTTTGTGTCTGATTTTAAATATTTCTTGGACTTCTCAGTTCTTAAATTTGTATTTTAGTCTCATAAGCCTGTCTTCCAAAAACATATTGGACACATCTCTCCAAGCTTTGGATCACACATAAATTTAATCTTCTCTCGCGCTGTCTTTCGTCGTCAGTCACTATTGAAAATAGTGAACTTATGAAATAACTAGCCTCTCTAGGATCCCACTCAACATTGTCACACATTAAATAGTTCATTATTGTGATATTTAAAACAAAAAAGAACCAACCTAAAAGCATGTGGTTTTTTTGTTGTTTTTTTTAATAATAATCCATATATCTTGTGTGTAATGTGAGGAACATGAAGCCAGGATATATGTCCACTCTATTTCCTTTTTTCTACAAGCTTGTTATCTCATCAAAGAGAAACAAATTAAGTTACCTTGATATGGATTGTTTTGATGAGCCCTTTTTATTTACTTGGAGTCATATAGCTCTCTAGGCAATTACTTATTGCTAGCTATTTATCACCTCATTTGTCTTTTAAGTGCCTATAAATTGACTGCTTTATTAATTGTTCTATTACATTTCCAGATATTATCATGCAGTCTGCTGGTCTGTGATTCTGTAAATCATCCTGTCTCTCTCCCCCCTTCCCCCCCCCTTCTAATATTTGCAGATGTGGGATTTGGAAAATACCTGACAATAGATTAGCCTTTCAAAATTAAGAAAGTGTATCTGCTACCCTAAAGGCCATCTGTGTCTCTCTTTTTGGATAACTTTGCAGGTGTTCAATGAAAAATATTTCTTGGTGGAAATTGATGACTTGCGACCAGAATGCACAACCAGCCGGTCATACATTTGTCATGTCAACAGTGCTGGTATCTTTCCTGTGCAGTGGAGTCTGAAAAATGGTTTGCATCTCAGCCCTCCACCAGGTACATGTCTGCACTTTTGTCTGACTCACTGCAGTAGGGCTCTTTGAAAGGAAGAGATTATTATCCCCCAGTGCACTGTGTTAAAAATCTACAAGCTGGGACAGCATTTTTGCAGAAGAGGTGTGCTACCAGCAGGAGGAAGGGAAAGATCCAAATTCAAGAAATCAGCAGCATTAAGCTGGTGGAGTCTGGGCTTCTCATGGAGATGTACTTGGGTTTGAGGGCTGTGGGCACCTCATGCTGGGCTTGGAATGAAAGCATCTGGTTATCCTTGGAGGGAGCATGCATTCCAGGGTGCAGGGAGTTAGTGAGCTATAGCCTCGCTTCCTGTGATATCAGAATGCTGTGGAATTTTCTTCTTCATCCTGCCTGTTCAGCTTTATTTTCTTACTCCCCAAGTGCTCAATGATGGAAATGTGTACAGCAGAGGGCAAAGATCTTAGGGTTTTATACTACCCCTGTCAGCATAGTGTCTGAGCTTCATATTTGCTTTTCACTGGTTAATAGGAGCGGAAAGTGTAATGAGTTTGTCTCTTCCCTGTCCTTACCCTAGGTGTACTAAGGTACTGTGGACAAAGCAGCACTGCTGTTCCAGCCGTCTAGCTCCCCAGGCCTGTATTCAGAGCCCATTAAAAGGTTTCAGGCTTCTCTTCTAAGCAGCACGCACAGAAATGGTTTCTCCTCTAAAGGAAGTGTGGTGCCTTTGAGATTCCTACTGGACGTAGCTTTGACTGACACAATAGAAAAAACATAAATAGCCCCTGTCCTGGTTAATCCCAGGAGAGGTTAGATGGAATTACTGCAATTTAACCTGAAACAGTATCATAGATGCTGTTTCATGTGTAGCTTTTTATCTTTTATAAATTCCTAAACCCGAGTCATGGTAGTACTCTGTAGGGAATACCTTAGTTATCCACTTTGAAGAAGTATTACAGCAGTGCTATAGTTCTTCTGTTGTTGAAACCCTGCTGTTTTCAATCACATGCAATATCCTATGCTGGCAGAATAGCACAACAGTACAGTTTCTTGGTCCCTGCTTCCCTTCCTTTATGTTCTGTACTCTGCCTAAACAAGATGGAGAAGGGAATATCTGCTGCAAAAAGAAACTCTTTTGCCTGGATACTGGAGATTTTGGACTTGGAGCTCCCTACAGCTCTGCATTAAGGTTCCCATATCCCAAATTAATATAGATTTATTAAAATAATAATTATGGAATAACAAAATAGATTAACTACCATGCTTAATGGCTATATAGTGGATTTGCATAGTGATTCATCCTCGTTACACTAGTTATCGTTTATTTAATATACAGTACATCAGTGCCTAGCAAATTTAAGGCACTGTGTAAATAATAACGACTTCTATTAAATCTAAGCCTTTCTGGATTATAACCCTTCGTTTAAAAGTGAGACAATCTTCAGCTGTGCAGTCTGAGCTTGTGTGACACCTTTCAAGAAGTCCTCCTGCATTCTCTAGAATGTGATCAACCTGCAGTGACGTGTTCTGGTTAATGCCCTCTCATGCCTAGCATGTCCAAACTATCTTCAAGTAGACAGTCTCTAAAGAGAAACTAAGACCCATATTTGTAAAGGTATTTAGGTGTTGTTGCACTCAGTGTTGCAACACCAAACTGATATAGAAGCCTACATCTCATTTTCAAAAGGGATCTAAGCAAGCTTCTAAGATGCAGTTGAACATATCGTAATACAGCTTCAGTTGTATTAACAGAGAAGCTAATGCAAGGACATTGTAAGGTTTGTCTTCCCTGCAGTGTTATCTCAAGTTATCTCCTACACAGTTAGTGGAAAATAACACTTGAACAGCATAGTGTTTCCATTAGCAGCATAGAGTAACTGAGTTCTCACTGCATTACTAGTTCCGGTGTTAGCAGCACTCAAACTTCAAACCACACCGCCTGACATGCCAGCTAGTTCGAGTTTAAAGCACCATTTAATTTGGCTAGAGACTTTTGTGTGTGAACGGGAGTCCGGTTAGGGGCAGCACTTGAGTTATACCTTGAGCTAACGCTGCAGTGAAGACAAACTCTCAAGCAGTAGGGCATAACTTAAAACATGCAAAACCACCCAGGGCCTGATCCTGTGTTGCTTACTTGGCAAAGCTGTGGATTTCCTTATACCGCTTCTGTGGAGTGGTGCTGGATTAGGCCTTTCATTGTACAGTGCAACCCACATGCCCCAATTGGGAATTAAATCATCCATATCTTGCATAATGCAAGCATTTGGTTGACTGGAGTCATCTGTTTGGTGTAATACAATTAAGCAACCACTTTGCTTGCTCTTTGCTCAGGTTATCCCGGGCAGGACTTTGATTGGGCGGACTACCTCAAACAGTGCGGTGCTGAGGCTGCTCCCCAGAGCTGCTTTCCTTTGGTGAGCTTTTGCAGAATAATGCTTTTTCCTGTACTGGTGGCTACTCCACATGATGTCCACTTACATAAACAACACCCTTGCTTCCTGTGATTGTTACAGTGGACACATAATGCTTTTGACCCTGTGACCTAAACAGAGCTCATAGTTGTTCATGGAACAGAAGTGTCTAGAGAATGTAATAAAGGTGAACTGAAGTGCTTGTACAAAACAATTCAGAGTTCACAGATTACAGACCAGATGCTGCTGTCAGTGGCAGTGTGAATCTAGAGTAAAAGGCCATTTCACATGAGATCTAACTGTTCATGGAATCACTGCCACTGCACTGGTCCTTCATGTGTGCATCTGTGTTAAAATGGTATCCTTCCCCTGCTTAGCCCTTGCCACCTATCTAGGGTTTTTTCCCCCACTCTTCTTCCTTAACTGTCATTATGATTTGACTTGAAAATTCAATATAATTTTTTCCCATTGAAACATTTTGAGCTAATTTTAAAAGTAAACTGCTAGGACTTGAGTTGGGGTTTTGTCATTCTGTACCACAGTGGTGAACTGCTGAACACTTTGTGAAAGCATCACAAGAGGGCTGTTTCCTTAGCCCTTGCCAACCGTCTCTCTGGAAAACATTGAGGCAGATTTAGTCATCAGGGAAACACTCAAACTTCGGGATGCTGGCAAAGCTTTTCTTTGCAGCTTATCCTCCTCTTGCCCTCTCTCCTCAGTGTCTGAAAATCCAGACGCTGGGCTTTTCTGAGAGGAGTGGGTTGAGAGGTGGGTTGCCTTCTGCCTGTCAGTCTGATTATTTCAGTTTGCTAGCTACTGGTGTGTTACTAGCAGGTAGATAACTGCGAGGAGTTTCTTGATTCTAATTTTGGTTAAATCCTGTCAGTGAGTCTCTCAGCTGAATTTTTCTCATGCTCCAGTGCAAATGCAACCCTATGTGTGTGTGTCATTACATACTATTCTGCCTTGCTTATCTGAAATTCCCTTTAACCTGAAATATGGTTACATATTCTGACATCTGTTAATTACACCGAAAATTCTTTCTGAATCTTTGATTACCCACACGTGTTCGAAGTCCCCCATCATGGTCGTGTAATCAAGTTTGTATGTTTTAGTCCTCCACATGGCTGTTTACATCTGATAGGCTGGTAAATTCACATATTTTCTCCAAACTTCCCTTGATCTGTCATCTTTTTATTAGCTAACTTCCAACCATGGATTTAAAGAGAACATGAAGCTTGAGGCTGTGAACCCTGTTGATCCAGGGGAAATTTGCATTGCCACAGTCACCAAGGTGAAAGAGTCCTACCTTTGGCTTCAATTGGAGGGTAAGTGCCCCTTAAGAGAACAGGAGACTTGCCCCAGTCTAACCTTGCCATGAGTCATGTTAGTACACCAGTCTCACCGGGAGATTGTCATAAATCATTAACCGCAGACACTTTCTGCTAAAAATGTAATTGAAGGACAATATTGTTAGCCCTTTCTCTTGCTCTTCTCCTAGTTAAGTGAATGTTGCCATTTTAAATCTTATCTTGGGGTTAAAATCACCCTATGCAGAGAGTTGGCACAAATCACTATGTAAATCTTTTTTCAGCATTATTTTGAGAGAAAAAAAAATTCTGGGACTTAAGTAGAGCATGGGCTTTGTGCTATATCTCTGCACGGGGTGACTTTCACTTAAGTGAAGGTTTTACTCAAGCTGAGCAGCCTGGCACCTGTAGAAAATAATTTGCAACAGAAAATCTAACAAGATAGAGCTGGCCTTTGCATGGTTCTTTATATTCCTTTTATTTTTCAGTAGAACCTCAAAGATATGAACACCAGAGTTATGGACTTACCGGTCAACCAGACACCTTGTGGAACTGGAAGTCCTCAATCAGGCAGCAGCGCAGACCCAAAAAAAAAAAAATGCAACCAATACTGTACTGCCTTGGGCTTTAGCCACGGAGGGTTGGGGCAGCAGCCATGGCGCGGAGCGGGGCAATCAGGGCTCCAGGCTGGGTGGGGAGTCTCAGGGCTTCTGATCCTCAGCAGCACCAAGGCTCAGTGCTTTAGATGGGGTTGGGGGAGTGCTGGCCCCACGGCTCTGCTCCTGGTTTCAGTCTCGTGGGGGTGCTGGGGCTCAGGGTTTCAGCCCTGTGGCTCTGTTCCTGGCTTCAGTCCTGTAAGGAGTGCTGGGCCTTTAGCTATGAGAGGAGCACCAGTTTCAGCCCCAGCACTCCCCCCCCATCGCTAAAGCCCCGAGCCCTGGTGTGCTCCCCCCAGGTCTAAATCACTGAGCCCCAGTGCTCCCATGGAGCAGAAGCCCTGAGCCCCCCGCCCCGAGCCCTGGTGTCCCGAGGGTCTGAAGCTCTGACTCTCACCCGCGCCCGGAGTCCTGAACCCTCCCACCTTCCCGTTTTTTGGCTGCAGTCCCAACCTCCCATGTGGCTGACATCTATAACCTCTTCTTCAGAGTTACAGACAACCTCCATTCCCGTGGTATCCATAACGGCGAGGTTGTACTATATTCTCCTTGGCGTATGCACAACGTGCTTCAAGTGGCACGTGACTAGGATTCATCACTGGATTTGGTCTTCTAGTTGAATCATTAGTTTCCCTGGCCTGGACCGGGTACTGATTAGGAGCATCACATGAACACTGATCCATGCCCCCCTTGATTTTATTTAAAGAACATCAAGGTGCATTTACTATGTCTTGTGCTGCTCTGCTGAATGAAAGATGACAAACTCCTTCTTTTCCAGCTTTTAGAAGCGAACAAATGAAATCAGGAAATAGTTGCTGATAAATGAAGGAAGGGGAAAATACTAAACCAGTGGCACTATTTTGCAGTCATGTTGACATACAGATAGCAGGTCCCAATACAGAATTTTGAAAACTGCTGTTTCGGTTATATTTTGCTTCTTTTAACTGAACAGGCTCCAAAAGGCCAGTTCCTGAATGCATACTGAGTGTGGAATCAATGAATATATTTCCAGTGGGTTGGTGTGAGACCAATGGATACCAGCTCAGACCTCCTCGCAGAGCAATAGGTACCAGTTCTGTTCTCTTTGTAATTGCTAGCAGTCAAGATGGGGATGGAAGGTCTTTGAAGCTCTAACATGTGCATCTACTGCAGAATTATACCCGTCATACTTCATGAAACTACAAATGAAAGTGTCATCTCATTTTTTAAAATGTATGCAATTACTAGTGTCTACATAAAATATGAACATGAAATATGTTTAAGAATCTTTTACTTGTAGGGAGTGGGGTGAAAAGTGAGAGACAGTACAAACTTATACATTCATATACTTCATATGTATTATGCAATGCAAAATGACTAGGAATACAGTAGTACAGGCAGCGTACAACCCTTCTAGTCCGTTCAGAATGAGATTTAAAGGAATGCAAGGGGCATATCAGAGGGGTTACCCCCAGCCACACTACTCTTGATTGCAACACAGTTTGTGTATAGAATACACAGCAATCTCAAACATGATCTATCAGTCAGTCCATGTAGCTTTAAATTCATCACTCTGTTGAACAGCTCTTCGAGGTATCTAGCTCCTCCAAGCATAAGCGTAGGTCCACGTTTCACCAAATCCAGGTGTCTGTCTTTCTGTTATAGCAGAATTGTTTTCACTGTGGCAAATGCCTGGATTGTAACCTGTATTGGTAGTTGAATACTGCACTTAACATGTAGCTATTTTTATATAACTTCACAGCATTATCTTGGTAACATCTTCTTATCTAGAACTTCTTGGTGACATTAGATTGCCCAGTTAGACCTGTAAAATATTCAAATACCACAGTATTGATGGGTGTGAGAGAAGGCAGTCATGCAGATTTATTTATTTTTGGCTGTTGTTATACATACTCTGATGACTGGCCTGAAACGTACAAGTTTGTGAAGAAGATAATTCTGTGCACAAAAGCTGAGATTTTCACAGCTGGCTAGGGGATCTGATGCCCAACTTTCATTAATTTCAATGAAAATTGGGCATGCAAATCCCCTAAACATTTTTGGATAATATCAGCCCAGATGACTGGTATAAATCTCGTATCAGAGGGGTAGCAGTGTTAGTCTGTATCAACAAAAACAACAAGGAGTCAACCATACTCTCTGTTGTTTTGGTATAAACCTTGTGTCAGTTGTTAAATGATTGCAGCAATTTTTGCATGTAGATACCTTTGGCTTAAAATTTAGAGGATGTGCTGCCATAAAAAATATTTTGTAATGGAAGTTTAACTTGCTGGGCTTTATTTATTTTATTTTATTTATTTATTTATTTAAAATCCTTTCTCTTCTCCTTTCCCCCCACCCCACCCCAATCCGGATTTACAGTGAACAAACAGAGGAAAATTGCTGTAGTTCAACCAGAGAAACAGTAAGTAACAAGTTTATTAATTATTATTATAATCAGTGTGGATTGTGATTTGTCTTTGCAACTTTGGTTTCATAGAAAAGGGACAGTGAAGTTTGTCGGGCCTGAATTTATATCTATACTTAATTCCCACTGATCTTGCAAAACAATCTCTGCCCTTCTGAATTGAGAGCTACAGCACTGTTCAGGGACACTCTTTGAGTGGGAAGCTGTGGTTTTAACAGTTTAGTGCATATAGACTGCACTGATGGTTAATAGATCATTTCACTCTGAGATTTTAGTTGTTGCTTCATCCCTTGTTTTAAGAAGCTGAGCGATCTTCCAGTATTGGAGGACATTTAGGGGTTTTTTGCTGTCTAAAAATATTTGTCAGCATTGTCATCATGTGGATTTCATTATGGAAGCTTTGAACTATTGTAGTGGTTATCCTGAGTTGGGATGATTGCTTCAACTCTTTTCAGTTCATTTTCAGATTCATTCTCCCTTCAGAGCACACAGCCGCCTTCACTAGTGTTAATGTGAGTGCAGTGTACATGTGCTCTGAGGAACAGAATCTGACTTCCTTAGTGTTCTGTTGTGCAATTGAGATTTCCACATTATTTGATGGGAACGTTCAGCTGTTCCATGTGAGAGCTCTCATTCAAATAGTGTGCAGCTAGTGTGTTCCTCCAGAGTGGGAGTTGTATTACATGAGATGCTTACCAGATGGAAAATGGGAGAAAAAATAGTTCAAATAGAGACCATCCTTGTGTTCTCATCTTCAAAGGTTTTGTGAAACTATGTAGCATGAGCTTGTTCAAGTGACACTCACAATGATACAGTTAGTCTTGCTGACCTTGATATCATTGCAGGTATCAGATTTTTCATGGTTGGACATCCCAATACTTGATCCATTGTTTTCAGTAAAATAGACTCTCCTAACATGCCAAGCCACCTGTTTTTTTTAAATGAGACCATTAGAAGTGTGTTTTAGTTTTTGTTTGAATCCACATCTTTTCAAACATGTGACATGTAAAAACTGTGATGGTGTCTCCATGGTGGAGTGGGCTGTGTTACCATGCACCTTTGACACACCTGGCTTTTTCAAACAAGGGAAGAACACCACTGGCATAGAGCTGAGCTAGATCAACACAACTGGCTCTTCCTACAGCCTGAGGAAAGTCATTAAATACTACAAAGATAATTGAAACTATAGGCTTGACGCACTAAATTGGGAGTGAGAAAGGATCTCGCCTGTTTGCAATCTGGATGTTGATGTATCAACCTTGGTCTCTTCCCAACATCCTCTCTCCATTTCAGAATTTTGTCTTCAAGGACTGTCCATGAGAGGCTGAAGAACCAGGAACTGAATTCCACTGACTCAGGTAAGCGTCTTGTTAAGAAAGTAGGAGAGTTCTGTATCTCTATGGCATTATTGTCTAGCTGCTCAATAACTTCATCTGTCCTGAATTAGTACAATAGGGTAAAAACTTTTCGGAGGGATCTTTCAAATGGCAAGGAAGATTTAACTCGCTAACAGCATACAATTAATGCTGCACATGGTACAATGAGAACATGTCTTGATGCTGAAAGTTGGATTATTGTAGCACCTAATCTTTTCTCCCACCAATGGATGTGCTGGGAGCACCTGGAACCGAAATATTTAGTCTTAATAACCCACCCACCCAATTACAAAACACTTTCCTCTGAGCTATATAAGTGGTATACATACCAGTAAATCCCATATGCTGTGTGTGAGAAGGAAATTCTTGTCAAATTAATGTCTAAGCATCCCCCAGCAAAAATACATTAAAATAATATTGAGAGAGATGCATAAAACTCTGGTGCTTGGGTTGGGCTGTTATAACAAACACGTCATATTCCACACTGAACTGTTAGAAAACTATATTGATGTGCAGGTTTGTTTGTCTTTGTGATAACTTGATCATCACTATAAAGCAAGACTGTTCAAAGTGTAAAATAACTCATGTGCCAAATGGCGAAATCTACTCATTTTCTGAAGTGTTGAAAGAATGTATATAAGTACATCTGCTGATGAAACAGCTATACAATTCTAGCCGCATAGTATCTAACCCTAAATTGATCTATTTCCCACACAGTAAAATGCATGTCTAAGGTTGTTCTACTTTGCATATTAATTGGTTTTAAAATGGAGATATAATGTCAATATGATTTCATCTGTTTATCAGTTTATAAACCACTGGAATTAGGGCCTTTTTAGATTAAAGTGCTTTTCAATCAAAATTATAGGATTACTAGAGTAAAATGACTTTATTTTTGTATTTATACATCCATAAATATATTCATATATAAAAGCTTAAATTCTGAAGGATGCCAAGGCATTTTACAGACTTTAACTGACATGCAAACTAAAAACAAGGATTACTTCATCCAACATTAAAGTGCAGCAACTGCTGGTGGAAAAAAATAGCAGTTTAACAATGCAAAGCGATATTATACAACAGTTTAGGTTAGGAAGTAGCAAATAGTTTTTCCGCTTGAAACTGCAAGGAGAATTTAGGGAGCAGTAATTACTGGACTTGGAATTTGTTGAGGACTCCGGTGCTTGAATTACTAATCTTCTCCAATTATATCAAGTGTCTAGGACCTTTGTTTTTTTTCCCCCTCCAATTGCATAGTTTCCCTTAGAATCAGGCTTACTTAGAAGAACGAATATCTCCTGTTAAATCACCAGCACCATTTCCTTCAGTACGATGGAGTTTCTTTGTGGTCTGACCCGGTCTGACCTTGCCTTGCTTCTTCTGACACCTTCCCAGAAGAAGATAGCATGGGTGTAGAGTCATAGACTTGCCTGAGATGTAATATATAATCTCATACCATATGTTGCAGAGCCACTCACTAGTGTAGGTTTGTCATACTTCTATGCCCATTTCACCTGTATAATGCCCTCCAATCCACCTCGACTGGGACTTCCAATGTTTCAAACATATGAAGAACTTTAAATAGCCAGCTTGTGTTTTATGTTTTTGTAATAAATTTGCCATAGAAATGTTTCCTGACTGTCCCTTTTATCCCCTTTCAACTCCTCCCTCTTCCACTTTCCCACATTGAACAATATTAAATTTCCCCGAAATGACAATGGCCATAGGTCTCTGACACCAAGTGATCAGGACCAATGACTAGTGGTAAGCTCCAGTATTTTCCATCAGGACTAGAAATGTGTGCTTTATACCTTTTGGAAAGGGAAACTGCCTGCTTTTAATGTGATTGTGTCATATACTTGTAGCCGTTTTCAAGAAACCTCTTAAACTGTATTGGTGGTAACTAGAAGCAGACAGATATGCAAGTCAGGTATCTTATTTACTCTATCTAGTGTAAGGCTTTTGAAAGCCTATGCACTCTGGAACCTTTTAAAAATGACCTAAAATAGCAAATTCTTATGTCTGCTTTCTCCAAAAATTCTATGGCTCAGAAAAGTCAAGACAATAGACAATAGACAATAGACTTTAAGGTCAGAAGGGACCATTATGATCATCTGGTCTGACCTCCTGCATGCTGCAGGCCACAAAACCGTCCCTACCCTTTCCTTGACTCTGCTAATGAAGTCCCCAAATCCTGTGTTTTAGTGACCTCAATTGGCAGAGAATCCTCCTGCTAGAGATCCCTGCCCCATGCTGCGGAGGAAGGTGAAAAACCTCCAGGGCCTCAGCCAATCTACCCTGGAGGAAAATTCCTTCCCGACCCCAAATATGGCGATCAGTCAGACCCCGAGCATGTAGGCAAGAGTCTCCAGCCTGACCCTTGTTAGCCATTATACTATTTACCTACCATTGCTCGGTATTCCTCAGCTAATATGTTTTACCATTAAACCATGCCCTCCATAAACTTGTCTAACTTAATCTTAAAACCAGACAAGTCCCTCGCCCCCACCGTTTCCCTCGGAAGGCCGTTCCAATATTTCACCCCTCTGACGGTCAGAAATCTTCGTCTAATTTCAAGCCTAAACTTCCCCACGGCCAGTTTATATCCATTTGTTCTCGTGTCCACATTAGTACTAAGCTGGAATAATTCCTCTCCCTCCCTTGTATTTATCCCTCTGATATATTTAAAGAGAGCAATCATATCCCCCCTCAGCCTTCGTTTTGTCAGACTAAACAACCCGAGCTCCTCCAGTCTCCTTTCATACGACAGGTTTTCCATTCCTCTGATCATCTTAGTGGCCCTTCTCTGCACCTGTTCCAATTTGAGTTCATCTTTTTTAAACATGGGAGACCAGAACTGCACACAGTACTCCAAATGAGGTCTCACCAGCGCCTTATACAACGGAAGCAGCACCTCCTTTTCCCTACTAGATATACCTCGCCTAATGCATCCCAAGACCGCATTGGCTTTTTTCACCGCCACGTCACATTGTCGACTCATAGTCATCCTCCGGTCTACAAGAACCCCTAGGTCCTTCTCCTCTTCCGTTACTTCTAACCAATGCGTCCCCAGCTTGTAACTAAAATTGTTGTTAGTCATCCCTAAATGCATCACCTTACACTTTTCACTATTAAATTTCATCCTATTTCTGATACTCCAATTCACAAGCTCATTCAAGTCTCCCTGCAGAATATCCCTATCCTCCTCCGAATTGGCAACGCCTCCCACCTTCGTATCATCCGCAAACTTTTATCAGTCCACTCCTGCAATCGGTTCCCAGGTCAGTTATAAATAGATTAAATAAAATGGGTCCCAAAACCGAACCCTGAGGAACTCCACTGGTAACCTCCCTCCAACTTGACAGTTCACCCTTCAATACCACCCGCTGCATTCTCTCCATTAACCAATTCCTTATCCAACTCTGAATTTTCATATGGATCCCCATCTTTTCTAGTTTAACCAATAATTCCTCATGGGGTACAGTATCAAATGCTTTACTGAAATCCAGGTATATTAGGTCCACCGCATTTCCCTTATCTAATAAGTCCGTTACTTTTTCGAAGAAGGAGATCAGATTAGTTTGGCACGATCTGCCCTTTGTAAAACCATGTTGTAATTTATCTCACTTGCCATTAACTTCGAGGTCCTCAACTACTTTCTCTTTCAGAATTTTCTCCAGCACCTTGCACACTACAGATGTTAAACTAACAGGCCTGTAGTTACCGTGCTGGGTATTCCAGTGGAAAGTTGGTAATATGCCATTTTTAATGGCATGAAACTCCCATCTCTAGCCTAGATAAGAATACATGTGACCCAAAGACTGTAACTGGTCTGGGAATGAATATTCCCTGTTATGGGCCTCAGAATACTGACTCTTCATAGGAAAAGGAGGCAACCTTTCTCTTGCTGATTTTTTTTTTCAAGTGTTTTTTGCTGCTTAGAATGTTAGAAGTATTTGCAGGGAATGGATCATTGGAAATGCACAGATGAGGTGGGCAGTCAAAGGCTCATGATAAATTGCAGAGTTGTATGACTGGATCTGTTTTTGGGCTCACTTTGTTATATGGGTGTGGTTATATTGCCAATACATAAACAGGGTGTGAGTATGCATGTAAAATATATAAGAAGTACATCTCAGCAACATCAATTACAGTCAATGCTATCATTGCAAATGTGACACTTTAACTCCCAAAATGTATGTGGCTTAAACTTTTTTACAAAATATTAAACTTTTCAAGAAGCCAGTCTTGGCTGGGGAGATTGCATTGCATGATCTAAATCTTTGCTGCTGATTTTCATTTCTCAGTTGTAATTAATGGAAAGTACTGCTGTCCAAAGATCTACTTCAACCACCGGTGTTTCTCAGGACCTTACCTTAACAAAGGGAGAATTGCAGAGCTGCCTCAGTCTGTGGGACCTGGGAACTGCGTTCTTGTCCTTAAAGAGGTGAGAGGGTTATGAGTGTGTGCAATACTGCATTTTAAACTCCAGAGTGACTCTCTAATTAGAGATAGGTAATGAACTAATCAATATAAGGCAAGGGTTCTCAAACTGGGGATCAGGACCCCTCAGGGGGTTGTGAGGTTATTACATGGGGGGATTACAAGCTGTCAGCCTCAACCCCAAACCCCTCTTTGCCTCTAGCATTTATAATGGTGTTAAATATATAAAAAAGTGTTTTTAATTTATAAGGGGAAAGGGGTCGCACTCAGAGGCTTGCTATGTGAAAGAAGTCACCAGTACAAAAGTTTAGGAACCACTGAATAAGGGAATGATTATTGTTGGTGAATGTTCTGTTTCTTGGCTAAAATTAAGCATAAGGTATTGAGTGGTTAGAGATGTGGTAAAATACGTCTGATCCACCAGACATGTAATCATTTCATTATTATTGCATTTCTTATTTTTATGTCAAGTAAACCCTAATTAACATTACTGAAAACTACCGGCTGATGTTAGAATAGTTCAGTCCTATTAAAATCCCTAGAACCTCCAATTAGTTCATAGTATATTAGCACTTTTTTTTTCTTTGTACACACACAAAAAAAAAGCATTTCAAGCAGCCCAAAAAGCTTCTATTGTGTTGTGTTGGAATATGTGAAATATGGTTTCTGTCCTATGAAAAAAAGTAGAGAGGTGCAAAATATTCCCAACTGAATGGGAAAGCTCTCTTTTGAAATAGTTTTTTGTATTTTGTTGCAGGGACTTAATCGGGCTTATGTCTATGCAAATCTGCCAGATTCATGACTTTTTCACTCACACGGAGCATTGTGAGTGAAAATGGAGACATTTTCCAATTGAAAACTGCCTCGTTTCAAGAAAATATTATACAGCAAATCACATGAAAATGTCCCTTGTGACAACAGTCATTTTGCTGAATTTTCCGCAACAATATGTCTGGGGTGCGATATCTCCTGAAATGAAATGGTGAATGTTTTCTTGGGAAGCTTCTCTAGAATATTTTCCTCATTTCAGTACAACTCTCCCAAAATGAACAGAATGTGGGTTAAGTGTGGAGTTAACTTTCAGTCCTCTGCTTTATTGCATCAAACAACCATCAGGAAGCAAAGGTCATAGGGAAGACTTTTTGGCAACCAAGCCACTTGTGACAGCCACTTCTGAGTTTGATTTTAATAGAAAATTCAAACCTTGCCATGTATAAAAATCACAGTAGTCTTGCATACGCTAGGAAAATCTGTAAGCATTTGCCTGTCCTTTGGTGACAGACAACATGGTGGTCAAAAGATCTGAACCCCATCTACAGCTTCTACTATTGTTAGCATTTGTAGAACTGCACCACTGCAGAAATGTACGTTTTTCTGATGCAGAGCAACTTTGTGTGTGTAAACACTTTGCATGAACTGGAGGGGGAAAAAAGAGTAAGCCATAAGTGAATACTGTAGCTGAGTTTTCAGAGTTAGATAAACTAATACCCTCAATAAATTTGCAGCTAAGAAGGTTAAAGATAATCAAATTGTATGCTTTGGGTGTAAGGTGACTGCCATGAGGCTTGGGAAATAGTTCATTGTAACTTATGTTGTACGGTTGGCCAGGCAGCATTATGGGGGCACAGAAGTCATCTTCCTCTGAAGCATATGGCATCAGCAACTGCCCAAGGCAGGACGCTGGCTTTGATAAACTGTTGGTTTTATCTGTCATGACAAATCTGTATTCCTGTGAGAAAGCACCAGATTATAGAAGCTGCCTCTGGGAGGGACCTTTGTTGCATGTTAAATGTCATTATTTTTTTTTTTTTTTTTTTTTTTTTAAGTTGTAGCTTTTGTGCTCATTGACTAGAGAAATGGTTTTCTCTCATGGACAGAATATGGTACAACTGCACAAGATCCTTTGTGGAGGTGCTTTTGCAACCTTTCTAGGAGTAATGACCCTTGTTTTTGTCTCTTTGCTTGTTAAACTGCAAATGTTGCTACCTCTTCCCACATCAGATTCTATGCTATGTTGATACAGATGTTTCATTCTGTAGAGGGTGAATTGAATAGTTTAATTTGCTTCACTGTGGACTTCTACAGTCCTTTTGAGCAAGGCTCAGGGTACTCCACAGCAAGCTGAGCCTATCTGTACAGCAAGGCTTCTGGATTCTGCAGTACTCCCAGTGTGGCAGACTGGAAATTCTGTGGCAGCTTCGTTTAAATTAAAAAAGGCCTGACTTTCAGAAGGGCTTATGAATACCCACAAATCCTACCAAAGTCAGTAGCAGCTACAGGTGTTCAGCATCTTTGAAAATCCACCCAGGAGTTTAATTACAAAAATAAATACTACAATCAATATAGTAGCCCTTGTGTTTATATTGATATGCTCAATATATTTTATGCTGCCCCTCCTTTTTAGTTTTTGATGTGTCTGAGTTTTGAGCTGATGCA
The DNA here is from genome assembly GCF_013100865.1 of Trachemys scripta elegans. Classification (NCBI taxonomy): domain Eukaryota; kingdom Metazoa; phylum Chordata; order Testudines; family Emydidae; genus Trachemys; species Trachemys scripta. The sequence goes on from NC_048304.1 coordinate 43,256,354, forward strand.
TATAATCGCCTTGTGGAACCTGATGGGGTGAAGCTGGATGTTTGGCAAATTGAGGCCTTTGACACCTGGGGATGTGTTTGGAGGTGTTTTGGGACTGTAGGAATAAGCATCCTATCTAGATCTTTCTGCTAAAAAGATTAGCGTGAAAATAGTTAACTATGAAACCTAAAGATGGGTTGAATGTCAAGGTGATTAACACCCCACTGACGTGAGGTTGCTAACACTTCTTAGAGCTCTTTATTCAGGTTGTCTGCAGAATCAGGAAGGCAACACTGCATTGATAAAATTGCAAATGTGAGCAGATAAGGTGCCCCGTTCTGTAGCACATGGCTGATTCCGCAGCCAAGAAGTCATTGACTACACAGGACCATACCCTTGGGTGATACCCAGAATTATACCCTTTTTACCCCCCAGTGTGTCTTATCTATTTAGATTACAAGCTTTTTTGGGGAGGGCCATCTACTATTCTTCGTACAATGCCCTGCACAATGACATTCTTGGTTGTCTTTTAGGAACTACCATACTAAACATGATTAATAGTAAAAGTTCAGGAATGAAGTAGCATGTATAGGCAGCAAAATGTCACTGGCATTACCCAGGACTGCCTGAGCTTTATAATGTCTACCCTTGAATTAAGTTGGCTGATATGAGATAAGGACAGTGAATCTCCAAAAATTTCTGGGAGCTGCTGAAATCAGTAATCTCTTGGCAGTCAAATTCTGAAGACTTGGCAAGACCCTACTTACGGTCTGTTATGATTTATCATGTAAGCAGTTGCTTTTTTTTTTTTTTTTCCAAATCCCACTATGAATGAGTTTCAATCTCAGATAGTAGTGGTTTGATGCCGGTTAATTCAGATAAATGGAATTAATCTGCCAATCCACCCTTGCTCTTTAAAACATATTTACTGTATGAATAACCTAATGGGTTTTTCCCTCCTCTCTTCATTTCCATTTGCAGGTTCTCACTTTATTGATCAATGCAGCCTACAAACCTAGCCGTGTCCTTCGAGAACTCCAGCTGGATGAGGATGCTGCCTGGCATGGGCATGGAGAGACCCTGAAAGCAAAGTAAATTCCTGCCCCACATCCCAGTCCAACTGATCCCAGTAGTAATATCTTCTACAATCTACATTTTTGGTTTAACTATTTGCCTTTTAGGAAAATGACATGTGGTTTGTTCAAGACAAATAAGGACACTGCAAAACTTAACCCTCCAACTCATGCAAAATGTTTCAGGAACATCCAGCAGAGTGCAGCTGGTATGGTGTTGCTTATTGTATCAGGTGTGCTCTGATACTACTTTGATTTCAGTGTAGTATTACTGGAGTAACGAGTACAACATGGCGTGTGCACTAGCAGATCAGCTGCAAACGGGTAAAAGATTTGTAATTTGAAGATAGTTTTGTGTTTCTGCTTTGAAAGTGTCAGGGAAGTTTTTCAGGCTGTCAGCACCTTCAGCCAAATTCCATAGTGGAAAAAGGTTTCCCTTTAAATATTAGCCTATTTACAGAGCTGGAGTCAGACACTGGGAAGACCTTGGTTGGGGAATCCATTTTACATTTTTGATGCAAATATGCTGCCCAGTGCTCCTTCTGGGCCTTACTGGTCCATGATTTCTCTATTATTGAGAAACCAATATGTGGCTAGGAACCACACTGAAAGAATATTGTGATAATGTTAACCTGATATAATTATTAAACCCAGCAATTTTGAGCCACTTGGTTAACTACCCAAAAGGGAAGAAAGATGGTCCTGTAGTTGAAGCACTGGACTTTTACCCAACCAGGAGATCAGGATTCTGTTTCCAGCTCCACCACAGATTTACTGCATGACCTTAAGCAAGTCACTAACACTCTCATTGCCTCCATTCCTCATCTGTAAAATGGACATAATTACCTACCTCATGGGAGTTGTGTACTCAGATATAGTGATGAGTCCATAGAAAAGCTTATGTAAATAAAATAAATAGTGTGAGAAAGGAAAGGTCAGTTTTGAGTGGCTTATTGCAATTATTAAATATATTCATCTGATATAACAGTGAGGTCAGAGATGGGTAGGTAGGCTACCTATGGAAATCACTGTCTGTTTTTTCTCCATGTTTCAGATTTTAGGGCCAGTATGCAATTCTAAGTAGAACAACTGTGGTCTGAGGTATCTCCAATAGACTCACTAGCATATACCACTGGATGTACTGAAAAAGCAAAGCTCGGGAATGATGCTTGACTCAGCTATACACAACACCCCCACAACATGTAGTTCCTCCATAAAATCTGTCTGCGTCATATAAGGCTAGTGGACAAATAGAAGATGCCCTTTCTTATTGCTTCATCGTCCACTGGCACCAGAGAAAACATTAATCTGTTGTCTTTAGTCAAAAGAGAAGCTGTCATTCTGGCACATAGAGCCATGGTGTTACTAGCCTTTCCATTCCTTGATAAGTTGCTGAGTAGGTTGAGGAAGAGTGGTTGGTGGCATAGGGGGTTGGTAAGGTGATGTATAGCTTTCCACATCCAGATAACCTGCCAAATGTAGCTGAGTTCACAAGGGGCTGTAAGTTATCCATTTAATGGCGGTTCAGTGGCCTCTGCAATGAGTTGGTGGAGTCAGTCCAGATCCTAGTAAGCAGGTGTCTACATGCTAATGGACATTAATTGGCAATTTTTGCATTACCATCTTAGATTAGATGGTTTAGTCTCCATGCCCATATAAACTATGGGAATATTTCTTCCAAATTATATTGGAAACATACTAGCAGGGCAGTGTGCAGAACCTTGGCACAGCAACTGCCCTTGCTGTACTAGCTTGTTAATATTTATTCACATGTGCATCTGTCATTTTATGTTGCTAAAGGGAGGACTTGGGCTTTGGCCTTCACGAGCTCTCTTCAAACTTATTTTGAATATGTAATGTCTGATATTGATGATGTAATATAGCACATTTATCATAGTGAATAACAGTATTAGGACAGCTAGATTATGATGATATTCTCCCAATGGCAGGTACAAAGGGAAGAGTTACCGTGCCACTGTGGAGGTTGTGAGAACAGCAGATCGGGTGGCAGATTTCTGTAGAACAACCTGCATCAAACTGGAATGCTGTCCAAATCTCTTTGGCCCACAGATGGTGCTAGATAAGTGTTCAGAGAACTGCTCTGTCCTGACAAAGACCAAATACAGTGAGTAGATACCAGGGTTTTTTGCCAATGTAATGATCTTCATTTAGACAATGCCTTTGATCCAAAAGGATTTCAAAGTGTGTTACAAATTGTATATCACTTCATTCACCCTGATGAGCAGCCCAAGTGCTAATGATATAGACCTAGATAATCATTGTTTTGATCCAAGATATGAGTATCTAACAGTGAACTGCAACATCATAAAACCAACTATTAACTATTCTGCATAATGTTGTATTAATTCCTGCTGCTGATTTCTAGGACAAAAACTGATTCCAGGATACTTTCATTAAAAGTTATTTCACTCCTGCCACTCTGCTTTAGAACAAGCTACTCCATAATGTCTTTTACTAATTTGAACTCCTGGCCACAGTGAGAATAGATTGTGCATCATCTCAATAAATCTGTACAGACCATGCCAAATCCTGCAGAACCCCATCACCACCATCTGCCACTCTATAGCTGATGACATTGTTTGCACCAAAAACTGTTCATTTGAGGCCTTTCTCAGAACTAAAGAAATAATCTCCCTTTTTTGGGTGATTAACTTTATTAATAAACGCATACTTGATGTATTGTATTGAAAGAAAGAATAGACCCATTCATGTTGATGTTCTCCACAGTTGGGATTTCTGTTGGAAAGCTTTCTGTGAATGATTCTGCATTCCTGAGGGCTGATAAGTGAAAACTAATGATGCTGAAGTTCCATTGCAACACAGTGCATGTGAAGCACACACCCTTTGCTTTTGTCCATGTAGCACACTATTATGGGAAGAGGAAAAACAAAAGGATTGGCCGACCACCAGGTGGCCACAGTAATCTGGAAGCAGTCATGAAGAAACCAAGCAAGAGGAGGAAGAGACGAAAACACTTCTTTGTCCATAAGAAAAAACGTTCTTCCACCTCAGTGGACAACTCTCCAGTTGGATCTCCCCAGGTATGCAGCTACAGGCAACTTGCACAATACAGTGCATCTTCATAGATTGGCTGTGCAGAGTCCTATTCCAACACCAAGGCAGTTACCAGTTCCTTTAGACTCTGTGCAGCCAAAAAGTTACTGTAGATCAGAGATACGAAGTAGTTGAGGTAGTATCTTTCAAAATCTTGTCTCTCTCACTGGCAGAAGTTGGTCCAATAAAATATATTACCTCATCAACCTTGTCTTTCTAATATCCTGGGACCAAAATCATTACAATAGCACTGCATGCAATTGGGAGTGTAAAGATCAGAGACTATCATAGGACTTTTATGTATTAAATTTCCCATTCTAAATTTATTATTTCTCTTCTCCTTCAGGGCAGTGGGGGAGAGGAAGAGGATGACCAGGATGATCTAGATGAAGAATCATTGAGTGAGGACAGCACCTCAGAACAGCAAGATGAACTGCTTGAAGAGTCGGAAGTGTCGGAGAAGAAATCACGGTCCTCCTCTCCCACGCAAAGTGAACTGTCCCACTGCCTGGCTCAGGATCAAGACAAGCGGAAGAGAAAGCTCCGGACCTTTTCCTTCTCTGATGATGAAAATAAACCCCCTTCACCAAAGGTACCTCTTAAAATACAAAATTTCTTACTTTCTCAGTGGTTTGGTCACTTCCTCAGGCGTGGGGAGGGAGATACCATTAATTCAGAATTTTCCTCCATTTGGCAGTTTGCTGTGAATTTCACTCATCGCCCTGATTGAAAGTTGCTTTTAATTTCCAATGTACACCTGATGCACTCTGTGTCCTGTCTTCCCAGTGCTAAATGCAAAGGTGACGTTCCTTGAATTGCAAGAAGGGTCGATAGAGCAAATGTTGGCTCTAAAGGGGGTTAATATAGCAGCTGTGATAGCAGCTTACTGGCTAATCTATTCACTCAACCCAGGCCAAAATGTTGTTGTAAGAGGATCCTATCTTGGAAAATTATTACCAAAATTATCAGCAAATTTTGGTATTTCTTAAAAATAAAAACGCCTATTTGTGATGAAGTGACAAGCTGCTGCTGTACCAAACTGTTCCTTCAGAACTCAAGTCTGCAATTATTAAAACTTAAAATTAACATAACTAATGAAATGTAGTTTGATTGTATCAGAACCCACCCAAAGCTTAAGTAGCATGAAAATAAGAAGGACCAATGTGCCATTGTCAGATTGCTTAAAATGCTATCAGAAGCACTCCATAAAGTTTTCACTTCCATCTCCAATACAGGCTGAAAAGCAATACATACCACAACTTTCACTTCCACACAACCTTAATGATAACCTCATATTCTCAGATCATCTCATAAATCTATTCAGTTGGAAAATTACTTTGCCCTAATATTGCCAAGGTTACACAGCTAAGGTTTTGCTTGTGTATTGTATGTGATGCTAGTCTAGACTTCTAGTGCGATACAGTGATAACCAGGGGGAGTTCTGCATCTGAATGGGAAAGATGAATTCTCCTGGCCGTGCAAAAATAAGTGTTTTCATGCCCTGCTGCTCTCTGGGAATCCCAGGAGCAGAGAGAAATCCAGTAAAAGCCTGAGATTGTGCACCACCATGCCTGATGTCAGGCAGGGACCATGAACTTGAGGGGACTAGCATTTCCCATGCTCAAAGCAGCATACAAATATTACTAATCTTCACAACTTGTCTGGGAGGGAGGAGAGGATACTACCCCAATTTTAAAAAAATATAAAAACAACTTTTGAGAATTTTTCCAAAAGCTGCACAGCAAGCTGTTGGCAGAGCTGGGATTTTAGAACTCAGCACTTCCTGACTTCGGATTCTTAGCATTCTGCTAGACTATGCTGCCTCTCAAGTTCAGAGTTATTTTAGGAACATGCTATGTGAACATGGCAATATTTTTGGACATGGCAAATATAACATTTTGGGGTTTTGGGGGGTGGCGGGTGGGTTAGGAAATAAAGATTGAAGTTGCCGAAAAGCTGCAACTGGACAGTAACCCTCTGGAATGGAGCGTGGCTGACGTCGTGCGGTTCCTCAAATCCACGGACTGTGCCCCATTAGCCAGAATTTTCCTGGATCAGGTATGCAACACTTTTTTTAAAATACGTGAACCTGCTGCTGCATTATCTGCTGATTGACTGACCACATGAAACCAGTTTTAATTACTAAAGGATAAAAAATGTTACTAGTTTTTATAATGTTTTTGATATGGCAAAAAACTTTACACTTTGTTTCTTACAGCTCATTCTAGAATAGAGGCATTCGATTATGTTCCATTGCTTACTGAATGTTTTGCTATGTGGTAATTTGATTTCCAAAACTGACTTGGGAGAAAACTGATATGTAGCAACTAGAACAGGTCACAATGAATTCAGTGGCCTGTTTGAAAGAGGATATAGAGCTTGTTATATTGACCCAAATAGCACTCCCAATATCAAATGATTTGTAAATATTGTACCATTTACTATAAATAACACTTGCAGAGTGCTTTGTAAACCTTAAAGTTTGGAGACTGCTAAATATTTGTTACCAAGCATCACACAGTGCTTTGCTAATACACTAACAAAGAGGGAGTGTGATCAATAAAGTGGGGGATAGCTCCCTTTGATGGGCACCCAGCCAGCCAGTTAGCTGTAAAATCCCTCTTGGTAGCTGTTCTTTACTTGCTTTACCTGCAAAGGGTTAAAGTCCCCCAGGTAAAGGAGGGGGAAAAAAAGTGGGCACCTGACCAAAAGAGCCAATGAGAAGTCTAGAACTGTTTTAAATGGGGGAGGGGGGGAATTCCCTTTGTTGTTCTCTGGGCTGCAGGAACACAGAGCAGCAGAAATGCTGTGTAAGTTTTGAACCAGGTATGAAAAAGTATTTTCCATAGCTAGAAGAAATAATTTGGATAGGGAATGTTTAGACCAACACTATCAGGTTTATTTCTTATTTTGGTTTGTGGCTCTCCTCTGTGCTAACCCCTGATGCTTTTGTTTGCTTGTAACCTTTAAGCTAAACCCCCAAGAAGCTAGTTTGAGTGCTTAGTTTTTGGAATTGCTCTTTTAAAAGCTAGCAAATGCCTACGTTCCAGATGTATTTTCTTTTTGTTTTAATAATTAAAAAAAAAATTAAGAACAGAATTGGATTTTTGGTGCTCTAAGAGGTTTGTCCATGTTTGATTAGCTGATAGAAAACAAAGGAGATTAGCTGTGGCTTTCTCAGCTCTTCCCTGGAGGGGGTGAAAGGGCTTGAGGGTACCCCACAGGAAGGAATTCCCAAGTGCTCCTCCTGGGTTTGCATTTGGGTGGTGGCAGCAGCATTTACCAAGCCAAGGTCAGAGAAAAGCTGTATCCTTCAGAGTTTAATACAAGCCTGGAGTGGCAAGTATTAATTTTTAGAATCCTTGCAGGCCCCCACTTTCTGCACTCAAAGTGACAGAGTTGGGGATTCAGCCTTGTTTATCACAGGGAGTCATTAGGGAAAGAAACTTTAATGCATATTTAAGAGGGTATCAAAAACACAGCACAAAAGTGAGAATCCTTGTAATGTATTTTTTCATATTACATCTATTTTTCAAAGGTAGATTTTGCCAGTCTTGCCTGTTAAGTGCTCAGTACTACAAATTGCCAGGTCCCTCCTGAGTGGTGAACACAAATTTTGCTAAGGGCATTGTAGAAGGTCTGGACTCACTCCTGCAGTGCCTCCTGCTGGTCATCCAGGGAATTAGCTCACCAGCCTCTGGAGCACCCTCTGCAGGCCAGTGATCCGCCTTGTCATCTGTACTGGCCCCCCTGTGTCCCTCCCAGGACCCAGGTGCCCCTTGCCCTGGGTGCTGCTCCCTGGCAATACCCACACACGCTGGGTCTCCCCTCCCTGGGGAACCCCCACCTACTAACCTAACCCCACCTCACCTCAGGATAAGGCCACTGCCAGTCCCCACTCTCTGGGGCAGACTGCAGTATAGGCCACTCATCATCAGCAAGGTGGGGTTTGGACCTGCTACCTTGGCTGCCCTCTGCAACCCACAGTACCCCTTAGCCTTCTCCTAGGCCGCAGTCTGGGGCTTTCCAGGCTGGAGCTCCCCAGCCCTGTTCCACTCAAGTACCTTATGTCTACCTCCCTGCAGCCAGGCCTATCTCTCTCTGAAGGCAGAGAGAGACTGTTCAGCTCCTGGCTCCCAGCCTCTTTATACAGGCCATCTGGGCTCTGATTAGGGTGTGGCCCAGCTGCAGCCACTTCCCCCAATCAGCCAGGGTTTTACCTTGCCCAGCCCCAGCCCTCTGCAGGGCTTTTCCAGCCCCTCAGGGCAGGAGCGGGTGTCCACCCCGCTACAGGCATAATATGAAGGCTGTAGGTGTTATTGAGGGTGTAATTTGGCCTGTACAACCTATATTACAGTGTGGATGCATGAGAACACAACCCAGATTGCTTCTCTGAACACAGATTGAGTTTGTAGGGCTAGAAATTAGGGGGGGGGAAATACCATTACTTGTAAACTGAATACATTTTCTTTGGAACCATTGAGACAGTAAGGGTGAAACCATGAGATACCTAATTTAGACAATTTAGAATGGACCTGCACTTCAAGATGAGGAAGGAAGGAAGCAAGTAAGTAATGAGGGAGATTTCTAGCTAAATGAAGCAGCACAAGTGAAAGAGCAAATTCCTAGGGGTAGAGAGTCATGAACTGAAATTTAAGGAAGCCAAAATTTGAATGGGAGTAAATGAGCAACTAATTCTGCCTTATCAATGTTCTGTTTGTCTCCTGACAGGAAATAGATGGTCAGGCGCTTCTCCTGCTCACCCTCCCCACTGTTCAGGAGTGCATGGACTTGAAACTTGGGCCAGCCATTAAACTTTGCCATCACATTGAAAGGGTCAAACTTGCTTTTTATCAGCAGTTTGCTAACTGAGGGGTGGCCAAATGGAAGTGGACCTTTGGAAGCACAACTGCAGCAACATGCTCCTCCCTTTCTGGCGGGGAAAGCCAAATGGAGTTAAACTGAGGCTCCAGTTCTGGTGACCTACAAACATCTGTTCAGCCACAGTTTTGCACTTTGAGGGAAGGAAGACAACATCTGGAGCAAAATGTCAATCAAACATAGCAGCTACCCTACCAGCTGGCTGCTAGCTTGGGAACACGAGTCTCTCACTCTGATCACGTCTTTTTTAATTTTTTAAAAATGGTTACAGAAACTTTCCTATAAGGAGACAGATGTTTCAAGAGTTCTGGTGGTGCAGAATTAGAAAAGGTAAAGGAGAGACAGATGCCATGTAAGTGAGAAGACAGCTACTGGAAAATGTTTTTCCTATTCCTAACCAATCAAGAAGAACTCCATTTCCTTTCTCTGAAAGAGAACATTTGCTTTAAGACAGCACTGGCTTTGGGATGTGCTCTTTACACATCAGCGCTTTTTTAATTTAAATTAGCTCATTGTCAGGACAACGATGTGGCCACAGGGTTCTGAATGTACGATATAGCAAGAGTTGTTTCTTTTATATTAGTGGTTTTTTTTTATTCTTTTTTTTTTTTTTTAAACTACCTCTGCCGCTTGCACAGTAAAAGTGGTTACTGAGGATGGGAGGGGGTTAATTCTTTTGAGAAGTTCATTGGTAGCTGTACAACAGCTGCTGTTCCTTAGAGAGATCTAAAGCTCAAAACCTTATCACCATGGAGTTCTGATCTCCAGGTAAGCTCTGTTCCAAAGCTTTGACTGAAAACAACATAAATTTGTTTGGCACTTCAGGAGCATCATCTTTTTCCTTAGGAGGAGTTTGGAAAATATACTGCTTTGCACTCTTTCTCTCCCTGTTGAGGGTGGGAGAAAGAGAAAGGGCTCCCTATTCTGCATACTGCCTGTCAGGTAGAATTACTGGACCTATCTTTTAAAAACATGGCTTGAATCTCTTTGTCCCTTTTCTACCTGTACAAAGTAGCTGGGATCATAGCAGAGCATGTTAAATGCTGCTCTTCTCCCTGCCCCCACTACATGAATCTCAGGTCCATGTGTAAACTAGGAAAATTCACCATCCGTTCAGCTCCACCAGAGAAGGCAAGAGTGGGAGCTGCAGTGTGGACATGACTCAGGTTTTTTTGACTCGGACAAGGCCATTTGGCAAAAGTGATTGAAAACTAAGCCCTGCCTACACTAACTTCTGCTAGTGGAGCTGCACTAGTGGTGAACTGTGTGTCAGGCCTGAATGGAATCAGATAGCCATCATAAGGAGCTCTGTACAGCTGTTCTCTTCATAAGCTTTTAGTGGGCAACAGAGCCAACCTTACTGTCTAATACTGCTGTGTGAAATGGCATCAAACCTCAGACCCACTTGAAAAGGAGCATTGAGTTCCAGATACTATGCATTCATCAACCTCTGCCTGTGTTCGTAAATGTCTGGGGGAACATGAGCCAAGATTTTGGGTGGGAAATCAGAAAGCATGCCTTCCCTGCTTTTCTCTCCACTCAAACTCCTGCAGAAAGCCCTGAGACAGGCACTAGGACACTTGAAGAAAGTAGGGGATGCTGGTGCTTGCTAAGGGAGTTTATTTGAGGAGGCAGTGCAGGAAAGAAATGTTTAGTGGGTTCCAAGATGTAAGGTAGCTAGAGGCTTGCCATAGAGGCAGTCTGAGCTCCATGCAAGCCTACTGGGTTTAGTTCCTAGGATGTTGTATGACCCAAACTGTAGGGTTCAGTTAGGGAATCCTTTGTAAACTGAAAAGTGTAGGGTTCACTTTGTCCTAGTGTCCATTCTTGGCCCATCCAAGACACTGAGGGGAAGTGAATGCAGTGAAGCAGCTTTCATTGAGAGCAGCTCTGGATAAGCAGAGGGTTTCTTTTGCTGCAGGTTCCTTAGAATAGTTCAGTCAAGGCAAAAATATTTAGAGAAGTGCTAAATTCCAAAGAATCCTTCTTCACCCTAAAATAAAAATCTAAATGTAAGACAAACTATTTAACAGTATCCTTTGGGAGGGGGGAGGTTTGAGAATGAGATGCACATTCCTTTCTTTTGTTTTTCAGTCCATAGCTAGTGAGGTTTAAAACGTATTTTTATTGAAATTGTCCCAATCTCCTCCCAATATGCATCTAATAATGGAAATTTTGGTTTTTGATATTTCGCTTGGGAAAATGAAGTGACTTTTGGCACTTCACCTTGACAGACTTGACCAACAGGAAACATCAGGCTGGATGATCGTACAGAACAAGGTTTCCAAGGCCCTCTATTAATTGAAGGAAAAGCTTACTCCAAACTCTATTGACAGCTCTGTAGCCAAGACTGCTGCATTTCCCTTCTGATAAAAATGGGTGTATTTAGGTAGATGTCAGAAAAGTACAGAACTTAAACATAAAGAGATATTTAACAAACTTTTTATCACAAAGTCTGGGGTTTTGTTTTAAAGTATAAATTTCATACTCCATTTGTCAGCTGCTTCAGAGGCCAATGAAGTAGCTACAGGTCACCTTGGACATGTTTTATAGGCTGATTTTTCTGCCTCACTTTGGAAGGCATTTGCAGTCTGGTCCCAATGGGATCCACTTTTATTTGAGTTTTCAAAAGGGATGTTTTCCATTGTTTGTGTATAATGTTTCTATGCTGTGCACATGTTCTTGTACACTTCACTTCCTGGGGAAAATGCACTCTGTCTTTTTTGCTAGATTTAAAGGGGATATTTGGGGATTGCCTATGGATGGTCTTTTCATTTGATACTGTTTTAAAAGATCCTTTTCCATCTACAATACGAAGAGGTATTTTGGCTTATATCTGTTGATCTTACACTGACATGACTTGAAATAGGCTCACATGCTATGGAAGTTCCTTTGTTTCTGCAGAATTAGATAGCTTTGAGTAGTTTGTTGGGTGAATCTTGGCATTAGGCTAATCATATCTTCATCAGCAGGAGTTGCTGTGACCTGAACTGGCTTCAGGGATTATACTGTATCCACTTGCCATAAGTGTTGCATGGGAGGTGGGCAATGCTGTTTTGCAAGTCTCTAGGGAATCTTCACTACAGGAAAATGAGCTCCTTATTAGGTACCACTCGTTGTGTATATACAGAGGTAAAGGAGGCTCTTCCATGGCTGACCAGTTGAGGAGCACAGGATTTACTTTTCCTGCCTCCCTCACTTCTTTTAATATTATAAACTTGAGTGGCTGCGTTATACAGTCTGAGTTTAGCACATCATAGCTTTAGAAAACTTGGGGTGCTACCCGCATAGCATTTACTTATGGGGCTACATTTAGCCATGTTGAGCAAGCAGATTTCATTAGCGGGCTGGTTTATTGTACTCCCTGCACTAGTAGAAAATGAGCCAATAGCAGAGAGGTGCTTGGTCTCTAAAAATGTGAATGTTATAACATCCCTTGGATGGCAAGTGAACATTTACTGTCTGGTTCAAGAGCAGCTTTTAGCCGACTCTCCCAAACAGGCAGAGATGAAAGGAAAGAGACCCTTCCAAAAAGGAAAAGGTACACGACTGATCATACTGATCTAAAGCTACTTCCAATTTTTTTCTAGCATTTAAAAAAAAAAAAAAAGCAAGTAACTGTCTGGGGAACCAGGCAGAAAGCCATTCACATTTGAGGATGGTACAGAATGCCAATGAGCTTTCCAGACCCTTTTGGATTTGATAAAGACAGCATGTTCGATGGGACTCAGGTGTAGTTTTTAGATTTCTGCCCATCACAACACTAAGAGTTCTCTGTTGTGGTGACAGACTTTGATGCTAGATTTCTTATTCCCAATTCTAATGATGTATATAGAGAAGAGAGGACTGTTAAGTTGCTAAGTTCAAAGCAATATAAATATATTTATTACTTGCAGGACTTAGCACTCCATTTTTCCACATGATGTACAAAGATTTTATGTATAATTAGCATGAGGCTTGATTGGCTTATGAGAACTTGATGGCAGCTAAATCAAACCCATCAAATTCTGCAGTTTAAGATTGGATAGGAAATGGATGCCTTCGCAAATCCACCCCACTGTTGTGTTCAGGACAAAAGAGCAAGGCAAGTACGTGGGCAAAAGAAAAGTCACTGGATTAGGTAACCTTATCATAAAGCCAAAAATATGATACTATACATAGCTTCTTCCTAACCAGCTGCTGTAGGACTGGTTACTGCCCTACTGTGAGTTTTGAATACATTCACTAAGCACAAAGGCCCAGTCCTCAAAGGTATTTAGGCTCTTAACTTCCATTGAAATGAGTGGAAGTTAGGAGGCTAAATACCTTTGAGGATCTGGGCCAATGTAACTGAGTATGTCTGAAGACTTCTTAAATGTTGGTTGAAAACTCCATTTCAAATTAATGATGTGCTGAGCCACATTTTAGTGTGTTGCCTGACTTTTCCCAAATCATACAAATAGCCTTGTTTTTGAAGGCAGCCTTAGGGGTGAAAGGTTAGAGTGGGTCTTAGATACACTAATTACAGTATAAGCTTCATTATTGTAATTTGCCTTTTTTTAATATCCTATTTGAAAACTGACCAGCAAAAATGGAGTATAAGATTGGTGGGACTTGAGTATCTCCATGCTGGATTCTAGCTCACCATAAGTTGGATCTGTCAATGTGCTGCAGCATATTACACACAGCAGATGGAATTGCTTGATCAGAAGATAAACGTGGTCTGTTTAGTCTGACACCAATGGTAAGAGGCTGAGCCCTACGCCATGGAAGTCAGCAGATCTCACTCTGACATACTTCAGAAGCAGAGGATCTAAGGCCTTGGCTACACTGGCGCTGTACAGCGCTGCAACTTGCTGCGCTCAGGGGTGTGAAAACACCTCCCCCCCCCCC
>NC_048304.1:43275080-43355833 GCF_013100865.1 Trachemys scripta elegans
GGGGGGGGGGGGGGGGGGGGGGGGGGGGGGGGGGGGGGGGGGGGGGGGGGGGGGGGGGGGGGGGTGGGGGGGGGGGGGGGGGGGGGGGGGGGGGGGGGGGGGGGCCGGGGGGGGGGGGGGGGGGGGGGCGGGGGGGGGGGGGGGGGGGTGGGGGGGGGGGCTGTCAGGGGGTGGGGAGTGGTTGGATGGGGCGTGGGAGTCCCAGGGGTCTGTCTGGGGGTGGGGGTGTGGATAAGGGTTGGGGCAGTCAGGGGACAAGAGGCAGGGAGGCTTAGATAGGGGGTGGAGTCCTGGGGGGCAGTTAGGGGCAGGGGTCCCAGCAGGGGGCAGTCAGGGGACAAGGAACGGGGGGAGGGTTGGGGGTTCTGGGGGGGGCGGGAAGTGGGAGGGGCAGGGGCGGGGCTAGGGCGGGGCTCCTCCCGTCCTCTTTTTTGCTTGCTGAAATATGGTAACCCTAAGCATTGCCGAGCGTGAGGAAAACAACGCAGATCTGGCTTTAGTGGTGAGGCTGAAGCTCTCGGTCAAGCAGGGTGAATGCATAGATGAGTTTGTGAAGTCCAGGCAAAAATTAATACCTGCCCCTTCCAGAAGTCGTTTAGCTCCAGTTTCCAAGAAGCCTCATGGAAAGATATTTTCTGTGTTTCTCTTGAGGTCTCATGTTTCTCCTCCCTGTTCTTTTGTTTGTTTTTACTTCTGTTAAAGCCTTTGCAGACAATCAGAGGTCTGCTGGGAGACTCCATCCTGGCTAGTATCATCACCATGCATAGGCCTCTTTCTTATATTAAATCATTGGAATTGATGCACTTTTCCTGTATTTTGCCTTTTTAAATTAGCTGCTTGTTCTTCTACCAACAAACAACAACAAAACCCAATTTAAATGCATATTGTGTTTGTGTCCCTCCTGCTTGCTTTTTTCATTTTTATATAATATATGCATTGAGAGTGAAATATGAAATGGAGAAGAAATATGCACAAGAAAATATGCCTATCTATTCCCATCATTTTTGATAGGTATAGCAATTTAATCAAAAGGTTTTTAAAAATATTTTGGATGAATATTTTGCTTCTTTCTCTGTAAATAAGAGTGTACAGAAGTTTGTGGTATATTATGACAGTTTTAAGTGGTTGCAAGAAAATTAAAAAACAAAACACAGCTGTTGCCGGGTTGTTTTTGTTTTTACTGCAGTTGGGAGTAATGTTTAGTACACAAGATGGAAATCTGAGAAATCAGGAAAAAAAATGCTGCTTTCCTTTTCCAATATATTATTTTTGGAACTTCATATGAAAGTTAACTGCTAAGCCACACAATTCTTCTGTTAGTAGTTTTTCTGAGGTTGTGCAACCCCATCAAGTGCCAAGTCCTGTTTTTTACCTATGCTTTCTTCCTTAAGGAGGACAGTTTTGGTGTTCTGTAAGTTGGAAAAATTGAGGCAGAGAAGGATGGTGGCTTCCCCAGATCACGCAGTAGGTCAGTGGTGGAGATGAAAATAAAACCTTAGGAGTCCTCTGATCCATATTCTTCATCGCTTTCCTTAACGAGCACAATAGTGCTGTTAAAGTACAATTAAAAGCAAACCATGTCGTAGCCTAACTATGCTACTGCTGGCACTCCATCAGAACAGAATTTATTTTTATTCATGTAAGTCTACACTTAAAAAAAAATAATAATAATCTGGCTAAGCTCTGTCCCAATATCCTGTAGCACTGAGTTTCACAGGGCAACTCTGATTTTAAAAAATAGCATTCCTTTCATGAGGTTTTTATACTGGTTTTCATTAAATGACTGCCCTACAGTTTGTTCCCCTGCGTACAGCTTAATTGCCCTGTACAAATTTTGCACCACACACTTAAAACAAGTGAGATGTGGGAGTGGGATAGAATTACTTCTCCTAAATTCAACTGAAATCCTGTATATTAAAAGGTATTTTTAAGTTACATCAATATTTGCTTATATAGCACCTTGAATCACAGAAGCATATTTTGCAAATTGTGTATTCAGTGAAGACTGTCTTTTGCCCTTTTAAACTCTGAGCTTTGTCAGAGGGGAGCCCCACGAGAGCCATGTCAGCTTGCAACTGCTGTGAGCCCTACAGGAGGTGTTATGGGAGATGCTCAATTGGAAGCCTGGAGTGTGTGGCTCCTTGTGAGTAAAAACTTGGTCCCAAAGCTATAACTTATTTCTGTGAGGTGTCCAATGTTCTGTGCATGCTAGATGCTGTGTAAGTTTAACCAGCCTGAGAATCCTATTCATGGAATTCCATATTCATGGAAAATACAGGTACAAAGGCCTAATGGAGTTTATAACCTTATAACCAGCCGAGTCGTCAGAGCATGGAACTTGCATGTGCACCACTGATGAAATACAGTGTACTTACGCATGTAGAGTGCTGTTGTTAAGGGGGTGCGGTGCTAGACAGTACTGTGGTCCTTGTGGCAGTGATGTGTGTGAATGTTACCCCTACCAGGTGAGCTGCTGATTGGTGAGCTGTGCCCTATTTGAATCCTTTTTACCCTAGCTTTTGAAAAATTATATTTGTTATTGGAGTCCTCTTTATTTCTTCAGGTGCTTTGAGCTCCAAAGCACTCAGAAGGGGAAAAAAAGCTCTCTTGTTCAGCCTTTGCTACCCCATTTCCACTCAGACATCATTTCTCTTTGCTCCGGTCACAAACAGGAAATTGTTACTGCCTGGGCTGTTTACTTACTGAACCACTAGCCATGCTCAAATTCGCACAGTGAAACCCTTTCAGTGCAACTCAAAACACAATAGCAGTGACCCAATGATAATTGGAATGGAGAGGCAACATGCCATACATGGTTTTTCCCATACTCATGCACCCTGGAAATTCCGACAGTTCAAGAGAGATTCCTTTTCTAGGTATAAGCTTGGGGGAGAAGGGAGGAGAGAAAGCATTTGTCACTTACGTCGTTAATATTCAGAAAATCAATGATTATTTGAGTTTCATTTCAAGTTGTCTGCAAAAATAGCTTGTGAGAAAGAGTTTATTTGCCCTCTAGCAGACAGCTAGCAAAAAAAATGGTGTGTGTGTGTCTCTTTATTTCTAGCCTCAGCAAAGCAGATGTCCCATCATTGTCTGGTGGTGTATGAGGTTCAGTATGGGAGGAGATGGGGATATTAGTTTTTCACACATTTCACAATGATTCACTGCTATCAAGAACTATTCTTAACAGAGAGAGACAGACCACACCAAGTGTGTCATAATCTGACCCTTAATGCAAGTTTATTCCTTTTTAATCTTTTTCCTTAAGAAGAGCTCTCTCCTCCAAACTTCTTCTTATTCCTTGCCCCTTTCCTAGGTGGGGTCGGTGACTTTTATAGCCTTCTTCCAAAACTCATGATCTGTCATGTAGATTAGTGTGTGTACGGTCCATCAATATCCAGTCAATGTACCAAGTCTCTGGCCTATCCTTTGGTCGTCTTCCATCCACAGTCATCGCAAGAGCCATCCTACCAGTATAGCTTTCAGGTCTCTGCTGCATATGCCCATACCAATGTAGCCTAGCCTCGCTAAACGTGTCTTCAGTGGGAGCAACTTCATTAGGCTACTTACAACCTTATTTCATTTCCTATCATGGAGTGTCCAACCATTTGACCATCTCAGTATCTTCATTTCCATAGTGTAGTATATACGGACTTCCTTTCTTGTGGCTGGCCAAGTCTCTGTTCCATACATTAAAATGGATTGAATTACTGTTTTACATACGCTGCATTTTAACTTTGTTGATATTTTTTGTCACAGGGAACTGGAGACATTTTCCTCCATTCTATCTGTGTTTAATTCATGGCTCATGTTAAATATTGCTTTCTACTGTTCTAGGGTTTTTCAGTTCTCCTATATCTCTTTCCTCTTCCCTAGCATCTAAAGATCATAAAGCACTTAAATATTAACGGATGAAGCTGCACAACGCTCCTATGAAAAGTACTCCTACCTCTCCTTGAAAAATGGGGAAGCTGAAGCTGAAGAACTAGCAATCAAGTGATTAGTCCATGGTTGTAGACCTAGTCTGTAGTGTTGCAAGGAGAATTCATATTTCTTGTCACTAGTACCATGATTTAGCCCAAACACTCTCCCAATCAATTTGAACATGACAGTAAAATTGCTGCTGCCAGCTCATGGCTCCCTGAATTACTGTGTATGATCAATTGGCTAAATGACCCAGAATGTTCAATCCTCTGATAAAATGCAAAGAGCTGTCAGCTTCCAGATTCAAGTCAACAGAATGAGAGTGTCTTGCTGGCTCTAAGAAAAGAAAACCAAGCCAGAAGCTGCCCAACTCATTTGCCTTGTTGGTTGTGAGGCTGCCACACCCTCTGTAACCCACTGAGAACTACCATCCATAAGGCCAATGCACATGAAGACTTACATAAGACTTTCAGGCAGGGCCGGCTCTAGGCACCAGCAAAACAAGCTGGTGCTTGGGGCGGCACATTTTTAGGGGTGGCATTCTGGCGCCGGCTATGCCGCCCCTAAAAATGTGCCCCGGCCACCCTAACTCACCTCCGCTGCTGCTGTTCGCACGTGGCTGCTCGCCCTCCCTCCCAGGCTCTCAAACCAGGAGGGAGGGGGAGCAGCAGCGCGCGAATCAGCTGTTTTGCGCGCCGCGGCCACTGGGATCTCCCCCTCCCTCCCAGATTTGAGAGCCTGGGAGGGAGGGGGAGACCCCAGTGGCCGCAGCGCACGCGCTGCTTCTCCCTCTCCCTCCCTCCCTCCTAGGCTTGAGAGCCTGGGGGGAGGAGGCAGAGCTGGGGATTTGGGGAAGGGGCGGAGTTGAGGCGGGGCCAGGGGTGGGGTAAGAAAAAAACAGGGGGGGGGGTGCCAAAATTGTTTTTGCTTGGGGCAGCAAAAATCCTAGAGCTGGCCCTGCTTTCAGGTGCAGGGGATGGATAAAAGAAACATACTGTAATTTGGTACTTCATTTCAAAATGTATTTAAGTGCTGGTGAAAGGTTTGAGTGGATGATCCAATGCTAACAATGCAACAGCAGACTCCTTAGGAATTTAAAAGTGCACTACAGTGAAAACAAGATCATAATTACATACCTACCTACTGGTTTTCTCCCAGGTTCAGCTTCATGGCTGTCCCCAAGGAAATCTCCGCATTTACCACCCAAGCCCTCTCACCTCCTTTAAATTTATCCATAAAATCCTCTCCAGTTTGCTCATCTCCCCAATAATCCTCACATCCTCCCTCTTGAACTGTTATACTATGTGGTATCCTGTCTTTCATAGATTGGGACAGGAATCACCTCTTACTTTGCCTCTCCGGCAATGTATAGAATTAGATCCATGTTGTAATAATTCCTATTTCAAAGAAAATTTCTTCTAATTTCCTATTTAATGGTTGTATATATTATTTCAAACTAATGGAGAACAAAATGTGAATGCTTGAGGTTTTGCCAACTAGGCTGAAATGATTGTCATACTGATATATGGTATGGATGAAACGATTTAATTTACTGCTGTGTAATGGACTCAATTGTCAGTCAGAACAGAACTGCTATCCAGATACTTGAGCAGCAATAAGGATTCTGTTGTCAGCCCTGCTTCAGTATCTTCATGCTGTCCTTGTGTAGTGAAGCAGGGAAAGAACTTCATGTTTTAAGTGCTCAGTTCATATGCTATGTGGAACTGAATATTGCTGATAAAAAGATTCTGCATTACTTAAGTATAGAAGCTATGTGGGAAATGTGTCCATAATTGTCACTGTGACAGGTCCCAGTGGGTCACTGGGCCAGCTGAGGTCACTCAATTAGGGTGAATTGCAAAGAATGGGGCAGACAGACCCCAAAGCTGGTGGATAATTCAATACTTAAATTTACCAAGCCAGCAAAAAAAAACAGCTTCTTTATTACCTCACTGGTTATTCAGAAGTTAATAACACAGTTCCCTTAAAGTACCCAGCCTCAAGCCTCCATCCAGGTATCCAGGTCAAATATGATGAAGATTTCTGAAAATCTTATTTCATCATATAAAAGAAAAAGGTTCTACCACTCCCAAAGGATCGGACACATACCTCCCAGGTAAATAAATATTCCAGGTCTTACCCAAATACACGCTACAGCCAATTCTTAGTAATTAAAATTTATTAAAAAAGAAAAGAGAGAGAGAGTGGTCAAAAAATTAATATACATACAGACATGAGTTTAATTCTTGAGGTTCAGATACATAGCAGAGATGGTGAGCTTTGTAGTTGCAAAGAGTTATTTTAGAATTTAGTTCATAGGTTATAGTCTAATGTCCAGTATCACCTTCAGGGAGTACCAGCATAACTGGGACCTCAATCTTGCGACTTAAACTTCCCCTGATGAAGCTTAAGCAGATCTGAGATAACAGAATCCGGACCCAACCATCTTTTATACAGTGTTCTAGCATCCACTTGACCGCATAGTCCTTGGTAAACAATAGGCTTTTGATGTAACCATCTGCTTCCTAAACACCACCAGTAATTAGTTAACCAAATTAACATAGGGCAATTTATCCATTAGGCAGTCTATCACAAACTTCAGAGACATATAGACGACAATATTATTTCACCCAAGATTCATCTAAATGTTAATATTCCCTTTTGATCTCTGACTTAGTAGCTACAGTGACAGACAGGAACTGTCCATTTACATGGGTAGCATCTTAGATGCACACAATTAATATTACCTCTAATTTCTAACAACTTAGGCTAGAACTTTGAAATGCAAACCTATTTAGCATGCAACGGCCCTAATTAACATTTCTAACATGTCTTTAAAGGTCAGCTTTGGGTTAGTTAGCCTGCAAGCTGTTTAACCCTTTCTGGCCATGAGTTATACTTTGTGTAAGATTTGTTACAATTATATAACAGTGGTTATATTTTAATCAGACAATGTCACAGTCATCCTAAATTTTCAAAAGTTATTAGACAAATTGGTAAAAACAACCCAAATGTGCACAATTTTACTCTACAGTTGTATTTTTTTTTTGTTTGGGGTTTTTGTTTTGTTTCAGAAAAGTCTTAAACAAATGGATTAAGAATATTTTATTTCTTCTGCTTCTGGCAATGTCCTCAAAACTCAGTTAAATATTGTCTGTACAAATTCAGCCATAGCTTTAAAAAAATACTATTTGAATATGGAGAGGGCAGTAAGCTATAAGGTGATGGTGTCATCTACAGTCTAATTTGTTGCCTGCCTTCTTACTGCAGATGTTTGTGCATTGCACTCAGTATTTTTAATAATTTTTCCCCAATCCACAAATCAACATGCTGGGCAATTGATGAATCAAAGCCTAAATAAGGCAGTGTACTTTAGGGGACTACTCGCCTATTTAGTTAGGTATGTGCTTAAATATGCCTCTGGATTAGGGCCAACACTGATCATGTTTACTTGGATAGCTTCCTATTCAGAGTACTTACAGTCTAACACTTACATCTATTGATCTACTTTTGCCACCTGCTGGTCTAATCAGTAATCTTTTGACCTGGCTTGACTGTACTTCATTTGCTAAGAATCCAGTTTTTCATCTGCAAACTTAAATCTTTTTTTCAATATACTCATTTAAATAATTTATTATTATGAAAATATCTTGGGTAAGTACAGTGCAGTAAGTGGCTGCTAAAAATGCTCCAAAACCCTTACGCATATTCTCAAGTCCTCATCCTGTTTTTCTTAGTCTTTAGAGTGGCCCAATTTCCATTGAGTTCAATAGGAGTTTTGGCTTATTGAAGTTAAGTGATAACATACCATCACTATCACATGATACATTTTCCAAACTTAGTTTTGAGCAAAATAGAATGAGCCAGACCTTTAGCTGCTATGGCTTCAATGGAGCTATGCCAGTTTATATCAGGGACAGTATCTTACAGGCTGTACAGGTCCAGGCACAATGAAGTACCAATCCTGAATAAGGCTTATAGGTCCTACCATAATATTAATAGATTTGCAAGTATAGTGTCTGATTGTAATCCTGCCTCATGCTGTGGGGTTTCTCTAGCTGGTCCCGTCACGTGTAGAAAGCATGGAAAACAATATAACAGTGGCCTGTGGGGGCGGTGCCTGCAGGCGGAGGCAGCACACAGAGCAGCCTGACTAAGCCTCTGCCTACCAGCTGAGCGAGGAGGATGTCACCATGCCACTTCTGGGGAGCCCCCCGGTAAGCACTGCTCAGAGCCTGTCTCACCCCATCCCATGCCCCTGCCCTCTCCCACGCTCAAATTCTACTGCAGCTGGGGGGCAGGTGTGGAGCCAGGTAGGGAGCCTGCCAACTCATCCCCCTTCAGCACCAGCAAGGGTCCCAGGCCACACACTGCTACCCGTCTCCCCACCCTCAGCATCTGGGCCGCCCTCCCTCAGCATGCGCTGAGCCCCCGGGCAGCCCCACCCAAGTTTTTTATTCATGGGTATTTTTAGTAAAAGTCATGGACAGGTCAGGGGCCGTGAATTTTTGTTTACTGCCCGTGGCCTGTCTGTGCTAAGGTATTTGCTAAAAATACCTGTGACTAAAATGTAGCCTTAATCATGATATATTCTCTATATAAATTCATCAACCAAAAGTTGTTTATATTTAATTCCTAAGATTAGGAATTAATCTTCTCTATTCCTTGCTCATTAAAATGGTATAGGGTGAGCTGTCAAACAAGTCAAGAAATTCAAAAGTTGTGATTCCTACACAATTGTAACCCTGGCTTTCCATTTGGAATTTGAGCTGTTGCTTTGATGTGCTTGGTCATGAAAGTGCCTTGATTGGATGAGTAACTCAAGGCTTCTAATGTGACTTATCACAGAAAGTGGTATTTTTTTCTGCAATATTTTGGAATAGGCAGGATGAAGTTTACTTTCTAAGACCATTGACCCTAGTAAAATCAGATTGTATGAATGCACATATAAAGCAACTGTGAACAGGATGAAAATATGATGAATGTCAGACCAGCTAGTTCAGGAAGAAATAGCACTTCTACCACCTTTTAATGATGACTGCATTGGTTAGCTTAAGTACATAGATTTTGTGCAGCTTCTACTCTCCTTAATACATGCTGAGCCTGGGTTTTATTCTTTTATTCTTAAAATTGATACAATTTCCCTTCTGAAAGAAAATCATGGGAAGGTAGGGCTAGAAGGGCCTTCAAGAAGTCATTAAGTCTACTGCTCTGTGCTGATGCAGGACCAACTAAATCTAGACCCTCTGTGACAACTGTGTTTTCTAATCTATTTTTTAAAACCTCCACTGATGAGTCGTCCACAGCCTCCCTTCTGTACCAGTATTGGTAGAAAGTTTTTCTTAATATTTAATCCCTATCTCCTTTGCTGTAGCTTACAGCAGTTTTGTGTTTTCCTTCCTTCAGTAGATATGGAGAAAATTGATCACCCTTCTCTTTACAACTCCCTTACCATATTTGAAGACTATAATTAGATCCTCCTTAGTCATCTCTTCTCAAGATTAAACAAACCCAGCTTTTTTTAACCTTCCCTTCTAATCCTTTTTTCAGAGGATTTGTGTGTTGCTAAACCCTCTCCAATTTGTCCACAAGTTTCCTAAATGGGGGGAGGGTGCCCCAAAGTGGACACATTACTCCAGCTGCACCCTCACCTGTAACAAGTGGAGCAGGACAATTAGCCCTTCTGGCTCAGATACACCCTAGAATATTAGTTTTGGTTTTGTTTGTTTTACAGCTCTATCATACATTAGTTCATATTCAGTTTGTGAGCTATCACCCCAAATTCCATTTCAGCAGTACCTCTTATTCCCCAGTGGGTAGTTGTGCATTTGATTTGTGTCATCTTAAGTGCAGTACTGTGCCCTAATCTTTATTTAATTTCATTTTGTTGGCTTCAGACCAATTCTCTAACTTGTTGTCATCATGCTAAAGTCTAATCGTGTCCTCGAAGGTGCTTCCTCTCACAGCGTGGTGTCACCTGCAAATTTTATAAGCATCTGCTCTTGTCTAATTTGCTAATGAAAATGTTGAACCCCTCCTGGCAGAACCCCATGGAATACACCCTCCCGGTGTGACAGCGACCCCTTCATAACTAAATGATGGAGGCGGTTTCTTTAATACAAATTTTTCAAGTGTTTAATGGTGCCGCGCCTATCAGTTAAAGCTGAGACCGTGAGCTAGGTTTCCCGGGCCTGGGCGGACGCGTGGCGTGGCGAAGGGATTCCCTTCCGCGGGGTAGTTCGCTTTGCGGTGACGTGTTCGCAGAATTTCCCCCGCTGGGCAGAGCGTGCAAATCCCCCCCATGTGCGAAGGGGGGGGGCGCCTCTCGCTTTCCTCCCGCTGCCGGTACAGCGCGGAGCAGGAAGACTCCCCGCCCGCTGCACATGGGGCGGCTCGGGCCCGATGAAGGGAAAGGGCGGCAGCTGCCCCCACGGACGCTGAGCCCCCGGGTTGTGCTCGCCTGTATCCGCGAGGAGCCGGCCCCAGGCAGCAGCTCCTGCTGCTGCGCTCCCCGCCCCACCTGCGCTTGAACTATTCTGTTGCCCCCTATCTTCACCTCTGCATCCCCGTGTTAAAGGGCTGCTAAGCCCCGCCCCCGACTGGTCTTCCGGTTGGCTCCTCCCCTCAGGTGCGGCCTCCACCAATCCGGGGCGGGTTGTTATGTCACACGTCGGTGGTGACGCACCGCGCGAAGAGGGGGTTGGTGGGTGCCCCGCACCGGAAGCGCGAGGCGCCCGCGGGGTGCTCGGTCGGTGTCATGAGTCCCTGAGGCCGGCGCGCGTCGGGGGGCCTCGCTATGGGGGGACCGCTCGCTTTGGTCTCCGCTAACAGTAGCCGCCCCGCCGTGTCCTCGGGGGCCGGGCCCGGGGACGGCTACCGGGGCTGCGAGAACGGGGCCCTCATGGACAGCTTCGGCATCTTCCTGCAGGGGCTCCTGGGCGTCGTGGCCTTCAGCACCCTCATGCGTGAGTAACACCCCCCCCCCCTCCGGGCCTGACTCCGCGACCTCTTCCTCCTCCGGGCCTGGCCTCTCTGGCATAAACCCCTCCCCCCTCCGGCCCCGGTGCAATGGCAAAAACGGCAGCCGTCCAATTTTCCTACCCGTAGCGGTTACGGCCATTTAAGTCACTACACCGACCTCCTGGTAACCCCCTCCAACGCGCCCCCCCCCCCACCGGGCCGGGCTCCCCGGCAACCTCCCCGCCGCCACCAACCCCCGCTATGTGTGGTTTCGGGGACCCAGATGCCCTGCCCCCTCCTAACACCTTTGTGTGTGAGTGACTTTTGGGACCCAGGCCTGGTTTCTCTCCCCCCCCCCCCCTCGTTCTGTCTCCTTCTCTCCCCCCATCCCAGAGCATGGTCTGGTCTCCTGTATCACCTTTTTCATGAGCCTGTCTCCAGGACCGCTCATGGCACCAGGTCTAGCTACATCCATCAAGCACTGCTTACACACCCATTGCCCTCTTATGTGAGTGAGACACCTTCCCCGCAAACACCAGGGTTGCCCCTGCCTTGGCTCTTCTCCCATTTAGCATCCCTTGGTATAAATGTCTCTCCACAACTGAGGTCTGGTTCGGGTTTCCCACCCTTTCCCCTTCAAGCAACTACTCATCTCCTTGTCCTCATCCACCAGCCTCATGCATCAAAAATGCATGTATTCCTTATTATACTAAGAACATCTGTCACTGGCAGTAAAAAGCTTTAAAAATCCTGTTTGCCTGGTGCTGTTAATGCTCATTTTATTTCTTGTATTTGTTTGTTTGTATAAAGGAAATCAATACAATCAGTGTCACTTGTTTAGATTGAGTCTTGCTTTTGGGTTCTGTTTTACAATGCTTGGGTGACAATGTCTCTTTAATCAGTTGCACCTGCATAATATTGTGCTTTGTGAGGGGGATTTAAAATCTGGTCAGACTTTTTTCCAATCTAAAGAGTCTCTTATATGCTGTTGTCATGATTCTGTGAATATAAAGGATGGTGCCACTGTTTGTCTGCTGCCTTCTCCTCTTATTTGTGTTTGCCACTTTTTTCTCCAGTACTGTATGCAGAAAATGCCATCACTGGTTTCCTTTTTAAGTATTGATAATCTAGCGGAGTTTTTTGCAGAAACTATATGTCCCTTTGTGGATTGCATGTGCTTCTGCTTAATGTAATGTGTAATAATGATTGAAGTGTGTTTCCTAATTCAGAATGATGTGATCTCTTCTCCAAAGAACAAATTACACTTTCCCCAAAAGTTGGTATTTCATACCTAGAATTTAATCTTCTTCCTTTCCACCGTGGTCTGTAATAGTTTCTTTTTTTCTATTTGATCTACTGGATAAAGAATCTTGGTTCTTTATTTGTCTGAAGGAACCTACCGCAGCAAGATACTAAATAAATGTTTGCACTAGCAGTTTTTAAGATTAGCCCCTGAACAGCTGCTGTAATGCAGAAGAAGAAGTTGCTTACAAATGAAAATGGGGCAGTTGCCTCAATGACCACAGGATGTCAGCTTGAAGTATTGGGTCTTGATGTAGTGACACATGCAGTCTGTTCTGAGACTATTTTGTTTCTGGGCTTGTCAAATGTATATTTCTCATTCAGGCGAGGGGAAAAAAAAACTGTAGATAAGCGCAGGTTAGAAATAATTGTTTAGTACTCGTGTGCCTTCATTTTTTTACACATCTTAAGTTTACCCATACCTTAGTAAGAATGCTTGACTTCACTCTTGCAATAATAATCACATTTTCATATGTGTAGCACCACCAACTTCCGTTGACGTTAGAGCACTCAACACCGTGCAGGATTGAGATTTGCAGGTTGTTGTGAATACTCTCTTTGAAATTCTGAGATTTCTTTGGCATTCAAGATGAGGATCAAATCTAGAAAAAGCACTTCAGTATTACTGAGAATTACTGTAAGTAATAGACTGAAGTCATTTCTGAGTGACTGGTGAAACTTAGGTGATGGTTTCTTGATATTTATCATATTAGCTGTGAATTGTTTGGAGCAGCAACCTTTCCAGGTTTAATAATTATGAATAAGGCTATGTTTTAGTCATGGGTATTTTTAGCAAAAGTCATGGACAGGTCACGAGCAGTAAACAAAAATTCACGGCCTGTGACCTGTCCATGACTATATATGGCTAACTAAAACTTGGGTACTCTGGCGGGGGGGAGGGGTGAAATGCTGCAGGTGCTCGGGGGGGAGGGCACAGCCCGGGAGGTACTGCGGGTGCTGGGGGGAGGGGGGGGGAGAGAAATGCAGCTGGGGCAGTGGGTGCTGGGGGGGCCCAGCCTGAGGACCTGTGGGTGCTCGGGGGGGGGATTGGCGAGGCTGGGAAGCTTCCTACGCAGTTCCATGCGGCTCCCAAGAAGCAGTGACATGTCCCTTGGCTCCTAGGCAGAGACGTGGCCAGGCGGGTTCTGCGCACTGCCCCCGCCCTGAGCGCCCGCTCCACAGCTCCCATTGTCTGGGAGCCAGGGCCGGCTCTGGCTTTTTTGCCGCCCCAGGCAAAAAAGCCTCCCGCCGCCGCCCCCCGCCGGGGGAGCGCCGGGAGAAGGGCCGCGCTCCGGCCGCAGCCCCGCTCTCCCCGGCCAGCCGGAGCGCCGGGAGGAGGGCGGCCCCCCTCCAGGTGCCGCCCCAAGCACATGCTTGGAGAGCTGGTGCCTGGAGCCGGCCCTGCCGAGAGCCAAAGGTAAGCGCTGTCCAGAGCCCTCACCGCCTCCTGCACCCCAACCCCCTGCCTCAGCTTGGAGCCCACTCCCACAGCCAAAATCCTGCTGCTGTTGGAGTGGGGGTGGGCATGGTGGCCTGAGACTGCCCCAGCAGTAGCTGGTGTGGCTGGCCCTGGGACTGTCCGAGCTGCTCAGGCAGCCCCCGGGGGCCAGTTGCAGAAGTCATGGAATCCATGACCTCTGAGACAGACTTCATTATGAGTCCTTAGCAGACTGCACTGGTACGCTGCCAGATGCTGTACCAGGCTTCCATGGTTTTCTCAACAATTTCTGGAGAATTTAAAACAATATTCTATCCCTTATGTTTGTGAGGAGCATAACAGATGCAATGATGTCTGAGTCTTCAGATAAACAACAATATTTCTGACATGTGATGTGTCCTAATCTTCTCAACAAGATTCTACTTCTGAGACCTGAGGTCTAAGAAGTTGCATCTTTAACTATCTTGCTCATCGTTTGGACAGTATTATATATTGAAATATATACTGAGTGGGAGAGTGAAGCATGCTATAGCAATATATTCTAGATAACCTGTGTTTTGTATTATTTATATATTAAGTCAATTACAGTGGTTTTGTGGATTTTACAGTGTTCTCTTATTTACAGCCCTACTTACTATGGGGGAAAAAAAAGTTGTCAGCTGACTAACTGAGCAAGCAATGGAACGAGACCTTCTGTCTTTGCAGAATGGGAACTGAATGTACGAGCTTTGTATGTATGCTTTTCCAAATGTGTATCTCATACATCCTACATGTTCTAAGTAATAAAGTTTCATCTTATTCTAAATGCACAAGTCATATAAACTAAGTCAAATAGGAGGTAGTTGAACAGAGGCATTAACAGGAAATCTCTCAGTCTAAGGACTGTACAGGCATAGAATCATCTTAGAAAAGCTTTTATAATCTAGCCCAGGGGATGTGTAAATTTAGCACCATATACTACCCTTTATCTCAGTGGAATTCCCAGGGATGATATTGGAAAGTTTGCACAAAGATCAAGGGTAGAATATGGCCATGGGTAGTGAATAATTAAGACCCCTGCAATTTGTGCTTTCAGCTCAGTACCCAGTTGTTGGTGTGTTTAGGTGTTACTTTCCTTGTTCTGTGTACTCTGTAACTAATAGCCAGTGTCTCATACTTCCCTTAATACTTTTCTTTGTGAGTTTTTTCTATTGTAAATACAGCCCAGATCCTAGTGAACCAATGTGTAAGGGCTTCCTATGGATTTTAATAGTATCTTGGTTTAAAGCTATATCAGAGTAGTTGCAAGGTTTTTGGAGGGGTGGACTTTATGTAGTGGAAGCATTAATTCTTAATCTGTCTTTCATAATAACCTGTACTGTACCCAGTATCCTGTCAGCTGAGGACTGGACTGTAGCCTTCAGTGCCATTATTTAACTGATCATGAGGTTGCTATTAGGGTGACTGGGACAAAATAACTGCACTACCAGCTTTGGCTAGCCCAGGGACCTCAGGGATGTTATCAGTGAGCTTGTATGTGTGTGCACTTTCCATGTACTATCCCCAGCTCTGCTCAGATAGCTGGTTCAGCAGACCTTGATAGTACTATCCTGTGTAGTTGAGTACTGGATGCTTGAATGTCGTTGCCTCAGTAGCACTGTTTAGACTGCTCGGTGCTTCTGTCTTTGGAGCTTCAATGTTAATAGTAGTGCAGCATGTTAGTTCAGCAGACTTCAAAGTTACTCATAAAGGAAGACCACAGGTACAGTTCAATGGCAAAGGTGCTGGGCCAGGTTTATTGTCAACGAAGCATGGTACTAGCTCCCCTAATCAATATCTATTGTTACACTAACACATGCATGCTCATTGCAATGGACTCAGCTCAGTCAGTGGTGGGATTTTCCACTGCTCCCTAGACTGGACAGAGGCTTAAAGAGAAGTACCCTGACATTTATCAGCTGAGACGAACAACTGGAATACACAACTTACACACCACCTTATGTATTTCATGACATCTATTTGTTACTCCCCTTCTTCCTAATATCTTGAACAAAATATCCTTATTTATTGTTCTTGCAAACCATTTTATCTTGAACTAGATTAACATGTCTGTACTAGCTAAAATATATTTGCGTAACTATCTAGTGCCTGGTACACTAACAACAACTTTGCCAAGTTCATGTACCGGACAGTGAACTTGTAAACAGCTGTTTTAATACATGGCCTGATTTTAGTTCACAGCCTCTGGTTCAGGCCTCAGAACTTGCACCAGGCCCAGTGCTCCTGGTTTGCGTGCGCGCTCTCTCTCTCTCTCTCTCTCACTTTTACAAGGGGTAGTAATCTTAGTGGGGGTTTTTTAAATTACTGACTTTCTTTCTAAAGTCACATTTGGTTATTCTAGATGCATTAGTGAGAAATACTCATTCTGGGTCTTATCAACAAAAAGCTATATATCAAAAGAAACCAGAACTGCTGTGTGTAAGATGCATGAATAAATATTCCAACTTGAAATGTACATTTTTTTAAGATGTTGCTTAAAACCTTTTTCTTCATGGGAATGTTGGAGCTCCCTGGAAATATCGGGAAAAGGAGCTATGGGCGAGGACAAAAGCTTAATCATTGGTCACACTTTCTGAATTCCCTCTAGTCATGCATGTTTGACCATAAATTGCTTCTCAATAAAGGTAGTAATGTCAACAAAGTTCTCATTCATATAGGAAGGGGGAAAACCAGTGTTTGCAAATTTCTTCATACTTGTGTGATAAAAGGAATCAGCATTTCTAAGAAGCAGGAGTCAAAACAGCAACAAGTTACTAACATTTTAAATAAAAATAAAAGGATAGTTCTTATTCCAGACTTGACAGTTGTAGTATTCTTCACTTCACCTTCCACTTCAGAGTGTTTTGGGGCATCTTTGGCAACAGAGCTGTGGGCCAAGTGTGCTGAAGAAGCAGCAATTATCACTCAAAGAACTCTTAACTTCCAGTGAAAATCTCTCTAGCTGTGGGACAGTATTGACTTCTACAAGTCTCCTTGATAAAAGCCAGCCCGTAGAAATATTCAGGACATGACTTCACTTATTCATGTAATAACTTAATATGAATTTGCTTTAGAAACAGCTCAATTATTGACTGTCTTGAGGGCAGTAGTTCTCTAATTTCTTCATTTTGTGGGAGGGACACATTCATGGGCTACCTTCTCTCCAAGCTCAACTCCCATAGGAAGTATTGAGTTCTATTCACGGATTACACTGGTCTACAATTTTTGAGAAGTCGTCTGCTTCAGAGATAAAATGTGCTATTTATTATGTATTTTGATGTGCTGAATTCAAATATGACAAAACAACTGATTGGCTACTGTTTCTAAGATATTTAAGTTTTTACATTTTATGTCTATGTATATTGTGTAGATAGTAGAGTTTTTATAATAAATTGTAAACCTAGGTCTTTTCATGTGTTTATGGTTGCTTTACATGATAATATTTCACCTGTCCTGTTTATGTAACATTTTAAAAATCAGCAAAAGGGTTATATGAATAAAATTTATTATGAAACAAAAGGCAAAAAACTATTATGTACATAGTTTAGTCCTATTCAGTGTCTACTCGGCGCTTCTTGGCTTGTCTCTTGTATTCATTAAATGGAGCATCTGTTGTCACTGTCCAGCAATAGTCTGCAAGCATTGATGGGCTCCATTTGCCCTGATAGCGTTTCTCCATTGTTGCAATGTCCTGGTGAAATCACTCGCCGTGCTTGTCGCTCACTGCTCTGCAGTTCGGTGGAAAAAAATCTAGACAAGAATGCAAAAAATGTATCTTTAGTGACATGTTGCAACCAAGGCTTTTGTATGCCTTGAGGAGGTTTTCCACCAACAACCTGTAGTTGTCCGCCTTGTTGTTTCCGAGAAAATTTATTGCCACTAAATGGAAGGCTTTCCATGTGGTCTTTTCCTTGCCATACAGTGCATGGTCAAATGCATCATCTCGAAGAAGTTCACGAATCTGAGGACCAACAAAGA
Organism: Trachemys scripta elegans; assembly: GCF_013100865.1. Taxonomy (NCBI): domain Eukaryota; kingdom Metazoa; phylum Chordata; order Testudines; family Emydidae; genus Trachemys; species Trachemys scripta. Next base: position 43,292,701 of record NC_048304.1, read on the forward strand.
CACATTCCTTTATCTTAGCTTCACTTAACCTTGGAAATTTTCCACGGAGGTACTTGAAAGCTGCTTGTGTTTTGTCAATGGCCTTGACAAAGTTCTTCATCAGACCCAGCTTGATGTGTAAGGGTGGTAACAAAATCTTCTTTGATTCAACAAGTGGTGGATGCTGAACACTTTTCCTCCCGGGCTCCAACGACTGTCGGAGTGGTCAATCTTTCTTGATATAGTGGGAATCTCTTGCACGACTATCCCATTCGCAGAGAAAACAGCAGTACTTTGTGTATCCAGTCTGCAGACCAAGCAAGAGAGCAACAACCTTCAAATCGCCACAAAGCTGCCACTGATGTTGGTCATAGTTTATGCACCTCAAAAGTTGTTTCATGTTGTCATAGGTTTCCTTCATATGGACTGCATGACCAACTGGAATTGATGGCAAAACATTGCCGTTATGCAGTAAAACAGCTTTAAGACTCGTCTTCGAAGAATCAATGAACAGTCTCCGTTCATCTGGATCGTGAACGATGTTGAGGGCTGCCATCACACCATTGATGTTGTTGCAGGCTACAAGATCACCTTCCATGAAGAAGAATGGGACAAGATCCTTTTGACGGTCACGGAACATGGAAACCCTAACATCACCTGCCAGGAGATTCCACTGTTGTAGTCTGGAGCCCAACAGCTCTGCCTTACTCTTGGGTTGTTCCAAATCCCTGACAAGGTCATTCAGTTCACCTTGTGTTATGAGGTGTGGTTCAGAGGAGGAGGATGGGAGAAAATGTGGGTCCTGTGACATTGATGGTTCAGGACCAGAAGTTTCATCCTCTTCCTCTTCCTCGTCTGACTCAAGTGAGAGTGATTCTGGTGCATCAGGAACCGGCAGTCCTTCTCCTTTGGGTACTGGGCGTATAGCTGATGGAATGTTTGGATGATGCACAGTTCACTTTTTCTCCTTTGACACACCTTTCCCAACTGGAGGCACCATGCAGAAGTAACAATTGCTGGTATGATCTGTTGGCTCTCTCCAAATCATTGGCACTGCAAAAAGCATAGATTTCCTTTTCCTGTTCAACCACTGGCGAAGATTTGTTGCACAAGTGTTGCAGCATATGTGTGGGGCCCACCTCTTGTCCTGATCTCCAATTTTGCAGCCAAAATAAAGGTGATAGGCTTTCGTAACCACTATGGTTATACTGCGCTTTTGTGATGCAAAAGTCACTTCACCACAAACAGAGCAGAAGTTATCTGCACTGTTCACATAAGTACGAGGCATCTCTGCTCACCTTGGCTAAACAGAAATGTGTCCCTTTGCAAAATCAAACACTGACAAATAAGAGAGCACGACACTGTATGATTTCTAGAGCTGATATAGGGCAATTTGTTCAGCAGAGTGATGTAAGCTTCGTTATGATTGCATCATCCATGACTTCTAGGAATAACATGATGCAATTCATATCATGTATGATGCAATACCAGCTTCAGATTGCATCATTCATTGTTTTGCCTAAAAAGCAAGTACTGTCCAAACCCAGTCATAGATTTATTCCTAGATCCAGTCAAAGATGTATTTTAGTCATTTCTGGTTTAAATTGAGATCCCTTCCCTTTATAACTCACTTATCCTCCGCCATTCCCAAGTCAAGGGTCGTATATACTGACCCAATAGCATATCTTGAAAACTAGTGCCAATCAACAATTGTAAGCATCATTTTCGTTCTCAGTGACCCAGAATTAGTAAAGTTTGACTACATTTATTTCAGAAGCATTTTGGCTGTAGAGCAGTGTTATCTGCTTCCGGGGTCCTCAAACTCAATTTACCTTAGGGCCAGTCCTCAAATCCTTCCAGCAGGCCAATGTCACTCATGCTGCCCAGAGCCCACCCCCAAAAAACTCTGCTCCCCACCTGCCTAAGGCTCTGGGACAGAGTTTGGGTGGGTGAGGAGGTCTGCGGTAGGGGATTGGAGTGCAGGCTCTGGGTGGGAGTTTGGGTGCAGAAGGGGTGGGCTCTGGGAGGGAGTTTGGGTACGGGGGAGGTCTGGGGTGCCGGCTCTGGGATGGAGGTTTGGGGTGTGTGGGGATGGGGTGGGGGTGCAGGCTCTGGGAGGGAGTTGGGGGCGTGACACTTACCTGGGGCTTAAAGGTGGGGCAGACCGGGGGGCCTCCGCGCGCCTCTGCCCCCAGGCACCACCCTCGCAGCATCCCATTGGCTGCAGGGGCACTAGGGCAGGGGCAGTGCATGGAGGCGGAGGCACCGCCCCGCCCCGCAGCTGCCGTGAGGGGCTGGCAGCCACTGTAGTGAGCAGGCAGACTCGGCTCAGCTGCGCTGCCGGGGCCCCTGAAGGGGGAGCACCCGGGGGCGGCAGGTGGGGCCAAGGGAGAGACCCGGCCCCCAAACTGCTGGAGCCCCACTGGGGAGGCTCGTGGGCCGCAGATGGCCCGCAGGCCGGGAGTTTGAGACCCTTGATCTACTTAGACACCATTTAGAGATTACCAACGTGAATTGATTTAAATAACTTATTCTAATCTTAATTTTAAATAATGGATTTTAATCATGTTTTGCATTTGTATATTTTAGTTATTTTTCTAAAGAAAGGTTTGTTCTAATAGGTTCCTATAACTATTAAAACATGTTAATTTGCCAATAAATATAGTTTTTATATTACATGTTTTACTTTTTGCTAACTAGGAATATAAGATATCTATACATGTATGTGAAGCTATATAATTGCTTAAATTCAGATTCTTGCTTTTTATAATTTTTATTATAAAATGGTGTCTGATGCATTTCTTATTTACTAGATAATATTTGTTTGCTCTGCCAAGCTATATTTGGATGGGAATAGGAATTTGATTAGAAGTGCACAAAAGCAGAATTTTAAATTTGTTTTTATTAGTTAAATAAAACTACCTTAAATGTGTTGGATACATAAGGCAAAAAGTAAGCTTATTAAAGCATGTCTTACAATTAACTGTTTTATTAAAAGAAGTATTAACTGTAGTTAGTGAATAAAGGGATTGTTTCTGGTCACTATGGGCCAGATTTTTAAAAGTATTGAGTCCCCAAAAGATGCAGATAGGTGTCTAGTAGGATTTTCAAAAGCACCTGTCTGCATCTTCAGGTGCCTAAATGCCTTTGAAAATCTGGCCCGTGTCCTTCAAATTTTTAGAATTAGCTTTCATCCTCTCCCTCCTGGCTTTTATTAATAGATTGAAGGGGAAAAAAACACATTCTTATTTTTGCAACTCCCAATTGGTTTCTCAACTTTGAATGTACTAGCCCAAATTAAGTATTCTCTGCACCTGCTAGCTAAACTGAAATCAAAAGTAATTAAGGCTAAAGCTATATAACTATTGTATTTTTGTTGTTGACACTGTAGAGCTGTTTAAATATTTTCATGTTATGATCTTAAATTTACTTGTAAACAGCTTCAAGAGCAGTCTCTCACTAGGCCTTCTTAGTGATAAAGGGCTTGCAAGTGGTGTGGTGAGTAATTTATTATGTTATTCCCAGACATATGAAACATGCAGGTATGGTTGAAAATTTTTTAAACAACATTATTAGGCCTTTGTTATTATACAAAACCCAATGTATGAAAGACGAAAGTTTTAAAAACAAAAAAACTTATTGACTCCATGTCCCTACCTATGACAAACTATCTTAATTTGCTGTGTCTGAATTCTGTCAGATTATATTAAAAATATATGGCATATGCATTCATTGTACATCTTGGAGGGTGGATAAATTGTTGGGTTCTTTGTTATTTAATGAAATGGTGACTGAGTTTTTCTGGACATTAAGGAACAGTAAGAAACAAGATGTAGCTCCGGTTAATGAATGGTTGGAGTGGAGAAAGGTCCCTGGATCCTTTTGTAACAATGTTGGGGGAGTTGGAGGGTGGTTGTAGTTCCACATGTAACATACTGAAGTTATGGTCAGTGACTCTGTTTATCTTTACTATATTTACGGTATATTAGGTAAGGACTTCTGGCTTATTGTTAATTGGTAGGTAATGGGTATCACTATTGGGTCAAAGTTAAATAAGGATTCTTTCTGAAGCCTATTTTCCCTATAAAATGGATGCATTTATTCCTTAATTTGTGTGTGAGAGGTGCTTTCTCTATGCTTCTGTAATTCATGTAGTACTTAAAAGAAAACAGCCTAAGGAAAAGTGTTTACAAGAATTAGTTTACCCTATGATATGTCATTGTACAGCAAACATTTTCCAACTGGTCACCTGCAAGTAAAATATATTTTTCTTCATCTCATAAGTGGCTGAACATGACGTTTGCTAGAAAGGGAGTGTATGGTATTCTGATTTCAGGACCTCTTTAAAGTCTCCAGAAGAAGTGGATTCTGGGATATCCTGCTTCGTTTATTTTATTTTTTTTAAACTAATCTCAATAGGAAAACTTGAAGCAACTTGGTCACAATATGCTTTCCAAATTAATAGGACAGTTAAGTGATTAAAAAATAAATCATGCGAATAATCACACTGTTAAAAAATTAAATATTTTTGGATGTTTTTACTTTTTCAAATATATTGATTTCATTTACAACACAGAATACAAAGTGTACAGTGGTCATTTTATATTTATTTTTGATTACATATATTTGCACTGTCCAAGAGAGAGTATTTTTCACTTCACCTAATACAAGTACCGTAGTGCAATCTCTTTATCATGAAAGTTTCACTTGCAATGTAGAATTATGTACAAAAAGTAACTGCACTCAAAAATAAAACAAGTAAAACTTTAGAGCCTACAAGTCCACTCAGTCCTATTTCTTGTTCAGCCAGCTGCTCAGAGAAACAAGTTTGTTTACATTTGCAGGAAATAATGCCTGCTTCTGGTTCACCTGAAAGTGAGAACAGGCGTTCACATAGCATTGTTGCAGCCAGTGTTGCAAGATATTTACATGCCAGATACGCTGAAGATTTATATGTCCCTTCATTCTTCAACCACCATTCCAGAAGACGTCCGTCCATGCTGATGACAGGTTCTGCTCGATAACAATCCAAAACAGTGTGGACCGACGTATGTTCATTTTCATGATCTGAGTCAGATGCCACCAGCAGAAGGTTGATTTTCTTTTTTGGTGGTTCGGGTTCTGTAGTGTTGCTCTTTTAAGACTTTTGAAAGCATGCTCCATGCCTCATACCTCTCAGATTTTGGAAGGCACTTCAGATTCTTAAACCTTGGGTCAAGTGCTATAGCTATCTTTAGAAATCTCACGTGGGTACCTTCTTTGCATTTTGTCAGATCTGCAGCAAAAGTGTTCTTAAAAGGAACAATATGTGCTGGAAGCAACAGAGAGTCCTGTGGCACCTTTAAGACTAACAGAAGTATTGGGAGCATAAGCTTTCGTGGGTAAGAACCTCACTTCAGATGCAATATGTGCTGGGTCATCATCCGAAACTGCTGTAACATGAAATACATATCAGTATGCGGGTAAAACAGAGTCGGAGACGTACGGTTCTGCTCCAACGAGTTCAGTCACAAATTTAATTAGCACGTTATTTTTTTAACGAGCATCATCAGCATGGAAGCTTGTCCTCTGAAATGGTGACCAAAGCATGAAGGATCATACGAATGTTTGGCATGTAAATACCTTGCAATGCCGGTTACAAAAGTCCCATGCGAATGCCTGTTCTCACTTTCTTGTTACATTGTACATAAGAAGTAGGCAAGATTATCTCCCATCAATGTAAACAAACTTGTTTGTCTTAGCGATTGGCTGAACAAGAAGTAGGACTGCGTGGACTTGTAACCTCTAAAGTTTTGCATTGTTTTGTTTTTGAGTGCAGTTATGTAACACAAAAAATCTACATTTGTAAGTTGCATTTTCAAGATAGAGATTGCACTACAGTACTTGTATGAGCTGAACTGAAAAATTCTATTTTTTATCATTTTTACAAATATTTATTACAAATATTTGTAATACATATAATATAAAGTGAGCAGTGTACACTTTGTATTCTGTGTTGGAACTGAAATAAATTGAAAACGTAGAAAAACATCCAAAATATTTAATAAATTTCAGTTGGTATTCTATTTAATGGCACAATTAAAACTGATTAATTGTTTTAATTGCCATTAATTTTTAAGTTAATCACATGAGTTAACTGCGATTAATCGACAGCCCTACAAATTTATAATTGGTCTGCATAATTTTAGTCAATTAGGAAAATATTTTATATATAATATTGTTTGGGGGGAGAGAGCTGTATGTAGGTAATCAAGCATCTCTCTAAAATCTATGTAAACCGACTGAAAATCTTGTGACTTAATAGTTAACATAACTTTTTCGAAGAGTTTGTCATCTAGAAAATTTAACAGATGACATTGTGTCTATGTACTGTTGAATGTTCATTTGAGTGTCACTTGCTGAGCAACTTTAATGGGACAAATAGAACTAAAACAAAGCTAGTTTGCTAGTTTGTCTGTTACTTAAGTCATCTACTACAACTAGACTTCCATTAGGATTCCTGTGAGATTCCCTATCTCACGGAAAGCGGACTAGAAATCAAAACTTTTTTTATGATCCATGAAGAGTTACTGGTTTCAGAAACCTTCTAAGGCGTGGTGGGGAAACTTTTTGGCCTGAGGGCCAGATTGGGGTTGTGAAACTGTATGGAGGGCCGTGTAGGGAAGGTTGTGCTTCCCCAAACAGCCTGGTCCCTGCCCCCTCCCACTTCCCGCCCCTTGACTGTCCCCCTCAGAACCTCCGACCCATCCAACCCCCCCCGCTCCTTGTCCCCTCACCACCGCCTCCCGGGGACCCCCCCCCAAGAACCCTTCACTCCCCTGGGACTCCAAACCCTATCCAACCCCCCGCTCCCTGTCCCCTGATTGCCCCGACTCCTATCCACACCTCTGCCCTCTGACAGGCCCTCCCCAGGACTCCCATGCCTATCCAACCCCCCCTGCTCCCCATCCCCTGACCGACCCCCCCCAGAACCTCTGCCCCATCCAACTGCCCCTGGTCCCTGTCCCCTGACTGCCCCCCGGGACCCTCTGCCCCTTACCAACCCCTCCACCCCCTTACCGTGCCACTCAGAGAAGCATGTCTGGCAGCCATGCTGCCTGGCCGGAGCCATGCTGCCCGGCAGGAGCTGCGGGCCAGAGCACTGGTGGCACGGTGAGCTGAGGCTGCGGGGGAGGGGCCGGGGGTTAGACTCCCCAGCTGGGAGCTCAAGGGCCAGGCAGGACGGTCCGTCAGGACGGATGTGGCCCACGGGCTGTGGTTTGCCCACCTCTGTTCAAAGGCATTTTGTTTTTAGGTGTTTTTCATAGCTTTCTTGCTGACTTTTCCTAACTCTGGTGTTTTTAAAAAATCAATTTTGGGTGAGTAGAAGACAGTATGGATTGAGTAATGGAATGTACTGTTGGCGGGGAGGCATAACTCAGTGGTTTGAGCATTGGCCTGCTAAACCCAGGGTTGTGAGTTCAGTCCTTGAGGGGGCCGCTTAGGGTTCTGGGGCAAAAATCAGTAGTTGGTCCTGCTAGTGAAGGCAGGCAGCTGGACTCAATGACCTTTCAGGGTCCTTTCTAGTTCTATGAGATGTAGGCATATCTCCATATATAAAGCTTTGGGCATATAACAGTGTGGATTTATTGAAAATATGCTGACTAATGCAGAAGCCCTAAAAGTGGCATAACTTTTGTCTTCATTAAGACAAGTGGATAAATCTGCTACACAGCATGCTATAAAACATGCTCTATTTAAAAATTTCCCTAGGAATTACTGCATTTGCTCTCTCAATTCTTTTTAGAGCTTTTCATAGCTGTGTCCCTATTTGAGAACCATGGACAGCTCCGCTTACATTGGGACCTCAGAACCAGTTTCTGTATTTGTACTACAGTAGCTTACAGAGGTCCCAGTCAGGACTCCCTTGTCCTAGTCATTGTACAGAAAAGTAGAATAAAAACTCACCACCCTAGAGCGCTCATGACCTAGGATAGAAGACAAGACTCAATAGGTGGATGATCATGGGATGGGGATTGATATTGGTACAATTGATACATTTGAATAACTTTGTAATCTCTGGTCAAAGTAAGTGGGTGGCTACCCGTAACTAACTATATTAATGTTCAAAGCATTTTTATATAAAATATGGAGGTGGAAGGGTGTTAGGTTCCAATATGAAACTTACAGGCCCCATAGAAGATAATGCATCTTATTGTATATTTACATCCTAGATACTAATATATTGACTTTTAGGAAAATACGTGATCCTTGAGTTATTTGTGTTTGGGGGAGACCCTGTAGCTAGCCTCTTAATCCTGTTTACTTAGCTGCAGTATAGAATTTAAAAATGATGTTGCAGAGATGACTGACCAGCATTATATATTGCACACTTAGGGAAAATATGCATTTCTGCCAGTATTGACTAAAAGTAACTTGGTATTATTCAGTCTTGTTTCAGTTATAACAACAGCTGTTTTTCACTTGAAATTCTTTGCGTGATGTCTGAAAGCATTGCTTTTAGTATAGGTTTTTATAGTACTTTAATTACTTGGTAAATGTCTTGATAGTGGAATATCATGAATGGTCTAGTTCTGTTAAATGCAGCATATTTCTTCCAGTTAACACTTTGGTCATGTAAGAGTAAAAATAAACTTTTTAAAACGGGGTCTGAATACTGTGCCTAAATTACACCTGTCACTAATGATCTAAGACCCATGTTTATCCCATTAGGAAAATGTAAAGCATTTGCACATCATTGCTCAGTTGATTGCTGGATATAATTATGCTCCCAGATAATAAGATTGCTCTAAACATAACTTTGCATATCATTAACTTTGTAAAGTCTTTTAAATGTGCAACATATCTTCTTTTTTGCTAGTATTTGATACAAAATAATACACAGTATAAGGGGAAAACATCTGTGAATTGTTAGCACTTGGTAGGTTAAGTAGAAGTTGAGGAGAGATTTGCAGTGTTTAACTTCAGGTAACTTCTCAACAGTGATTATCAGCTGATCATACTCACTTATCAAACTGCAGAAAGAGATTGTATTTCTTCTTAACATTTTATAATTTATTTTTCAAGAGGTTGGCTTCTACAACTGTAGATAATGCATTTTTGGCTTCTGCTCTGATGTTAATTTCATGGTTAATAAGATTTGATTTAAACTAATCCTTATCAAGGTATTTACTGTGTGGATCCTTTTGACAAAATGAAAATGGATCTGTTCACCACTGCCTGCTGATTGAATGTGCAAAGAAAATAAATGCTTGAAACATTAGCCTTGTCACACAGCATAGTCTTGCTCATCTATTCTGTCAACATTGCAAAATTATTCCCAGTATAACTGAGGGTGGTATTTCTTTCAGTGACCTGAGCATAAGTTTACAATTCACATCAGGATGGGTATGCATGTGATATAGTGAAGTAATGAATTGTTATTCTGGAATTATTAAAATTGACAGTCATTCTGTATGTCACATGTTTGCTTTTCAGTTACTAAGCCAAGGTATTCTAGGGGTCATGAAAACACTAAAGCTACTACTGTGTATCTCCAGAACTTGCTCCTTAATCCTTACTACTTTCTAGAGTTCACAGTGGCTTTATATTGCTTAGTGTTATAGTGCTGAATACTGCACCAATATTTTGCTTTCTGTTACCTAATTTATTCCTGGAGGGGCATGGATCAGCATTCACGTCACACTCCCTGTCAGTCCCTTGCCCAGGCCGGAGAAGCTAATGATCCAACCAGCGGACCACATTCATTGATTGATCCTGGTCACATGCCATATTGCACATATGCTAAGAAGAAGATTCATTCACGCTTTGTTGGTCAGTGACTAGCCTAGGCCCTAAGGCCAAATTGTGCTTTTTTACGGTTAGGTAAATGTAGAATAGCTCTATTGATTTCAGTAAAGGAGTTGAAAAGGAATACCTCTCGATTTCCAGTTATGCAGAATCACTTAAATACACAAGAACTGGTTAAAATCCTTCACATTAACTTTAGGCTCTGACTTCCTAGTGTTAAGGTCTACCTGAAGTTCTAGTGCTATCAGAAATGTGTGAGCATGCATTTGGTCATTTCTCTGATAGGCAGAGAATACAATAAGTGACATGCACAAACCACACACTGGCACTCATTGTCTGAATCAAGAGATGTTATGTTGCATAGCACATTAATTGTAACTGATGGCTAGTATTCATAGTCATTGCATTAAGGTTGTCTGTGTTCTTTTTTGTGTTATTTAAAGATTGACATTAAGGAGTAGCCTATGGCCACTGGTTAAACTGAATATATACATTCATCGGTTACTGTGCCCAAACTATGTCATGGAGAGAACTGAGAATCAAAATCAGTATGCTGGAATTTTGGGTAACAATTAAAGATGCACAGGAGAGGGAGCTTCTAGCATCTTTAAATCTTAAGGGCTTCAAATGTAATTCCTAGATTTGTGTATCTGCTAGGAATTGTCATCCTGTGCTTAGTGCTCATAACTAAAGCTGGTCAAAATTTTTCCAACAGAACAGTCTTCTATCTGAAAATGCTTATGAAATTGAATCTTGTATAGAATCATAGAAATCTGGGACTGGAAGGGACCTCAGTAGGTCATCTAATTCTGTCCCCTGCACTGAGGCAGGATGAACTATTATCTAGAGCATTCCTGATGGGGACTCTTCTAACCTGTTCTTAAAAACCTCTAATGATAGAGATTCCACAGTCTCCCTAGGTAACTTGTTCCAGTGCTTAACTACCCTTACAACTGGGAAGTTTTTCCTAATGTCTAATCTAAATCTCCCTTGTTGCAATACAAGACAGTTGCTTTTTGTCCTACACTCCATGAATAAGTAGAACAATTTATCACTTTTCTCTTTATAATAGTCTTTTACTACTTGAAGACTGTTATCATGTCCTCCCTAAGTCTTCTCTTCTCCAGAAAACAAACCATTTTTTTTCAACCTTTCCATGTAGGTCATGTTTTCTAGATCTTTAATAATTTTTGTTGCTCTCCTCTGGACTTTTTGTCCACATACTACAAGAATTGTGGTGCCCAGAACTGGACAGCGTAATCCAGTTGAATCCTTATCAGTGCTGAGTAGTGGAAAAATTACTACTTGTGTCTTGCTTACAAGACTCCTGCTAATACATCCCAGAGTGATGTTTGATGGGGGGGGGGGAGGGGGACATTTATGTTGTGGTCTGCTATAACCCCTCCCCCCCAATAATTTTCTGCAGTACATTTTTTTAGGCAGTCATTTCCCGTTTTGTATTTGTGCAATTGAGTATACCTTTCTAAGTATAGTACTTTGCATTTGTCCTCATTGAATTTCATCCTGTTTATTTCAGACCATTTCTCCAATTTTGAATTCTAATCCTGTCCTCCAAAGCATTTGCAACCCCTTCCAGTTTGGTATCAGATGCAAACTTTATAAGTGTACTGTGTGTGCCATTATCCAAATTATTTATGAAGAACCAGACCCAGGACAGATACCTGTGACAGCTCCACTTAATATGCCTATCCAGCTTTACTGTAAACCATTGATAACTAGTCTAAGTACAGTTTCCAACCAGTAATGCATTCATTTTATAGTAGGCTCATCTAGGGTATATTTCACTACTTTGTTTATGAGAGGGTCATGTGAGACAGTATCAAAAGCCTTACTGATCTTGAGAGATCACATCTACTGCTTCCCTCCTATCCACAATGCTTGTTACCCTGTCAAAGGACATTGGGTTAGTTTGATATGATTTGTTCTTGACAAATCCATATTGACTATTACCACCTTATTATCTTCTGGGGGCTTGCAAATTGATTATTGGCTTAATAGCTTTTCCGGTACCGAAGTAAAGGTGATTGGTCTATGATTCCCTGGGTTGCCGGTATTCCCCTTTGTTATAGATAGGTACTACATTTGCCATTTTCTAGTCCTCTGGGATCTCTCCTAACCGCCCTGAGTTCTCAGAGATAATGACTAATTGCTCAGAAATCTCTGTAGCCAGTTTAAGTATTCTAGAATGACTGTTTAGCCCCGCTGACTTGAAGACATTTAACTTGTCTAATTCTTAACTTGTTCTTTCCCTATTTTAGCCTCAGATTCTATCCTATTCACACTGCTGTTCACTATGTTAATTGTCCGATTACTGCTAACCTTTTTAGTGAAAACTGGGGGAAGGTGGGAAAAACATTTAATATTTTGGCCATGCTCCATTTGCTGCTATTTTCTTTCCCTCATTGAGTAAAGGGCCTACCCTGCCCTTGGTCTCTTGCTTCTAATGTATTTGTAAAACATGTTCTTGTTACCGTTTATGTCCCTAGCTAGCTTAATCTTGTTTTGTCTTGGCCTTTATTTTGTCCCTACATACTTGTATTGTGGTTTTTATATTCAGCCTGTGTAATTTGACCTAATTTCCACTTTTTGAATGACTCTCTTGAGTTTTAGGTCATTGAAGGCCTCCTGGTTAAGCTACAGTGATCTCTTACCCTTCTTCATATCTTTGCTACACATTAAGAGAATTTGCTCTTGTGTCTTTAAAAAAAACTGCCAAGTCTCTCTAACTTTTTTTCCTTTAGGCTGCTTCCTACGAGATCTTGCTACCAATTCTCTGAGTTTGCTGAAGTTTGCTGTCTTCTTGAAGTCTTCTGTCTTTATTTTGCTGTTTTCCCTCCTACCATTCCTTAGAATCATGATTTCTAGGGCTGTCGATTAATCTCAGTTAACTCACGTGATTAACTAAAAAAATTAATCGCAGTTTTAATCGCACTGTTGAATAGAATACTGCCTGAAATTTATTAAATATTTTGCATGTTTTTCTACATTGTCATATATATATTCTATGTTGTAATTTAAATCAGTGTATATTATTTTTTAGTATAAATATTTGCACTGTAAAAATGATATTTTTCTATTCAAGTACTTCTCCTACAAGTAATGTAGTGCAATCTCTGTCGTGAAAGTGCAATTTACAAATGTAGATTTTTTTTTTGTTACGTAACTGAACTCAAAAATAAAACAATGTAAAACTTCAGAGCCTACAAGTCCACTTCATCCTACTTCTTGTTCAACCAGTCGCTAAGACAAACAAGTTTGTTTACATTTACAGGAGATAATATGCGGGGGAGGGATAGCTCAGTGGTTTGAGCATTGACCTGCTAAACCCAGGGTTGTGAGTTCAATCCTTGAGGGGGCCACTTGGGGATCTAGGGCAAAATCAGTACTTGGCCCTGCTAGTGAAGGCAGGGGGCTGGATTTGATGACCTTTCAAGGTCCCTTCCAGTTCTAGGAGATGGGATATCTCCATTAATTATTATTATTATTGTTATAATATTACTCTCTTATTTACAATGTCACCAGAAAGTGAAAACAGGCATTTGCATGGCACTTTTGTAGTTATTTATGTGTCAGATATGCTAAACAAACATTCATATGCCCCTTCATGCTTCGGCCACCATTTCAGAGGATATGCTTCTATGCTGATGACACTTGTTAAAAAAATTATGTGTTAATTAAATTTGTGACTGAACTCCTTGGGGGAGAATTGTATGTCCCCTGCTCTGTTTTACCCACATTCTGCCATATTGTTCATGTTATAGCATTCTGGGATGATAACCCAGCACATGTTGTTCATTTTAAGAACACTTTCGCTGCAGATTTGACAAAACGCAAAGGTACCAATGTGTGATTTCTAAAGATAGCTACAGCACTTGACCCAAGTATTAAGAATCTGAAGTGCCTTCCAAAATCTGATTGGGATGGGGTGTGGACATTCACAAAATTCTTAAAAGAGCAACACTCCAATATGGAAACTACAGAACCCAACCCGCCAAAAAAGAAAATCAACCTTCTGATGATGGCATCTGGCTCAGATAATGAAAATGAACATGCGTTGGTCCACACTGCTTTGGATTGTTATCGAGCAGAACCCCTCATTAGCATGGACACATGTCCCCTGGAATGGCGGTTGAAGCATGAAGGAGCATGAATCTTTAGTGCATCTGGCATGTGAATATCTTGCGACGCCAGCTGCAACGGTTCCACGAGAATGCTTGTTCTCACTTTCAGGTGACGTAAACAAGAAGCAGGCACTATTATCTCCTGCAAATGTAAACAGACTTGTTTGTCTGAGCAATTGGCTGAACAATAAGTAGGAATGAGTGGACTTGCAGACTTCAAAATTTTACATTGTTTTATTTTTGAATGCAGTTTTTGTTCATAATTCTACATTTGTAAGTTCAATTTTCATGATAGAGATTGCACTACAGTACTTGTATTAGGCAAATTGAAAAATACAATTCTTTCGTTTTTTTTTACAGTGCAAATACTTGTAATCAAAAATAAAGTGAGTACTGTACATTTTGTATTCTGTGTTGTAATTGAAACCAATATATTTGAAAATGTAGAAAACATCCAAAAACATTTAAATTGTATTCTATTATTGTTTAACAGTGATATTAATTTTTTTAATTGCCTGATAGCCCTAATGATTTCATCATTTCATGATGACTTTTACCCAAGCTGTCTTTCACCTTCAATTCTCACTTAGAACGGTGAGTATGTGGAGGGGGCTTTTGATCTCAGTAGTCTGCGGGAGCTGGGTAACTTTTGGGGTAGTGTACTAAAGATGCTAAACTTACTACAAACAGTCATGATTCTTAAGGATGTATCAATCATCATGATATCAAAGGGCCATAGAAGGAAGCTGCTTGAGAGGGCTGCTAGTCACCTATGGACATGTGTTGCTGGACTGTTCAAAGCTATGATCCCCAAAAGGTCCTTACAGTGCCAGGGGAAGCTGTCCTATTGTGACAGGAGAAACAAGGCTGCTTTGGCTAGAAATGTCTGGGCAAAGATGAAATACTCTTGCTGGAAACATCTTGTGAAACTGTGCATGCAGACGCAAAGGTGTGCATGTTCATTCATTGTTTCTCTGTAATTTAAAATCAGTGCTTTACAAGTGCTTTGATTCTGTTGTGCAAAAGTATGTTGTTGGGAATGCTTTGTGGCCGTTTTTTTTGACCATTGCCTAATTTCATGCTCTTAAAATAAGGCAGGTAGTTCAAAACTTAATTCTTGTGTTCCCACATGTGCTTAGCAGCTATTTTTGAGAAGAGGAGTCCAAGGGAGAAGCAGAGGCATTATGTTTCTGGCTGCCCTGGAGAATGTAAACAAAATGACTTGCGTTAATGGGGCAGCCCTACATCTACATGAGTATCCTTCCTCAGTGACTAACTGGCTTTCTGGGTCAGTGTTCTTGTTCATCCTGGCACCCTCCATGTCCCCATCCTATGATGACCTCCTCTGTTACCAGTTCTATGCTGTGAGGTGTCCGCTGTTGTTGGTAGGAAGGGGGTGAGGTCCCGGCTCAGTATGGCATCAAACCATTCATGATAAGAACGTGAAGTTGAGCTTCTTCTCTTCTGGTAGGCGTGCTGCAGCTCCTTCTCATTGGCCCTCATCCTTGCTGTACTCCTGGGTCTCCGTGCCTCTGCAGTTTGCCGATACGCATCTTTATTCTGTGGGAATTCCAAAGCTTTACCTGCACATGTTCCTTCTCTGCACAGGCGGAGGAAATCTAGGGCCTTTCTCTTTGAGAATGCAGCAGCACAAGGGTGAGGAGGAGTCAGGCCTGTGCAGCTGTGCTTGCAAAGGTGGGATAGCAGGAAAGTACACTAGAGGAAGCAGGCTTCTCAGCACTACGACACCTGAGCAGCAATGGTCAAGAATTCAACCAGAACAAAAAGAACAGGAGTACTTGTGGCACCTTAGAGACTAACAAATTTATTTGAGCACCTTTTCATGCTCTCTGTATGTGTGTATATATCTCTCCTCAATATATATTCCATTCTATGCATCCGAAGAAGTGGGCTGTAGCCCACGAAAGCTTATGCTCAAATAAATTTGTTAGTCTCTAAGGTGCCACAAGTACTCCTGTTCTTTTTGCGGATACAGACTAACACGGCTGCTACTCTGAAACCTGTCAACCAGAACAGTTGCTGAAGGACTACAAGTACTTTTGCATCCCCACAGACATTAGGCCAGAGGAAATATACTAGTAGAAGGCTTATGTTGCTCAGGAAATTGGTTTAACTTTGCCAGTGAAAGTTGGCTGTTTTGTTTGCATGACTCAAAATTGAGTGTGGATATGTACAAGGCGGTGCTGACAGATGCTAGTTTTGCCGGTAAAATTTTCTGGTGTGGAGCAGGCCTAACCTATCACAAGTCCATATACCAGCAGGTTCAAAGTACATGGTGGTGGAGCTTGAGGAACTTAACTATCTATAGGACCAAGTACTTATGCAGTATAGGATTATTTTGACAGTGGGAGAGTTTGGAAACCTGTTAAGGTAGAATAAAGTGTAGTTTAAGAAAGTAGTATGTGTTGTTTCTTACTGTTTCTTTATGAAACTTAGAGGGAACGAGGCACATAAAACAATCTCCAGGCACATGTTTCGTTCAGAAGTATTGCTTTATTCCATCACCAGTCTGCTAAAAACAAACATTTACATCATGAGCATAGTAACCTTTGAACATTTCCCTTTGAATGCAATGCAGATGTAAGTGATTCTGTTACTGATAAAAGGGTTTTATGGCAGGGTAGTCCTCTTTCAAGGCTATGAGCTATAAAGCTGTCCAATGTGTTTTCAGTAGCTTTCTTTTCTTGTCTGCAATCAGCAGACAAGTTATGGCTGGCTCTCCTCTTTGGGGAGCCCTCAGCCACAGACATCAGGATGTGCCCAAGTCATGCCACCTTTAAGGTGCAGTGGAAAATCCTTTGCAGGCCTTCCTCTAGTAATAATGATTGGAGTAGGTTGGTACCATGTCGCCTGTGGAGACCAGAATTGAGAGAAATAGTTTTGAACTTTCATACATAAATGATGCTGTGAGTAGATATGAGACAGTATGTACCTCGTTGCCACTTCCTTAATTAATCTTTGGTTAAATGCTTCCTTAGTGAGTAGTGCTGTTTAGAACTGTTAAGCTATTGCTTGAAAACATTCTTTGTAACACTTTCTCTACTCCTGGTATAACTCAGGAAGTAAAGGGTAGGGACTGCTTTTTTTATGTTTGTACAGTGCCTAGCACAATGGGTCCCTGATCTTTAGTTACTGCCACAATAGAATTACGCTTGGAAGAATTAGATTTTTATTGGGAAACCTCAGTTTCCCCATACACATACAGACTGATCCAAAAATATTTCCATTTATGAGACTCAAAATTTACAGGTATGAAAGTAAGAGAAATGCAGCTTTTGAGAACTTAAAATTTAAATAGATTATTTGCTTTGTATATTTTGATGCGATGTTGACGGTGTTTTAATGGTTATAAAGCTTTAACTGTCATGAAATATTTTTTATCCCCTGTTCTCTGACTTCCAATAATTTCCCACACCTGTGAAAATTAAATCAATAAAAATAGGAAAGAATATTTAAAAATAAACATCTGTCAATTATAAAAACATTAAAATCTAATTTGGTGGCACCTAAATGTAATATGGTGGAGCCTAAATATGTTTGGCAGAACTTGATTTTTTTTTTTTAATTTTGATGTATAATACCAATATTCATTTTAAGCATTTATTTTTATTTTTAATCTATTTAAATTTTCACAGTTGTAAGAAATTATGTAGGGGAGGGTCAGACAATAGCGGGATAAGACAATAATTATTTAATGGCAGTAACTGAAGTCGGCATAGCTAAATCTAGTTACTGCGGTGTCTCTACACTGAGCTGTGTCCACAGGAGATGCTCTCCCACCAACTTACCTTACTCTTCTCGGGGAGCTAGAGTACAGGAGTCAATGGAAGAGTGCTCTGCCATCGACTTAATGGATCTTCATCAGATCCTCTAAATTGATACTACTGTATCGATTGCAGCAGTGCTGATCTAGCCATAAGTATAGTCAAGCCCTTAACCTTTGTATGTATTTGATACAGAATGCACACACAAATCCCAGATAAGTCTCTGACCCAAGAAGCAATTTTCTCTTTGCCTCTGCTTCTAAAAGGACCACTTCTTCTCTCCTTCCAACTGATTAACAGTGGGACTATGTTTTCACTGCCCAAAAAATGTTTTTTCACAATGAGATTACTAACATGCGTTAAGTATTCTGCTGTAAAACCCTAGTAGAGAACAGGTACAGGGAGCTTTTACTGTGATGTGGCTAGGTGAAGTCAGTCACTGGTGGGGGGGATATGGTGACTCTCACTTAGCTTCAGCATGGTAAAAGCTGCCTGTGTCTTCTCCTGAGATTTTACAGTAAGAGAACTAATAAAACTATCTTTTTTGGTAATGAAGACATAGCCACAGCTTTGTTCTACCCTTTGCATTTAGAACCCAGAAAACAATATTAGCTTCATACTCCCCTGCTGGGGCCATGAGGCAAGCCTGGGCTATTAACCTTACTGTGTTCCTGAACAGCTCTCTGGGTCATTACTTGCATTGCAGCCATTCTTTCTGAAATTTCTGCCTGTGTGACTACCCCATTAACCCTTAATGGGTCACACCTCTTCCATAACAATATCATTGAGATCCAAAGGCTTAGTAAGATTCAAAAAGGGACTCGGTGCTTGTATGCATAACAAGAAGATTCTGAGGTGTTATAGAAAGGAGTTAAAAAGCATTTTGGAGCAGGTATAAGCCCTCACTCTTTATGGCATAAATCAACTGTTAATGCAGGTTAAGAAGAAACTCTCCTTGTGGGTGAGGTTATTCCATAACTGTTTTCTACAAGGCTTCTGAAGTAGATGTGGTACTGGTTACAGCTGGAGATTGGTTCCTCTGTTCTGCTCCAGTATGGTAATCCTTATGTTTCAAGAGTGTGGCCTAAACTGGGCAGTAGGGAGAGAAGGATGAAAAAGGAAGTATTTGGAGTTATTGTATGAGAAATAAGCAGCAAGGCTTTTGATGTGCCCTTTTGTGGAGGGTGGGGGAAGGAGGAGAACTTCTCAGCTATGTTGTGCTGAGTGGATCCAACAGAATAAAAGGAAGGAGAGTGAGGGTGAGACAGAAGTTGAGTTGTCAAGATCCTAGAGCCTATTGTTTGCTGGAAACATGCATCAAGCAGAAGTTATCTGGCTTTTGCAGTCTCTTCATGTAACAGATTGATTAGTACACTGTTCATATTCTTTCAAAGAGCAAACACTCTGCACTATCGCATTCAAAAATATCTTTATAAAGAGGTCTTATCAAGTAACACAAAACAATGGCAGCATGGCTGACATACTTTTATATCTTTTTATAATGATATTGCTCTAGTCAAGTCCTGCTAAGAGTAGATTCCCATGTAAGGACAGTGAAATGAGAACCTTTGACCTAGGAAAGCCTGAAATTTCTTAACACTCTTAGTTGTCACCAAGAAAGTAATTGAGGAAAAATGAAACTACAAATGTAAACAATTTAAAACCCTTGTGATGGTGTGCCCTATCTGAAAAAAAGCAGATGAATTCAGGCATGTGAAAAAGATCATAGAACAGCCTAAAATTCAATTATAGTTGCAGTACTATGGTTGTTAATCATTTAATTTTGCAGGGTTTTAAAGAATTACTACTGTATGAGTATTGGACCAATTTCTGTTGATGTGAGAGACAACTACACTGCATACTGTATGGGTACTCCTTTATAAAAAGGCAATATTGCCACACTGTGGTGGGAGGAGGAAAGCTATTAACAGAAACTGAACTGTCTTTCTGACTATATTTCCCAAGTATAATTAAAAACTAGTTTCTCTGGCTAGGTTACACAGTTGGTTTAATCTCATATTGGGTAATTAATTTACTCCTAAATTCTGTCCCAAATGTACCAGGTGATTATGCCATAATGAAAATTGCAAAGTCACAGTTGATGATTGAAGGTTTCTGAGTTATCAGCTGCAACGGGAAAAGATGCAGCCCAGTCTAAGTAGTCATTTTAAAACCTGAACATAAGCTTTTCTCCCTATGCTTGCAGGCTAGTGTATTGATTTAGTTTCTAGGAAGGGGCTTTGGATATGGAATAGCTGTTTTGGCCAGTATTCAGTATATAGGCAGCTAGTAAAACAAACAGGGCTTCCAAATGTTTTAGTAGGTTTGCCTCAATAGATATTGGTGAGAGTGTGAACCCTCAAAACAAGTTGATCTGATTACTAGCATCAGTGCTTCTGAGCACTAGTAGCAATACACTTTTCAGGAAGGTTAGTAGGTAAGATGTTCTCTCTTTGCATTGCAGTAGAGCAGTGTTTCCTAAACGGGGGTTCGTGAACCCCTGGGGGTTCACAAAATGTTACAGGGGGTTCTCGGGGAAAAATTCCCTAATGGTGGACAGAGCTGTCCCTACGGACCCGGGGCAGCATGGGACACTGAGGAGACTTAACCTTCAAGGCTCCTTATAAGAAATGGAAAGGGAGGTGGATATTTTTTTGCTGTTTTTAAAATTAAATAGGCAGCTAGTATTTTTTAAACTATTATGAAGAACAAGTTTAAGCTTTGTTGTAATGTGCGTTGTTTGCCTGGACTGCTCAAGACCTGAATGCTTGTGTAGGAGGAACTCTTTGAGTTGGCTTCTTAAATACCTTCATGCTGTTTCACATCTGATACTCCTTGATGAAACATAGGAACCTTGTCTTATAACAGGCTTATTCAAAGTGATATAAGCTACAAAAGTGAGATCTTGGAAGAGTGTTGCCATTTTCATAATGCAATAAAAATACTGTAATGATGAATAATAATAATACATAGTGTGTAATAAACATGTCACAAACAAATTTTATATTTTCAAGATCACTGCTTTTATAATTTATACTCAGGTAAAGGAGAAAATCCCTGGAAATATTCATTTTTAAGAGGGGGTTCACAAGACTTGACATTTTAGTAGAAAGGGGTTCACAGGTGGTTAAAGTTTGGGAACCACTGCACTAGAGTACAGTGGCCAAAATCATGATTGACACCTCCATTGCACTAAGTTTTGTACACATTTGCATGTACTGTCCTGCTCTGATAATTTTACAGCCTAATACAGCATATGCATAGAACAGTAGTAGCTCTGTCCACATTAGTCTTCCTTTAGGTGTTAAAGCAGTACCAGATGGTTGGCAAAAATATAGCAAGCCAACTAAACCAAAATAAACAAAACTTGTAATCCTGCAGGTTGGATTTCCAAAAAAAGAAACATTGCGAGGAAGGGTGGTTTTATGATTGTCATTGGACTGGATCTTTTAGGAGCTCTAGCTCTACATAGATTTCCTTTGTGTCCTTGGGCAAGTCACTTGGGATGGGATTTTCAAAAACACATGAGTGAATTAGGGAAAATATCCTAATCACTTAGCCATTTCTGAAAATACCACCCTTATTGTCTCAGTGCCTAGTTTCTTCTGTGTCAAATCGGTATACTTTGTCTCCCATTCTGTGCCTAATTAGATAGCAATGACGTTCCCACCCTAGAGAGTTTGCAATGTGTATGTACAGCACCTAGCACAGGATAGCAATACAGCTAATAATTAATAGTAAGATGATACTGAATTTTGCTTAAGGACCTTGGTAGTTAGTGATATAAAACACCTGTGGCTGCCTGACAATCAGGTTGATTTACGTCAAACTTGCTGTCAGTACCTGCCATGGTTTGTCTCATTTTGAATGTGTATTGCAATGAAGTTTTTACTTTACAGCCGTTAGATTATTTGCAAGTGGCTTCCAGATTTAGCACCATTTTGTGTGGATGTATGCTGGAAAGGGAGCCAAGGCTGTCCTTTCTGTTCAGGCACAATTTCTTCATAGACAGCCTGCAGCAGTAGAATGGGGTGTCAGGCAATGACAGATAGCAGTTTCATAGGATTTAAGGCCTCAAACTGAAAATACTCATTTTGCCTTGGTGCATGACACTACTGCCCCTCTTTCAGTACAGTTTTGGCCTCAATCTGAATGGCTTAGTCACAGTGTAATATAATGAACTGGAGAAAATTCATTTCCATTTCAATAGTAAATGCTGCAGTTTGGTACTAACATGAAGTTTAATATTTTTTATAGATGCAGTGTGCTGAGTTAGGACGTGTTTAGGTCTTGGATAGTGGCTTAAAATTCAGAGCTCTTATAGTTGGCATTGTGATCTGAGTTTAGTTTTTGCTTGTGTGAATTGAGCGAGCTAGCAGAGAGAGTGCATTACTTTCTTACTTTTGGAGGCTTAATTCTTCTACCAGCTCACTTGTAATTTTGTAGTAGTATAGTACTGAGGTGATAGATCTGTGTTGAAGTTTAGGGGAGCTGAAACTTTTTGATGTGACACTTGTCTTTGTAAGTGAAGATTAATTTACATGGAGATGCTCTTAAGAGTATTAGATATATAAACTGAGCATATTTTTGCAGTGAAAAAAGAAATGTTCGCTTAAGTGAGGCTTCCACTATATTGTTAATTTCAAAGGTGTAATACGAGGAAAAAGTTGAATTAAGCACAAATAGTTGCGGATTTAACATTTCAACTAGCTTTTTTAAATTTTCTTGTATCCTATGTATGACCTTTTGATATTTCCTGGCTCACTGGCAGTATCCCAACCGGTGACACTGCACGAGGGGAGGGATAGCTCAGTGGTTTGAGCATTGGCCTGCTAAACCCAGGATTGTGAGTTCAATCCTTGAGGAGGCCATTTAGGGAACTGGGGTAAAAATCTGTCTGGGGATTGGCCCTGCTTTGAGTAGGGGGTTGGACTAGATGACCTCCTGAGGTCCCTTCCAACCCTAATATTCTTAAAAAAAACCTGCAATCCATGTTTATGATGTCACAGAATGATGTAGTTGGGGCTATCCTCAAAAAAACAGGAAATATTAAAAGGATTTCAGAAAGCCAGTTGTTAAAAATACTAATTTTGTGCTGACTGTTCCCCAGAGCCTAATCAGAGAGAATATTCAGTAAAGAAATCTATGCTTAACCTTTTTTCTGGTGTGTTACTAGTACTTAAATTATTGAAACTGACAACTTTCAATGTAATACTATTCAAATTTAAATTGTGAAAAGTGATAGTGTAATTAGACTGTTACTAATGAGTTTCACCTTGTTCCGTTTGCATTGATGCAGTTTGACCTGTTTGACTTCACAACACTACAGGCAAATGTTTAAATATTAAATAGGGTTTGGGCTAATTTATTAAAAATTGTGTTCAAATCAGGTTTTATAAAATTTAACTTTCCAAAAATTAAAATTTGCAGTCTAAAATTAGTTGTTTTTCTTTACTATACTGGTACCATGTAAAGGAGCACCCCATGCAATAATATTTTAATTTTGAAGTTCCAGTTTCTAAACATAAACTAGTTGAAACTGGTTCACTAAATAAAATTAGGATTTTTCATAGAAATTAATCCAGAAATAATCAACAGGCAATGCTCTAATTCAGGGGAATAACATTTTCTTTCATCCTCTTCTATTGGCAGTCTGTGGGTTTTGTCAAAATTATTCACTTCCTTTCTAGTAATTATGGTGGAAGCAATATAGCCATCTCTATAGCTTTGACAACTTATTGAATATTCTTTAGTTCACAACCCTTTGCTTGTGTTTCAGTAATAACTGTGAAGACTAAGGCTAGGTCTACACTACCCGCCTGAATCGGCGGGTAGAAATCGACCTCTCGGGGATCGATTTATCGCGTCCCGTTGGGACGCGACAATCGATCCCCGAATCGACGCTCTTACTCCACCAGCGGAGGTGGGAGTAAGCGCCGTCGACAGAAAGCCGCAGAAGTCAATTTTGCCGCCGTCCTCACAGCGGGGTAAGTCGGCTGCGATACGTCGAATTCACGTAGCTGAATTTGCGTATCTTAAATCGACTCCCCCCTGTAGTGTAGATGTACCCTAAGCCTCCCAACCTTCGTGTCTTGATCTTATTTCTGGCTGCTTGCATTATGCTGTCATCTTTAAAAGATGTCAAGGTTCTTGGCATCTGCACAAGTCTGTTCCAAAAGCACCCTTCCATCCTTCTTACTCACTGCATGTAGAAGAATGGATCATTCTTCAAATTTAATGATAACATTCTTTGGGGAGAGGGGGAAGAGAATCCACACATACAGCCAGTTCCAGGTTTCCCTTGTATAGTAGAACTAAGGCCACAGATTAAACAACAAACCAAAGATCACAGAACAAGCTAATGGCAGATTGTGGAACTGGAGTCCTTACTCCTAGTCCAGTCATTTCAGTTGCAGTTATGTAATCCACAATCCACTGCTTGATACAACACCCCATTAGGATATTATTTTGCTCTCCAGCAGGAAGAAGTAGCTATGTATAATCAAACCTTCCTATGTCTGCTCTAGTGTAAGCTGGGTGCCTTGGTTATTTAGGTTTATACCTAATGGTTTAAAACTCCCCTCCCCCTGGCTTTCCATGTTTAAAACTAGAATATTGAAAAGTGTGTGGCTGGGGCTCAATTCCCCTTCTTTCACCCTGAAAGCACTGTTATAACTCTGTGCTCAGTGTGCCGCCTTCATTCCACTTTCTGCTGCTCTGGAGAGATTTTTTTATATAAATTCAGTTACTTTGAAATGTATCTGTATTTAATCACATAATTACCGCGAGTGGAGGTCGTTGAATCTGTGTAACACCAGTGATTGTGATGTGAATGGTAAATTGAAATGTATATATTTTGTTAATGCCAAAAGCCAAGTTCATTCCAGCTGAAGATCCAAACGTGATCTGACTGTGAGAGCTCTCTCTCAACCCAATTTTCTGAATCTTGATGTGGATTGGTATTGAATATTCATGCATATGGATTACAAGTGGATTTTTTCTCTTTCATGTTGCACCACCTCAGCAGATGTGCTTGTGTGTTCAAATTGCCAGATTAAACACATCAAACCATGGCAATAAGTGCTATAATAGGGCTATCTGCAAGTAAATAAAAGGCTGGTTTAGCAACCTGTTAATTGGCTTGTTTTATTGCATGAGGACTCTCCTTTAAAATTATCATCAGGGAAAGATATTTGTTCAAGAGCTGTTGTAGAAAAGCACTTGTGAAGTTGTTAAAGATTTTTAAAAAGTTTTAGAGGGATTTTCATACTACAGCAAAGGTTAGAAAATATTTATATATTAGTAACCTTATTTTCCACATGTTCAAACAATTGAGTTTTCCCAATTAAATTTGTTGTTCTACAAAATCCTGCAGTTAAGGCCCTAACCTATGTTAATGCCATCAGTCTGTAGCTATAGAAGTGAGTTGTAAGTTTGATGTATACATTAATTACAACAACTAGCAAGGTTTTAAAATCAAATTAAAAAGCTGGGGAGTGTCTTTAGAGCATCTTGAAAGAACTTTCCATTTCACTCAGGATTTTGCTTGAGAGGGGAAGTGGCTTGAGGAGAAGGAAGACAGAGTAGATTTCAGTCAGACAATTTGTCGCTGGCTTCTTACAAGCCTTTTTAATATATGATCAGTTAAGATGTGTTTTCTAAATGTGGCTGTAAAGGTGGCTATAGGTGTATATTTATTGAAGACCCAAGCAAATATCTCATGTATTTAGCAACAGTACTTCAAATTTCTGTAGCACCTTCTCAGAGTGTTAAAATCGAAAAACTGCGTACCTTGCCATCTTGCTCATCCCCACCCCTCTTTCTGAATGCTCTCACAATGATTTTCTACTGTGCATCTGGGTTTTTTTAGTTCTTCTCAACTTTCTTTGAAGTAAATTATTTAAACTGTTTAACTTCTCCCCACATTTGGTGTGTGTATATTAAAACCATTTAGTGTCTTACCTTATTGCTCCCACCCTTTGATAAAACAATTCTGGAGACTAGAGCAGAAAAAGACAGTCTGACAGTCTAGGGTTTCCCCTCCAGCTCAAAAAGCTTCTGGGGGAAAATGTTTTGGCTCTAAAACTACATATATTACTAGGCGTGACATTTTGGGGTTCAATCCAGATCAATAAGGGGTTGTCACCACCTGCCCTGCAATTCTGGGGGCTTTAAATGCTATGCTGCTGTGGCTCACAGGTGGGAACCACCGTAACCAGCCTATAAGCATACAGATTCCACCCTGGCTTCCACTGTCCAGTTACTGTTTGCAGAGTGACCCCAAGACCACCCCATCCCAGATTTCCTCAAAATTCTCCCCTTGCAGTGTTCAGCCCTCTACTGGAATACTCTCACAAGTTAGGCTCACTGCTCCTTTAAAGAGACAGAAACAGCAGCTTGTTAATTTGATTGGCGTTGACGATCACTTCAATTCAAAGTACTGGGTTGCTTTAGATAAAAAGTAAAACAAGTTTATTTAATCAGAGGTTTTAAGTGAGTTCAAGTATAAGGGATAAAGATAGAAAAGGTTACAAATAAACAAAAGCAAAGAAACTGTCTAATGGCTAAGACCTAATTTAACAAGCTACAATCTTTGATCAGGGTAGTTTCCTCATCAATTCTTCCTTTTCCAGCAATGGCTGACTAACTTTTAGTCAGAATCCAAGGCACTGGTTTTCCTTTTTTCCTCAGATGAAGGATAACTTATGGATTCTCTGTCCCTCTTTTTATAGTCCAGTAAACCTTTGAAAAGTATATCTGTTGACTTCAAGAGGCACAAACGCATCCTGGGGGCACAGCCCCCACCCCCAGTTGAGATTGTGATCACTTTCTTCCCCACTTGCTCTCCTGATGGCTTTGTTTGCCTGGCATGCAAAAATGCTTTTCTTTGTCTTTGCTAGAAGTCTAAATAATAAGAATGGTGAACTAGAGTACCTTGTGATAAAGGAGCATATCGATATAATAGGCATCACAGAAACCTGGTGGACTGAGGACAGTCGATGGGACACAATCATTCTGGGGTACAAAATATATCGGAAGGACAGAACAGGTCGTGCGGGGTGGGGGGGGGCGAGTGGCACTATCTGTGAAAGAAAATGTAGAATTAAATGAAGTAAAAATCTTAAGTGAATCCACATGTTCCATAGAATCTCAATGGATAGTAATTTCATGCTGTAATGAGAATATAACATTAGGGATCTATTATCGACCACCTGACCAGGACAGTGATAATGATGACATGCTAAGGGAAATTAGCGAGGCTATCAAAATTAAGAACTCAATAATACTGGGGGATTTCAATTATTCACTGGGAACATGTCACCTCAGGACGAAATGCAGAGACAAAATTTCTCGATACTTTAAATGACTGCTTCTTGGAGCAGCTGGTACGGGAACCCACAAGGGGAGAGGCAACTCTAGATTTAGTCCTGAGTGGAGCGCAGGAGCTGGTCCAAGAGGTAATAATAACCGGACCGCTTGGAAATAGTGACCATAATATAATAACATTTAACATTCCTGTGGTGGGAAGAACATCTCAACAGCCCAACATTGGCATTTAATTTCAAAAAGGGCAACTATGCAAAAATGAGGAGGTTAGTTAAACAGAAATTAAAAGGTACAGTGACTAAAGTGAAATCCCTGCATGCTGCATAGGCGCTTTTTAAAGACACCATATTAGAGGCCCAACTTAAATGTGTACCCCAAATTAAGAAACACGGTAAAAAAACTAAAAAAGAGCCACTGTGGCTTAACCATGTAAAAGAAGCAGTAAGAGATAAAGACTTCCTTTAAAAAGTGGAAGTCACATCCTAGCGAGGTAAATAGAAAGGAGCATAAACACTGCCAAATTAAGTGTAAAAATGTAATAAGAAAAGGAGTTTGAAGAACGGCTAGCCAAAAACTCAAAAGGTAATAAAATGTTTTTTAAGTACATCAGAAGCAGGAAGCCTGCTAAACAACCAGTGGGGCCCCTCGATGATAGAGATAGAAAAGGAGTGCTTAAAAACGATAAAGTCATTGTGGAGAAACTAAACAAATTCTTTGCTTCAGTCTTCATGGCTGAGGATGTTGGGGAGATTCCCAAACCTGAGCCGGCTTTTGTAGGTGACAAATCTGAGGAACTGTCACAGATTGAAGTGTCACGAGAGGAGATTTTGGAATTAATTGATAAACTTAACATTAACAAGTCACCGGGACCAGATGGCATTCACCCTAGAGTTCTGAAAGAACTCAAATGTGAAATTGCGGAACTATTAACTAGGGTTTGTAACCTGTCCTTTAAATCTGCTTCTGTACCCAACGACTGGAAGATAGCTAATGTAACGCCAATATTTAAAAAGGGCTCTAGAGGTGATCCTGGCAATTACAGACTGGTAAGTCTAACGTCGGTACCAGGCAAATTAGTCGAAACAATAGTAAAGAATAAAATTGTCAGACACATAGAAGAACATAAATTGTTGGGCAAAAGTCAACATGGTTTCTCTAAAGGGAAATCGTGACTTACTAATCTATTAGAGTTCTTTGAAGAGGTCAACAAACATGGACAAGGGGGTTCCAGTGGACATAATATACTTAGATTTCCAGAAAGCCTTTGACAAGGTCCCTTACCAAAGGCTCATACGCAAATTAAGTTGTCATGGGATAAGAGGGAAGGTCCTTTCATGGATTGAGAACTGGTTAAAAGACAGGGAACAAAGGGTAGGAATGGTAATTAATGGTAAATTCTCAGAATGGAGAGGGGTAACTAGTGGTGTTCCCCAAGGGTCAGTCCTAGGACCAGTCCTATTCAACTTATTCATAAATTATTTGGAGAAAGGAGTAAAAAGTGAGGTGGCAAAGTTTGCAGATGATACTAAACTGCTCAAGATAGTGAAGACCAAAGCAGACGGTGAAGAACTTCAGAAAGATCTCACAAAACTAAGTGATTGGGTAACAAAATGGCAAATGAAATTTAATGTGGATAAATGTAAAGTAATGCACATTGGAAAAAATAACCCCCACTATACATACAATATGATGGGGGCTAATTTAGCTACAACAAGTCAGGAAAAAGATCTTGGAGTCATCTTGGATAGTTCTCTGAAGATGTCCACGCAGTGTGCAGAGGCGGTCAAAAAAGCAAACCGGATGTAAGGAGCCATTAAAAAGGGGATAGAGAATAAGACGGAGAATATATTATTGCCCTTATATAAATCAATGGTACACCCACATCTCGAATACTGCGTACAGATGTGGTCTCCTCATCTCAAAAAAGATATACTGACACTAGAAAAGGTTCAGAGAAGGGCAACTAAAATGATTAGGGGTTTGGACAGGGTCCCATATGAGAAGAGATTAAAGAGGCTAGGACTTTTCAGCTTGGAAAAGAGGAGACTAAAGTGGGATATAATAGAGGTATATAAAATTATGAGTGATGTAGAGAAAGTAGATAAGGAAAAGTTATTTACTTATTCCCATAATACAAGGACTAGGGGTCACCAAATGAAATTAATAGGCAGCAGGTTTAAAACAAATAAAAGGGAGTTCTTCTTCACACAGCGTACGGTCAACTTGTGGAATTCCTTACCTGAGGAGGTTGTGAAGGCTAGTACTATAACAGCATTTAAAAGAGAACTGGATAAATTCATGGAGGTTGTCTATTAATGGCTATTAGCCAGGATGGGTAAGGAATGGTGTCCCTAGACTCTGTTTGTCAGAGGATGGAGATGGATGGCAGGAGAGAGATCACTTGATCATTACCTGTTAGGTTCACTCCCTCTGGGGCACCTGGCATTGGCCACTGTCAGTAGACAGGATACTGGGCTAGATGGACCGTTGGTCTGACCCAGTATAGCTGTTTTTATGTTCTTATGTCTTTGGTCACACCTTGCTCAACTTAAGAGAGACATGTTCAAACAGGCAGAACTGCGCTAGGTCTACACTACCCGCCTGAGTCGGCGGGTAGAAATCGACCTCTCAGGGATCGATTTATCGCGTCCCGTTGGGACGCGACAATCAATCCCCGAATCGACACTCTTACTCCACCAGCGGAGGTGGGAGTAAGCGCCGTCGACGGGAAGCTGCAGAGGTCGATTTTTTGCCGCCGTCCCTACAGCGGGGTAAGTCGGCTGCGATACGTCGAATTCAGCTACACTAGTCACGTAGCTGAATTTGCGTATCTTAAATCGACCCCCCCCCGTAGTGAAGACATGCCCTTTGTCTGGGAAGAAAACTGTTTATCAACTTCCCTGACATGCCTAGTTAAAACAGATTTTAGTATAATTAAGGCTATGATTTTTTCACGGAAGTTATGGAATCCGGGACTTCCAGCGACTTCCATGACTTCAGCCTGCAGCGCCCTGGAGCTTAAGGTCCCCTGTTGCCCAGCAGGAGTACCCCCAAAGCTCCTGGCCACCGGAGCTCCCAGCCCCCTGCCAACAGTTGGGAGCCCCCAGAGCTCAAAGTGGGCCCCTGCAGCTGCCTAACCACTGTGGGTGTTGTGGGGACCCTGCTGCTGCGCTCCTCATTTTGATATGGATATTTTTAGTAAAAGTCACCGACAGGTCAGAGATCTCCATGAATTTTTCTTTATTGCCTGTGACCTGTTGGTGACTTTTACTAAAAATATCCATGTCAAAATCTTAGCCTTAGTCATAATTCCAGCGTATCTGTATAATCCTTTTGGATTGACCATATGTGACTGGGGTCCTAGTGGGGAGCCAGGGATAGTCACTCAATTAGGGTGAACTGCAAAGAATGGGGCAGCCAAACCCCAAAAAGCTGGTGGATATTCCAATACTTCGATTCACCAAGCCAGCATAAAACAGCTTCTTTATTACCTTACTGGTTACTCAGAAGTCCAAACAACACAGTTCCCTTAAAGTGATCCAACTTCAGGCCTCCATCCAGGTACCCACGTCAAATATGATGAAAATTTCTGTAAATCTTATTTCATCATATAAAAAAAGAACGTTCTACCAATCCCAAAGGATCAGACACATTCCCTCCCAGGTTAATGAATGTTTCAGGAAGCCTGCCACCTGTGAGCGGGGTGGCAGGGGGGACGCAGGCCCACCCACTCCACTGCGTCCCAGCCTGGGGCCCTAGCAGCGGCCACTGCCGCTGCGGGTCAGTGGGGTGTCCTGACCGAAACACACTGACATCGGCTCACATGCGTCTGCAGCCTGACCGGGGTCGGCTACCCCCGGGCTACTTCCAAGTTCCCTCTCAGGGCCTGCCTCATCCGTGGCGCCGGGCCCAGTCCAGTCCACCAGCATGGGTTCCTCTCGGCTGGGGCTGGGTGGCAGGTCCGGCAGCTCCTCGGGGAAATCCGGCCAATTACACTCGGGCAGCTCCTCCGGGTAACAGTAGGGATGGAGGGGCTCGGGTGGCGTCTCGCCTTCAGGGTTGATGGGAAGTTCCAAGGGTTCCACGCAATGACTGGAGCGGATGGGCTCAGGTGGCGGCTCCTCGTAGTGGGCGCGGGGCAGCTCCGGCCAGTTAGGGCAAGGGCCTCGGAGGTCTCCTGGCCGCACGTCTGTTCCCGGCGGTGGCTGGGGCCTCAGTGAGCTCTGGCGGACGGCTTTTATACTTCCTGTCCCGCCCCTTGACTTCCAGGGGGCGGGAACGGGCGTCGGTGGCTCCGCCCACTCCCATCCCTGCACCTCTCACCTGCTGCGATCAGCTGTTTTGTGGTGTGCAGGAGGCTTGGAGGAGTGGGAGGAGGAGTAAGGGTGCGGCAGACTCAGGGGAAGGGGCCAGGGGCCTTTGGAGAAGGAGTGGAGTGGGGCTGGGGCCTGGGGCAGAGCCAGGGGTTGAGCAGTGACCACCCTGTAACACACTGGAAAGTTGGCACCTGCAGCTCCAGCCCCAGAGTTGGCACCTATGCAAGGAGCTGCATATTAACCTTTGAAGAGCTGCATGTGGCTCCGGAGCCACAGGTTGGCCACCCCTGGGTTAAAAGATCAATATACATTCAGACATGAGTTCAATCCATTGAGATTCAGATTCATAGCAGAGATGGTGAGCTTTGTACTTGCAAAGAGTTCCTTTAGAATTCATTTCATAGGGCATAGTCCAATGTCCAAATATCATATTCAAGGCATACCAGTGTAACTGGGACCTCGGTCTTGTGACTCAGACTTCCCCTGAAGAAGCCTAAGCAGATCTGAAATGACAGAATCAGGACCCAAGGATCTTTTATACAATTTCATGTCTTTTGACAAGTTGGAATTCCTCAGGGAACAAAAGGTAATTAGGATGACTTTGAAGGAGGTCCATCACTGGTACTTAGCTATACGAATTAACATAAGGCCATTTGCTTGTTCCTCCACCATTCACAGTACATTTCAAAGAGAGATGAATAGTGAGATATCCTGTGTTTACAATTCATGTACATGATAGGATCATCTTTTGACCTCTGAATGATCAAAATACAGCATAGAGAGGGACTGTTGATTACGTTGTTGGACCCTACTCATACATATGTAAATACACAAACATTATCTCCCCATTTGTCTTTTGAGGGTTATTTATTTTGCAGGATGTTTAACCCTTTCTAGCCATGCGTCACACCATATAAACATCATGCAACAATATTAATGATCAGAGAATTATTAGTTTTCCAGTGACCTATTGCAATGACACCTTTTTAAATATAGATTTTAACATTACTGAATTGGGGTACACTGAGCTGGTCAGGCCAGTTGCAGCTCACTGCTAGATACCAGTGAGCCCTTTGCCTTCTGGCATAGGGATGCTCTGAAAGTCACATTAGGCACAATTTACACCACTTGTGGTGAGCTTATTTCTTTAAAAAAAAATTTTTGTTTAGATTTAAACCTTTCCTATGTTTGTTAACTAATGAGAACTGTAATCAAACATCTTTTGTGTAGGATGACATTGACTTGCATGGTGGTAGTTTCATTATTTTTTGCTATACAGTTTTTCATGTATGAAAAGTTAAGGGTCAGCTAGCATGTCCATTAAATCATAGAGTATTAGGGATGGAAGAGACCTCAGGAAGTCATCTAGTCCAACCCCCTGCTCAAAGGGGGACCAATCCCCAGACTGACTTTTGCCCCAGATCTCTAAATGGCCCCCTCAAGGACTGAACTCTCAACCCTGGGTTTAGCAGGCCAATGCTCAAACCACTGAGCTATCCCTCCTCCCGCCCCCAACATGAATGCATGCTTTATAAAATTAACATTGGCAGCTACACCTTTGTTCTAAAAATGGAAGAACAGGTTTTTGGAAATTGTTCAGCCAGGCATATTGGAGTCAGAACCTGAAGCTGCTATTAGTATCAAATAAAGATTATAATTTCCAAGCCAATATGTTATATGCACACACTGAAAAATGGGTGAGAAATATTCATACATTAACATGTAACAAATATATTTACTGTTACATAAGGTTATTGGAAACTACAAACCATGCATAATTTTTTTCCTCAATCACAAAGTCCTGGTCTTGAAGTGAAGGAAGAGATTCTAGAACACTGGATTTAGGCTATTAAATGAGATTGCCTGTTTGTGTCCATGGAGCATTTTTAGTCTGTAAGGCTAGAAAATAAATTTTATATCATCTGCTGAGAATTATGTAGCTCTTAGTTTATCTTTTCCCCTCTTTGACTCTTGAATTATCCGCAATGACCTTATTAAAAATATTTCTAGATTGGCTGAGGGGTGACATACAAAACTTGTTTCATGTT
The DNA here is from genome assembly GCF_013100865.1 of Trachemys scripta elegans. NCBI lineage: Eukaryota > Metazoa > Chordata > Testudines > Emydidae > Trachemys > Trachemys scripta. The sequence goes on from NC_048304.1 coordinate 43,326,087, forward strand.
TCTAGGCCAAGTTGAGATTTTCTGAAAACTACCATTTTTGGAAAGTCTTCTACTGTGTGTTTAAAAAATCATAAACTTGAACTTAAAAATGTATGGAAATGACTTCATGCTAGCAAAATGCAGAGTTATTGGTAGGGCAATCTTAAATGCAATTTACAGTACTAATTTGCTCACTTGCTGTCTGAAAGTGACTAATGAAGTGACTTTGTCTTGTCTCTCCTATTCCCCATTCTAAGGGCCTTCATTCTTTCCTGTACATATGAAACCAGCTTCTGGCATAAGTATTGCAAAGTTCAGTTTTACCACATGACTTAAAGTAAGGTGCCTTATTTAGAACGTATTCTAAAGAAACTGTTTGAATCCCTCCTACAGCGTTACTGGGTCACTCATTCTATTTCTAGGAATGATGCATTGTTACAACAGTTTAATGAATTTGTACTAATTACTCCATAGCTAAAAGAATAGCCTCCAACTCTTATCTTCTCTCAGCAAACTTCTGTCCAGCTGGCAGCTCATGTTACTGCTTGGCAAAAGTTCCTTAATTTCCTCCTTTGAAGAATTCTAGCATAAAAAGTGTAAACATATTAACAATATTTCTATTTTTACCAATTGCCAGATAACTCCGTATCAAATTTTGTACAGAATTAGTTAGTTCAAATAATCTTCAATATGGGTAACTTCTGCTGCGGAGAGAATAGCACGCTCAGATTTCAACCATATGTGATAGACTGCCCCTTTATTAAACATTTTTGGGAATTGGCAGATTGAGCTCCATCTGTCAACTGACATAAGGTGGTGAGTCTCCCAGTTAGTGCAATAGAAATACAGGTGCCAGGAAAAACTGTTAGAACAGCTGGAATTACTAACAAGTAAAGCAATTTCCATGACCGCTAAATAGAATGTCCACAACTTTCTATCTATTGACAGATTGTTCTAAAAAAAATCTGCTACATTCTTTAATTGAAGAAATTTTCCAGTTTAAAATTGCCTACAAATAATTTGTCAGGTATATACTACACATTAAACTAATTCTTTATATTTATGTCTGTGTAACTACCTCTGTTACCTACTGCTGTACAAATTTCTATTCAACTCGGTAATTAGTTTTTTAATGAACAAGTGAAATATTTTAATTAGTGGGCGGGGATTGCAATTATCAACGATGATGAAGGGTAAGCAAGTAGATTTTTGTGCCTGGGCTGATAAATTTTCACAGAATCTTTGCAAGGCAGCAGGATCATATTTAATAGCTCTTGAACTTGTTTGAAGCGCTTATTGACTTGCATTTGAGATTGACCCATGCATAGTACTGTGCTTACTTAGTTTTTCAGCACACGAGTTATCTTGGATCTTTCATTCTGAGGTGCCAAGAATTAAAAGCTCTACATGGAGTATGGGATATTAGGTCTTCCTAATTCACAAAACATAGAGCAGCCTGGTTTAGCCTTCCTTTCCTTAAGCAAAGCCTTGTGTCATTTTACTATAGTTTTATTGTGAAAACAATTAGTCCTGGTTTTTGTATGTAAGGCTAGCTGCATTTCCTTTAGGAAGTCCCTTATTCAGTGTTAGTCATTTGGACATTTTCATAACTTCACAAGCAATTTGTGTATCATTCTTACTAGGAGTAGCGTGAATAGTTAATATTTCTAGTTAAAATGACCTTCTGGAAGTTGCCAGGCTTGGTATGAACCAAACATCTAGTAAAATCAAGTACTGAATGCATATTCACTTTACATAATGATGCTTTTTCACTCGGAATAGGAAATGGAATTTTGTTAGATTTTTATAGTGGTGGCTGAGCTGCTCAGTAATTCTTCTGTTCATTTTATTTCTTCATATTACACCATGCAAATTTGCAGTAATTCTACAGTTTGCCAGAAATAGGTTTTTAAGTTCATTGATTGGGATGTCAGGTCTCTGGTAACTTCCCTTTTCCTGTTTGTATAATCAGTTCTGTGTGGTGGCGTAGCTGCATTATACTTTTCCTGTGTTCTACCAACTTTTTTTTTGTACGTTTGTACAAATTGTACAATTTGTACATTAGTATAGCCACGAATCTAGATATATTTTTCATGAGAAGCAGTAGACATCAAATGCCATTCACGGGGTCTACATGTGAAGTATACTGAGACTTGGCAGAATTACATTTTTATTTTTCTATAATTCTGATTTATAATATCAATGTGTTAAGCATTTTTCAATTTTTACTTTTTCAGTTATGCACATTATGGGTTTTAAGTAGCACTGTTAAACATAATAGAATACCATTTATTTAAATATTTTTGGATGTTTTCTACGTTTTCAAATATATTGATTTCAATTACAACATAGAATACAAAGTGTACAGTGCTTACTTTATATTTTTTGATTACAACTATTTGTACTGTAACAAAACAAAAGAAATATTTCAATTCACCGAATACAAGTACTGTACTGCAATCTTTCTCATGAAAGTTGAACTTACAAATGTAGAATTATGTACCAAAAAAATCTTTATTTAAAAATAAAACAATGTAAAATTTTACAGTCTGCTCAGTCCTACTTCTTGTTCAGCCAATCCCTCAGATAAACAAGTTTGTTTACATTTGCAGGAGATAATGCTGCCCGCTTCTTGTTTACAATGTCACCTGAAAATGAGAACAAATGTTCTCATGGCACAGTTGTAGCAGGCGTCGCAATATATTTACGTGCCAGATGTGCTAAAGATTCATATGTTCTTTCGTTGATGGAAATATTTTTTCACCCGTTTGTGCAGCAAAATCAAAGCTTTCCAATAGTTACAGATGAAAATCTAATCCTTTTAAGCCTAAGCATACTTTTTGTCCTCTTTTGCATCCCTAAATCTTAAATCACTGCATATCAAAGAAATTGCTCCAAACTGGAAATTTTGTGTCCTTTAACTGTAAATGTGAAACAAGCCCTTTGAACCAAGATGCATTTCTCTAATCAGTATACAGTAACTCCTCATTTAACATCATCCCGCTTAACGTTGTTTCAGTGTTACGTCCCTGCTCAATTAGGGAACATGCCCGTTTAAAGTTGTGCAATGCTCCCTTATAACGTTGTTTGGCTGCCTGCTTGTAAGATTCCGTGGAAGAGCAGCGACTTTACAGGGGAGCATTGCACGAGTTACGCTTCTCTGCCTCCTCTCCCTCCCCTCCCAGCGCTTCCCCACCAAACAGATGTTTGGCGGCGCTTAGGACTTTCTGGGAGGGAGGGTGAGGAGTGGAGATCTGGGGTTTCTCCGCTTCTTCCCCTCCCTCCCAACACTTCATGCTTAGGACTTTCTGGGAGGGAGGGGCAGGAGCAGGGAAGTGCTGCGTCTCCACTCCTCCCCCTCCCTCCCAGAAAGTCCTAAACGCTGGCAAACAGTTGTTTGGCGGCACTTAGGACTTTGAGAGGGAGGGATATGGCGGGCTCCGGAGAGGGGGTGGAAAGAGGTGGGCTTGGAGTGGAGCGGGGACAGGAAGAGGCAGGCCTGGAGCATTCCCGGGAAAGTCTAAGCCTATGCTTCTCCGGGGAAGCTGCCGCTGCTCCTGCGAAGGTGCTTCCTCACATCCTTGCCTGCAGCGGGCTGTGCCTATGTGGGGTAAGCCAGGGGCACTCCCCAACCACAGTACAGTACTGTACAATATATAATGCCTTTTGTCTGCCCCAAAAAAATTTCCTTGGAACCTAACCCCCCGCATTTATATTAAATCTTATCGGAAAATTGGATTTGTTTAACATTGTTTCACTTAAAGTTGCATTTTTCAGGAACATAACTACAACGTTAAGTGAGGAGTTACTGTACTCTGTTTTCACCTGGCATGGGCAAGCCATGGGCTTCTAATTCCAAAGTAGACATACCCATCAAACAGCAGTGTGGCCATGGCAGCTTGGGCTTGTTGCTTGAGTACAGTCCCACCTGATACCCTGCATAGGTATTCTGCTTGATTTAGTGTGTGTATATTTACCCGAGCTGGGAATTGTCTCTCTCTGCTGCTTCCCCTCAAAACTCGCAACAGACCTTCCTCCTGAATGTTTGCCACTCACAGCCTATTCCACATGTGGTTCCTCAGCTCTTGCTGCCTTGGTCCGCTTCCAGTTTTGTATGCATCTCCTCAGCCTCCCTGCAGCCTGCTTCTCTGTGCTCTGTTCCCACCTCACTGGGGTGACCACCCATCCCAAATTTGATGGGACAGTCCGGAAATGCAGAATTCAAGTTCAGGTCCCAGGCTGAATAACTCTGGGACAGCATTTGCCTGAGATTCCCTGTGGCACCACTCTGCACCTGGCCAACGCTCAGGGGTGGTACTAGCCTCTTCCTGGTGGGGTGGGGGGCTGAAGTGGGCCTTAGCCCTCTATCGTTACGAGGCCCTGCTCCTCCTCTCCCCCCCCCGAGGCCCTGCCCCCTGGCCAGAAGCAGTAGTGTAAGTTGCCCGGGCTCTCTGTAGGGAGCCCCAGACCCTGCATCCTGGGGGTGAGGGGGAATGGGGACGCAGGCCAGGGGCTGCTCTCGGGGCAGGTGTGGGATCCGGGGCTCCCCACAATGACCCGGGCTCCCCAGGCGACTCTTACCATGATCCAGCTCTGGCTTCTGACCAGGGGAAGGGCTTTGGAGGGAAGAGGAGGAGCAGGGGGTTAGGCCTTGGGGGAAGAGGAGGGATTGGGGCAAGGCCATTGAGGGGACAGGGCTTCTGCATGTTCTGCTTTTGCTTTTTGAAAAGTTGGTCACCTTACAACTCAACATGCAACTCCCCCCCACCCCACCACACCCCAGTCCCAATCTATCTTGCTCTGCTGAAGTCTTTCCAGAGAGAGTTCATTTCCAGACTTCTAAAGAGTTTCCACCACCTCTTTTTGGCCAGGAGAGGGGTCTAGGTCTACTCTTCCACCTGGGGAGGGGATCATTGATCAGCTGAGAGGATTAGCTACGTATAGTAAAATAAACCACTAAAAGTGCATGCATAAAGAATAAAAAAACCAAAGTTTCCCTCAGAGGTAGGTTTGTCAATTTTTGTTCTTTAATGTCCACTTGGCATTTGGGAACAAATGAGAAGAGGGAGGTAGATACACTAGTGACATTGCTTTTCCTGCCTTTAAAGGCTCTGTTATGGTAAAGCCACTTAGTGGACATTGTTAATTAAAAAGGTGTTCCTGAAACAAAACGTTCTTTAAGTTTTTTATACAATGAAAACTTAGACCCCATTACAGATGAATAGTAGAGTAACAGCCATTGCCTGGAGGTGATGTCTCCACCACACATACTTCTACTGTAAGAACAAAGCATGATCCACTCATGTAATGCTGGGTTGTGTTCTTCTGAATACTGAAAACATTGTTATAGTAGTTGAGCAGTTGGCTAAACAATGTAAGAATGCCTAACAGTCTACCATCAATGTTTTATTGCACTATTAGGAAATTTTCTAGGGAGACTAAGTGTTTTGTTCGCTCTAGAAAAGCATATGTTTTCAGGTTTTGTCAACATAGGGTAACTAGTATCTTAAAGGCAGGATTGTATATGTGCACCGCATTCATAAGAATGGTACAGAATCCAAATACTGTTCTGAGAATAGAAAGAAAAGTTTCCTTCCTTTCAGTAACAGGAGTTCAACCAATCTATGTTCATGAAGTGAAAAAATGTGAATTCTCTGAATTAAATACTTCAACTCACAAAGGGTCAGTCATGTGAAGGGCGTTAATACTGTTCAGCAGTTACTGGCAGGTCATATTTTACACTTTGTGTCTGGAATTAGTGTTCATGTTTCTGTTGTCCTTTCTCTTCCTCCTTCTCCTGTGCACTGATTTAAGTTATTGTGGGTGCATAGAAACTGTGGGAAAATTGGATTATCTAAGACTGCCTAAAGAAGTAAACTGGATAAGGGAATGCAAAGGCAAACTACCTCTTTACCCGTTTGCTGGCAGTGTCTGCTTTTGTTACTGCTTTTCTTATAGAGATAGTGAGAAGAATGAATTGGTAGTAATTTTACTGAGAGGAAAGCATTACTTTGCCAAGTGATGAAGCACAAGGTGACATTGTAAACAAGAAGCCCAACACCTAAACGAATACTTTGCCTCAGCTTTTAATAAGAGTACCGAGAGCTTTAGGACAATTGCAGGAATATTTAGTTCAACTGGAGAAGATGGGAATTAATATGGAAATTGAAAGATGGGGAAGGAAGAAGTTAAAGAGGAGACTGCAGTGGGTGATGCTGAAAGGTGGACTGTCAGATTGGTCTTGGGCCACTCTTATTTTCATTAATGCCCTTGGCCATTTTCATTAATGCCTTTGGCACAATAAAATTTTCAGATGAGACAAAGTTGAGAGGTATTGGCAATATGGAAGAGGACCGGAATATCATATAAGAAGATTTGATAACCAGTGAAAACTAGAGTAATAGAAATGGGATGAAATTTAATAGTGCAGAGTGCAAAGTCATGCATTACCAACTGGAAGCAACGGAGAAGAGACACCTGGGTGTATGGGTCAATCACAAAATGACTGAGCCACAAATGTGATATGGCCATGAAAAAGGCTAATGCAATCCTAGGATGCCTCAAGCAAGGTATTTGCAGTAGAGATAGTGAACTGGTGAGACCTCATCCAGCATACTGTTTGCAGTTCTGACTTCACGTTTGAGAGATTAATTCAAACTGGACCAGGTACAGAAAAGGGCTACTAGGATGATCAGAGGAATGGAGAACCTACCTCATGAGAGGAGGCTTAAGGAGCTTAGCTTGTTTAGCTTAACAAAATGAAGGCCAAGTTGAGGTATGATTGCTCTCTATAAATATGTCAGAGGGATAGACACTAGGAAGGGAGGGGAATTATTTAAGTTAAGGGTCCATGCTGGCACAAGAACAGATGGTTATAAACTGGCCATCGATAAGTTTAGGCTTGAAATTAGGCAAAGGTTTTTAACCATCAGAGAAGTGAAATTCTGGAACAATTTTCAACAGGGAATAGTAGGAGCGAAAAATCTAACTTGTTTCAAGAGTGAGCTTGATATAAATTTATAGAGGGGAAGGTCTGATGAGATTGCCTACAATGGTATATGCCCAATCCACAACTGCTATTAGCAAATATGTCCAATGGCTGGAGATGGGATGCTAAATGGGGAGGACTTTGAGATACTAAAGAGAATTGTTTCCCAGGTATGTGTCTGGTGGGTCTCACCCACATGCTTAGGGTCTAGCTAATCATCATGTTTGGGGTCAGGAAGTAATTTTCTCCCAGATCATATTGACAGACCCTCTTGGGGGTTTTCACTTTCCTCTGCAGTTTAGGGTACAGGTCACTTGCAGGTTTAAACTAGAGTAAATGGTGGATTCTCTGTAACTTGAGGTTTTTAAATCAATATTTAAGGACTTCAGTAACACAGCTAGAGGTTATGGGCCCCTGTTACAGGAGTTGGGTGGATGGGGTTGTGTGGCCTGCCATGTGCAGGAGGTCAGATTAGATGATCATGATAGTCCCTTCTGTTCTTGAAGTCTGAGTCTGAGATGTCCAATCTCAGGTCACTTGGACTCCAAATGAGCCATTATGGATTAAGCGGGTTAACAGACTTTAAAATTAATAGTATTTAGATTGCCCCAGTAGATCTGTGGCCAGAATTCTTACTGTGCGAATCAGTGACTTAATATACTTACATCACACGTGAATCCACAAGCTAAATCTCTAGAAGTTTTCAAAATAAGCTTTTTTCACTGTGATACATATTGCCTCAAATGAAATGGTACATTTTTCAAAAGAAAGTGACCAAAGGGGAGTTTGCTTATCTTGTAGTCTTTGCTCTCAGATAAGATGCTGATATAACCCAAATAAATGTTTATCAAATCTTTAAATACTCACTTTTGGACTGATTCCTTTTGGATGCTTTACCCAACACAAATGAGTTCACAGCGCTTAAAAATCCATAATGAAAATAATGGATCACAAACTAATGTTGGACAGTGTTTTCAAAATGAGTCGTTATCAGTATAGTTTCTACCTCATGTTTGCAGAAAAGGAATCATTTTCTTCAAACTTCAGAATAAGTTGTTTCTTATATTCAGGGCTCAGTTATTTTAGCTGTGGCTTTCTGGTATTTCACAAAATGACACTGGATTTCATAATCCATTATAGCTCTGAAAAGATTTTTTCATTAACAGCATACTAGTTAACCTAGATGAATGTCACTTTTTAACCAGTGTTTTACATTAATGCTGGCTCTGCACATATGGAACTCTGTACTAGCACACCTTGTTATTAAAACTTTACCTTCTGCCATTTTTTTGTCCATTTTTAACTTAATGATGATATTACAGGGAAGTCAAATATAGTTTAGTGCTCTGCTGTGACAAGTTGTAAAAATTCTGAAAGTAGGATAGCAAATTGCTAGTTTTAATTCAAGTATGAAATCCTGACTTTTCACCTCTAGAAACTATATTTTGAAGTTATTTCAAAGACCTGAGATTGCAACCTTGAGCATCTTGCTGGTTCTTAGTGTATGGAAAATTGCCTTTTATATGAGGTGGATATAGTTGGATCATAAACTAGTACTCTTTCAATGGTTCCTAAGCTACATAAGTATGGAAAAGATCTGCATGCATTATTGTTTGATTAACCTTGTTTCTCTAGGCTTTAGAAATGGCAACCTATTTCAACATACTGAGGTACTGTCTGACCTACAGCTAAATGACAGCTGAACTTGAATCTGACTGATGCATACTTTCCAGAAACACATTGAGTTGTGATTTAAAGACCTTAAGATATGGAGAATCCATCACTTCCCTTGATAGTTTGTTCCAATAGATAATTGTCCTCACTTAAAAAGTTGTGCTTTATTTCTAATTTGACTTTGTCTGCCTTCAGCTTCCAGCCACTGGTTCTCGCTATGCTTTTCTCGGCTAGATTGAAGAGCCCTTTAGCACCCAGTATTTCCTCCTCATGAAGGTACTTACTGACTATAATCAAGTCACCTGTCAGTCTGTCTCATTGTGTGGCGTTTTCCCCAATTCTTGAGCCATTTTTGTGGCCTTTTCTTGGACCTTCTCTAATTTTTCAACATCCTTTAAAATATGTGGATGCTAGGACTGTACACAGTATTCCAGGATCAGTCTCACCAGTGCTGTATACAGAGAGAAAATCTCCCTCCTCTGTTTATACAAGGATCGCATTTAATCCTTTTTGCTACAGCATCGCACAGGGAGCTCATGTTGAGTTGCTTGTCTTCTATGATCCCACAATCCTTTTCAGTCACTGCTTTCCAGGACGCAATCACCATTCTGTAGGTATGGCCTGCATTTTTGTTCCTAGATGTACCTTGCATTTGGCTGTATTAAATGTTTGGGCTCAGTTTACCAAGCAATCCAGATAATTCTATACGACTTCCCTGTCCTCATTATTTGCCATTCAGCCAATCTTTATGATGTGCAAATCTTAACAAAGTGATTTTATACTTCCAGGTCATGATGAAAATGTTGATTAGCATCGGACTTGGTACCAGTCCCTGTGGAATGCCAATAGAAACACCCCCCCATTCAGTGATTTCCCCACTGACTACTGCTTCTTGAGATCTGTTTAGTCAGTTCTTAATCCATTTAACATGTGCTTGATTGATCTTGTATAGTGCAAATTTTTTAATTAAATGTTGTGTGGTACTAAGTCAAATGCCTTATAAAAGTCAATATTGCATCAATGCAGTTACCTTTGCACTTCAAAGAAGTACATCAGGTTTGTATGACAAGATCTATTTCCCTAAAACTGTCAGTTGGAATTAAATATATTCATATTTTTTTATTAATAGAATCTTATATCAGCTTTTCCCTTATTTTGCCTTGGATTGATGTCAGGTAATCAACCTATAGTCATCAGGGTCATCAACAGACTTGGCCTTTTTGAATATTGGCACAACATTAACATTCTTCTTGACATAGCATATATGATATACCCAGTGGAATCTCCGTGGTTATCATTGATTGGACACTGTCACAGCTGCAGGGCCAACTGTGCCTAGCACCCCTTCTATTATTTCTCATATGCATCCCTTAGGTGACCGGCCTGGCTTCCTGCACCTCACTAAAGGTGAAATCACACAGTCCAGGCACTCTAGGACTGGCTCTCTGTGCTGCAGCCCCCTCATTCCCAACCATGTTAATGACACGGGTCCAATTTGGTTTTGGCACCTGCAAGAGTTTCCCTTCAGGAGCCCCTGGCAGCGTGCATTTGCAGGTACACAAACTGCCTTCGAAACAAAGTATTACTTATTCATAAGGTTAAATTCTTCTTTGAGTGTTTACTCATGTTGATTCAATTCTAAGTGCGAGACTGCCCCTGTGCACAGTTGTCAGAGATTTTTGCCTTAGCGGTATCTGTAGGTCGACTGTGGCACCCCCTTGAGTGTCACGCTCATGCGCTGGTATATTAGGCACTGATGATGCTACGCCCTCTCAGTTCCTTCTTACCGTGATGGTTGGTTGGCGCGCCTTGTCTTGCATCACAAGAGTGTTAGCGGTTCTTACAGTCCATTGTTCTGTCTCCTTTGTTTTTAGTTGTTGGGTACTTAGACTATTAAGTTAAGTGTTAGAGTAGTAGTCTGAGAGTTAGAGTCCCGGCTGGGACTTCACCTCGGAGCGGGGCATGCCATGTTCCCTAGTCTTTAAGCCGTGCTCATCATACAGCCAGCTAATGTCTATTAGCGACCCCCACGATAGCTGTTTAAAGTGTTTGGGGGAGTCCCACAGAAAGGACAAATGCAGGATCTGCAAAAACTTTCGCCCTTGAACTGAAAAGGAACGGTCTATTCGCTTGAGGGCCCTCCTCATGGAGGCTGCGCTTCATCCTGCCTTAGAGCCCTCTCGATTGGACTCCATGCCCGGTACTTTGGCATTGGCGTGCAGCATACCTCCGGAATCCGCCCAGCACCATTCCTCCTCGCCGGTGCTGAAGAAGCAGTCAAAGTTGATGGGCCCGCCAGCACCGCTTCCTACACATCAACAGCAGGGAGCTCAGAGCGGTTTGCCTGGCCTGCCAACCCTTCCTACTTTACATAAAAAGCAGGGTGGTCCAGGTCCTGACAGACAATACAGCAGCTATGTACTATATCAACAAGCAAGGCAGAGCCATATCGTCTGCCCTTTGCTAGGAAGCCCTCAGGCTCTGGAACTTCTGTATACAACACGACATCCATCTCATAGCTGCACACCTAGCCGGGGCCAGGAACTCTTTGGCAGATCGCCTCAGCAGGACCTTCTCATCTCGCAATGAGTGGTCCCTCCATCCAGAAATGGTCAGTGTCCTCTTCCAGAGTGGGAGATTCCCCAGGTGGACCTGTTTGCATCGAGGCAAAACAGGAAATGCTTGATTCAGGGGATCGACAGAGGCTCGCTGTCAGACACTTTTCTGCTCCCGTGGTTGGGAGCTCTGTTGTACACTTTCCCCCCACCCCCGTGCCGCTAATTCATAGAGTCCTCATGAAGATCAATCAGGATAGGGTGAAGGTAATCTTCATACTGCTGGCTTGGCTGTGCCAGCACTGGTTCGGCCTGGTGCTGGACCTGTCAGTGGCTGCTCTGTTACAGCTATCACTTAGGCCAGACCTGCTATCCCAAAACCATGGCAGTCTTCTGCATCCGAACCTGGCGGCGCTGCACCTGATGGCTTGGCGTTGCATGGTTAAATGTGGGAGACCAGGAGTGCTCGGCCGCTGTCCATGGCAGGTAGGTCCGCCCTCCACCAGAGCGGACCTACCTGGCCAAATGGAAGTGGTTCACTTGTTGGACCTTGGATAAAGGCATTCGGCCTGAGCAGGCCTTGCTGCAGTTAATCCTGGACTACCTTCTGCATCTCAAGCTCCAAGGCCTGTTCCTTTCATTTAGCAAGGTCCTCTTGGCTGCTGTCTCGGCCTTCCATCCGCTTCTCAAGGGTAAGTTGGTTTTCACCCAGGACATGACTGCCAGGTCCTTAAGGGCCTCTACTTGCACATCAGGGACCCTGTTCCTCCATGGGGCCTGAATCTTGTGCTGTCATAACTCATGGGACCCCCCTTCGAATCTCTGGTTTCATGCTCTCTCCTCTCCTTTCCTGGAAGGTGGCTTTCCTGGCTGCAATAACATCCGCCCACCGGGTCTCTGAGATTAGGGCGCTTACTTCAGAATTGCCCTATGCGGTCTTTTACAAAGACAAGCCACACCCGTTTTTCCTGCCCAGGGTGGTCTCTGTTTCAAATGGAGGAGGACATTTACTTATTTGTCTTTTTTTCCCCAAAGCTGCATAAGATAGGTTGCATCCCCTAGATATTAGGAGAGCACTAGCCTTCTACATTGAAAGGACCAAGCCATTCCGGAAGTTGACACAGTTGTTCGTCGTAGTGGCCGACAGGATGAAAAGTTGTCTGGTGTCCGCTCAAAGAATTTCTTCTTGGATCACTGCCTGCATTCACTGCTGCTTGGATCAGGCAAAAATGCCATCCCCAGCGATTGTAACTGCCCACTCAACCAGGGCGAAAGCCTCTTCGGCAGCTTTCCAAGTCCAGGTGCATATCCAGGACATCTGTAGGGTGGCCACCTGGTTGTCTGTCCGCACGGTTTATGTCCCATTACGCACTTACCCAGCAGACCCAGGATGATGCTGGCTTCAGTAGAGCAGTGCTGCAAGCCGTTAGACTATGACCTCCAAGCCCCCCTCCGAGGATACTGCTTATGACTCATCTATAATGGAATCGACATGAGCAAGCACTCAAAGAAGAAAAAACAGTTACCTACCTTTTTCTAACTGTTGTTCTTCGAGATGTGTTGCTCATGGCCATTCCATTACCCACCCTCCTTACCCCTCTGTCGGAGTTGCCAGCAAGAAGGAACTGAGAAGGCGTAGAGTCGGAGGCACCTAATATGCCAGCCCATGAGCACGGCACTCAGGGGGCTGCAACAACTGATCCTATGGATCCCGCTAAGGCAAAAATCTCCGACAACTGTGCACGTGGGTGCGCACACACCTAGAATGGAATGGACGTGAGCAACACATCTCAAAACAACATTTATGAAAATGGAGGTAACTATTTTTTCTTCTTCTATCACGGGTATTTTTAGTAAAAGTCAGGGACAGGTTGCGGACAATAAACAAAAATTCATAGAACCATGCAACCTGTCTTTGGCTTACTAAAAATACCTGAGGAGTGAGGGGGCTTGCTCCTGCTCCAGCCTCTGGGGGTGCTGATCCAACCCCGACCACTGTTCCAGTAGCCCTGGGGCTGGCTGTTGGTCAGCTGTTCTGGTGGCCCTGGGGCTGACCCAGAAGAAGTCGCAGAGGTTCTGAAAAGTCACTGAATCCGTGACAGAATCGTAGCTTTACTTATTCATTCCTCAGAGGTACAAAGCACACAGAGGAAAGGCTAAAAATAACTGTGGCCTAACTGAATGGATCTTACCTATCCTTTTAGGACTAGATGCTAGGCCCTGCTTAAAGACTGCCTGCATGCAGCTCCCATTTCTCTCCTAGTCTGTATGTCAGCCTCATATCCCGGTGACCAGTTCCTCCTCCTTTTCTACCAGGGGAACCATTTTAGCTGTTTAGGGTCTTTTATGATCTCAGCCTTGGCAAAACAAATCCTGCTAAGTTTACTGGCACCTGAAAGTAGCATCTCCCAGTGATGATCTCTTACCATATTTGAAGATTTATACCAGAGGTGGCCCTAAAAGGGAGAACTGTGGGTTTCCCCCTCTATAGCCTCCTTTAATTTAACTTCTGGCATGTAGGCAGGTTAATATCAAACAGATAACCTGAGAGACATCAGTATTTCTTTTTCTTTTCTTTTTTTAAATACCTCCCTCGTTTTCCAGAGACGCAGTGCAAATCCCTGAAATTTGTGAATGAGTTATGCGAACAAACATAACAAAGCAAGGTCATTTGTGTTTTAGTTCTAATTTAAATCCATAGCGTACTACTAAATATACACTAGTATAGTTTATTTTTAAAAATGAAATGTGAAGTGTTTCCAATACTTCCATGCATTAGGCTTGTTTGATTCCAAGACCTTAACCTGCAATAGCTGTCTGGCTGGCCAGGATATTGATGGCATCTTTGCATAACCCTATTGTATCTAAGTATTGCAATACATAAGGTCTCCATGTGGGAGTCCTATTTATGAGGTGAATCTTGCACTATGATAGACTAAATCAGAATTTCCTTGCTTTATCTGAGAGTTTACCCTTAATGTGTTAACTTGCTATTTTCTGCTTTATTAGCTAACAGAGTGACTGACTGTCTTTAAATCCAACTAAAATGATCCATTATCTTCCAGCCTCCTCCATTTTCTCCCCCTTTCCTTCACCCCAATGGATCTCTCTAAGTAACAAAGCTTAACTAATTCCATCTATTCTCCACCCACCCCATCATTCACTGTGGCTGGGTGTGCTGCATCTATCTCGGACATCTGTAGTATCTAGAACCAGGGGTTCTTACAACAAAATTTTTGGTGGCCTCAAAGTGCGGCCACCAACTCTTGCTGGTGGCTGCACGGACAATTTTTCCTAAAATACTTAACTTTAGGAAAAACAAATAAATATGCAAATACACATGTTCAAATCATGGTAATTTATTAAATCTTTTATCAGACTCAATAAGAATAATGTACAGTTGTCTCTATTTTTTACTGGACATAAACAGAATAGAAACACAAATAAGGTGCTCTGCAGGTTCTTGTCTTTTTTTTCTTATTGTTTCTTTTGCTTTTTTGGTTGCTTTTTTTAAAAGACTTGCTAGCTAGTAAGTCTGCTGCTGTGAAAAGTTATATTAACAAACATATAAATATCACTTTTCATGGCAGCAGACTGACTTAGTCATGGCAAGCCTGGGGACAAATTAAGCCTTGGATGGGAAGGTCGGTAGGGGGGAAGTAAGGAACAGGGGGAATGCATGATGGGCTGGCAGGGGCCAAGGGCGATGGGGGGAGGTGAGCCCCTCAGCCGGGGGTTGCAGCTCCGTGGCCAGAGCCTGCTGCCTGCTACTCCAGGGCTGGAGCCCAACTCTGCCGTCCCCAGGAAGATGGGGAACTCACTAGCTGCCTGCTCCTCCAGCATATATTTCTCAGGGGAGGAGGAGGAGGAAGGGTCCAACCACTGCTGGTGGCCCTGGGAGAGGGACCACTGCTTTGCACTCTCATCACTGCCCAGGAGGCTGTGGTTGCAAGAAATGCCCCTGATAGCTGCATTTGAGAAACACTGATCTAGACACACACAACAAACTAGTAACTCAAGGTTACAGCAGAAGATCACTTATTGAATGCATTACAATGTGGAATGGGTGAACAATTTACCTTAGTGTTTATTTTTGTAGGCTTCTATAATTGGCAGCACTCAATACTTGATTTTTTGTAAGTAGGGAGTAAATGGCACTAAAATGCTCTCTGTTGTGTCGGACTTGTCTGATGTGAAAGAACATTTTGCTTTTTGCTTCAATTTTGAGTAACGCAAGCTACACAAAGATCATCAAAACTATCCAGCCATAAAAGTAGTACATTTCGTCAAGCAAGGAGTAGACTGCCTTTGCCTTGTAAATTATACTAATTCTTATACTTTCAGTTTCTAGTCTTGTCAGTCTAAAAACTTTGTTCTGCACAGCTATGCTTTATACTGCATACATTTACTTATTTCAAAGTAGCAAGGAGCAGAAGAAGTCAACTGCAATAAGTTTTGCATTTTCCTGAACCAGCCAAGCTACCTTAAATTAGGATTATTATTTGCTGGATGAATGACTATAACAGCTAAGGACACCAGGATGATGAAAATAAGTAATTGCACATAATACACAAAAATCTGTATTAGTTGATTATCAAAGTAGAGAAAACCTTGCAACTGAAAAAAGAAGTCAGTTGCTTAGAACACAAGAATAGCCATTCTGGGTCAGACCATTGGTCTTTCTAGCCCATATCCTGTCGTTTTAGAGTGGACAGTTCCAGATGCTTCAAAGGGAATAAACAGAACAGGGCAATTATTGAGTGATCCATTCCCTGTCGTCCAATCCCAGATTCTGGCAGTCAGATGTTTAGGACACGCAGCGCATGAGCTTACGTCCCTGACCTTTTTGGATAATAGCCATTGATGTACCTATCCTCCGTGAACCAATTGCTCTTTATGTGGCTGTCCCTAAGAGTTTGATATGTTGAAGCATGTTTCTGAATAAAGAACTTAATTTATAGTATTGAATATTACACCTCCATATGCTGATCTACTTCTTAATTTTTATATATTTTTTACGTTGGGAATCACTGATTTTCTTTAATTTTCTTTCAGTAAAACGCTTCAGAGAACCAAAGCATGAAAGACGTCCTTGGAGGATATGGTAAGTCTTTAATTATTAATAGTTCCTAGAATGTTTTTTATATCCTAGATGTTCAGCTCATGGAAAATGAAAGAATAATCACTTGCATATAATGTATAATATGTGAAAGCACTTTAATAGTCAGACTCAAGGGAATACATGAGGAATGATGAACAGTCATTATTTTACTGTACGTTTTTCCTGTTCATTCTGTCTTACTACATACACCTTTAGAAACCTTAGTCTAAATGCTAAAGATTCAAAAAACATTTGTGTGAAAGCTTGAGGTATCCTTTTAAAAGCAGCTGTTTTACTCCCTTTTCTGTACACCAAACTAAATCTTCCCTAAAATTTGCCTGTGATCCCTCTTGAGGCTTTGGGATCCATGTATTTAATTGAAGGCAGAATTTGGCCCATAATGTTGAAAAGCAGAATTTCTTGTCAAAGATTGGTAAACTTGGAATCTTAGCTGATGTGCGGGTTCATATAAACACTATTCAGATTACCCCCAAAATGTCTTGTTCCTCTGTCATCTGTTTTTTCATTTATTGAAATGTCTAATATTTCTTAAAGAAAAGACTTTAAACTGAAATTGAACAACAAAAATATCAGGAAAAATACTAAGTCATTCAAAAGTAAATGGGGTCTCAAATTACAGGCCAAATTTTCAAACTTGGGTGCCAAAAGGCACCTAAATAGAACTGCTATTTTAAAGGTACCTTTTTGTAAACTGAAATCTAAATAAGTACCTGGACCTGGCTTTTCAGTGGTACTGAGCAGAAACAACTGCTGTTTGAGATCAGCTAAGGTTAAACCTTTAAAAAATTAGGGCCCAGATATTTTTTGGCACCCAAGCTTAAAAATGTGGCCCAACCATTCTGAATACATATACTACCTAGTGTAAACAGTTTAATTTTTAGCATATGCAAGACAAAACTATCTAAAATGAGCACCAAAATTGGCCAATTTAGGGACCCTCACTGATCTTCATGAAAGAAGTTGACACTGCTTAAAGTAAATTCTTTGCTTCTGGTTGTTCAGAGTAAATTTTCTAGCTGCATTACACATAACTAGAATTCTCAGCTGTTGTGTGAGCATGAAATTTAATTTGAAGATGTTAACATTATCTTGTGTAACTTCAGTGTCTGATCCAATGATCAACGTGCAGCTATTCAGGTGTTTAAGTTGGTAATAAATTCTCTATTTTATATGCTATTTGTTTCATCATATCCTAATCCTAGAGAACTGTTTTGTAGAGTTTGAACTCATTATTTGGTTGCCTATGGCATACTGACTTATAGCAAACTTCATATGAGTTATGGCTGAAAGAAGCCAGTCTGGTCCTCTCCATCAGGCAGCATGGGAATAGTTTGACTTCAGTAAATAACTTTTATACCTGATGGAACCTGCATCCAAAGGATCGTGACTTCCCTTCTGAAAATGAATGTAGTGCATTCCTTATATTTAATTTCCCCTTCTTATTTATCAGTCTTCATTGTGCAAAGGTCACCAAATACATGAGTATGCTCCTTCAGCCTGCTTACAGCTTGGGGACAGAACCAGATCTGTCATTCACTGGCAGCAGGGGAATGTCGTGTCCATTGAAGCTCCCTTCAGTTTTATCTGTCTCCACAGTGACAAGTGTCCTAGCCAGATCTCTCTGCTGCAGAGCTTTTCTGAGAGAACTTTCAACTTTGTATTTAAAATTTCTGAATAATATTTTGGCTCAATAACTTGTCCATCTAGTTTCCAGCAGTGTCTTGGGGTTGCATTTGCCTTTGGGAAGACTGTCCTGTTAGTGCTGCTGCTTCTTGGGAGGCATTTGCATCAGCTGTTGTCCTTGCAGGCATCAGAAGATAAGTAAGGTTTAGGGAAAACCATTGGCAAAAGGAAAGATCTTAGCCTCCTGCTTCACCCCTCTCCCTCCAATCAAGTGTCTCGTTGGGGAGCTTGGCCAGCTCTGTGGGGAGAATACAGTTCCCCCCCACAGCCTAGTCTGGGCACGAAAGAAGCTAGGCTGGACTGAAGAGGCCAAAAGAGATGCACAGTATGTCTGCTCTGCAGCTGGAAGGTGTGATTGCATCTTGTGTAGGCATACCTGAGCTAGCTTCAATCTAGCTAGATCAAAGCTAGCTTGAACAACAATAGCAGTGTAGCCATGGAAGCAGGGGCAGCAGCAGGGGCCAGCCTCCTGATTACAAGGACTGGGTACATATCCAAGTGACTATACCCCTTAGCTTTGATCTAGATACATCAATCTTGGGTGAGCCTGTACAAGCTGCAATCTCATATCTTCATTGCAGTGTGAATATACCCACAGGCACAGTCTCCACAGCCCAGGCAGGGTTGCCTCTGCCTCTCTCCCCCAAGCAGGAAAGGAGTCAGGTAAGATTGGGAAAATCTAGCTTGCAGGCAAGTGACTATTCTCCCATATTGTCAGGGAGTCACTGTTTCTAAATGGGGAAGATTTTTACCCGAACTATGGCCTCCTTACTATATAGGCCCTTCCAACAAACACACTAAGTGCCTTCACATGCTTTCACAAGCAGTACTAACATGAGTGGGCAGTATTGCAAGTACGAGCCCTCAACTAGAAATTCCAAGGCTTAAGGGTGTGTTCCTGAAAAAAGATAGGACACATCTTTCATGTAGGTATATGGGGCCTTCATCACTGAGATCAGATGCTCACGCAAATCAGTCCCCAGCTCTTATTGCTACAGTGGGAAACTTTATGGGAAGTTGAGGCTATTCAGAGTCATCAGAAAAGTAGATTTACAATCCTGGCTTCTGCCAGTCACCGTAGAAAGAAATTCCCATTTTTACATCCCAGAGACGACTATTCCTTTCTGCATATGGATGTCACCGTTTTCCAGCTTCGATCATTACTCCACAGACAACTTTCTTTTTGCATATGGATGTCACTGTTTTGTTTAACTTTGATTATTAACACTTCTCCTGGCTAGTCCTTCCAGGTCTCTTCCATGATCAATATAGTATTAATACTAGCTTTAAGAAAGAAGAAAATTCACTTTTATCGCTGCCTAGACAATTTTACTGATCAAGGCTTTGTACAGAGAGACCTGAACATCAGCACACTGTGATATTGTTATTGGAGTACCTTGGATTCATGATAAACACAAACATACGATGGCAGAGAAGTCAGTCATAGGCCTGGCCTTAGGGTGAATGCTATCAGGTACAAGTTCTCTTTTCAACAGAATGTTAATAGAAGATGAAGATGGCCATAAAGGAAAAATGGTGTCATGGAAGAAAATGCAGTTTTGTTGGAGCATACTGGGAATGCTGATCTCATGCACAGACATGCATCAATGAACACATGAGATCTGTCCAGTAATTCCTGCAATCCCCTCTGCATTATCACATTGTCTGTGGAGATCAAGATTCTATTGTATACTCTCTTCTCTCTCAGGGACAGTGGAAAAGGTAGGAAGGCATATAGGCCACAGGACACTTCATTTCAGTTTCCAGATGCAGTTTCAATGTTTCCACTTGGCATCTGGAAACAGCAGCAGTCCTCTGTGGCCTCTTGGTGCACCATGTGAGATGGTGAGTGACCTCTCACGAAGCTTGGCAACATCTTTCCTATATGACTTCCCACCTGTTCTGCTGCTTGCCAAGATCATACAAAAGATAGGACGCGGCAAAAAAGTGGCAGTTAGTATGTTTATGCCTTACTGGCTGAAGACTACCGCTTTGAGACCTGATTAACCACGTGTTCGTTGGATCTTCTGATGTTTCTATCTCACAATGAAGTAAGCTTGATCTCCCTTAATGTTTGATATCAGCTGAGGCTGATGTGAATTAGGTGCTTTTGGTCTAGTAATTTGGAATTGCAGTGAGCTTCAGCACTTAAAAATGTTGCTTCCAGTGACCAATCCTAAACTTTGTCATTGAAAAACTAAAACTCTTTGCGTCCCACACATTAGAAATTAATCTGGGAGCTGAAATTCTAGTAGATGTCCCTCAACAAGTAGTTTTCTATTTTTAAAACACAACGTCTGGTTCCTAAACTTCCAGGCTGATGTGTGTGGTACTTGTTGGTGCTGATGAGGTAGGTAACTTGCTGTTTTCTCATTTCCCACGCTCAACTCCCTGCATCTGGTGCTGAAGATGAGAGAATAGAGCTAGGGGACAAGAATACAGGACAAGAACACTGTGTTGGTCTGTAAAAAGGAGAATTTTTTGAATTAATACAAAAAGCCAGCAAAGGAAACAATAAATGAAAGAGAAGGAGAAAAATATTAAGTAATAAAAGTAGCGAACAGAGCTCATCCAGATACACTGTTTTGATACATGTTTCCCATACTTAGTGATGTGAATAAAAAGTGTACTGGCCTCCTCTCATTTTGTGCAGAAGAAAAGAGAATGTTCTTAATCTGGACTCACTGACAGTCTGCACCTAGTGTAAAGGACTCATATTTTTAAAACTTGCCAGAGTGGCAAGGGATCTTTTTTCTAAATTAGTTTGCTACTTGCCAGTAATATTTGATGTATAACTTACATTGTAATTTAATTGAGACAAGGTGGATGAAGTAATTGTCTTTTATTCAACCAACTTCTGGAAGAGACAAGCTTTCGAGGAAGAAGAGCACTGTGTAAGCTTGAAAGCTTAGCTATCACCGAAAGAAGTTGGTCCAATAAAAGATATTACTTCACCGAAGATTATGTACTATATTTGTTTACAAAATGCTATTAAACTCTTTAATGTTACTGTAATGCTCCGCACTGGCTCCAGGCACCTGCTGAGCAAGCTCGTGCTTGGGGTGGCAGATTCTACGGGGCGGCATTCCGCCCAATCCTAGGGCAGCATGGCCGCTTTTTTTGTTTTTTTGGTTCACCGATCCGGCCGCCCTGTAGGGGATGGCGGCGCGGAGGAGGGGAGTGGGCTGCACGCTCTGTCTGCCCCAGCCGGTGCCAGGTCTGTAGCAAGCCCGGCAGGGCAGCCCGCGTCCTTCCCTCCCCGCAGACCGGAGCAGCACGGAGCCCTCCCAGCAGGCAGCACGGCGATCGGGGCCACGTAGCGAGCACCCTGCTGAAGCCCTGGCCCCCCCCCCTCTCCCCCCCCCCCCCCCCTCCCCCCCCCCCCCCCCCCCCCCCCCCCCGCTAGCCAGGGCACATCCGCAGTGTAGGGAGTCCCCCTGAACCCTGGCTCCGGCCGCTCTGTAGGTATTTGGTATTTTATTTTTTGTTTTGCTTGGGGCGGCAAAAAAGCCAGAGCCGGCCCTGGTAATACTATTCTGTAATCCACACAAAATACTAGCAGCCTCTCCCCACTGCTTAAATTATAACAGAAGGCGCTGATAGTGAAGTTTCATGTTATAAAGAACTTGATTATTCAGAACAAGTACATTACAAAGTACAAAATTTAAAACTGCACTTTGTCAGAAATGAATGTGTTATGACTCAGTAATTTGAAAAATTCCATAATTAGTACTGGGTTCTGACTAATTAGTATGAATTAGCAAGGTTCTACTGTATTTTGATTGTTTAATGTAAGTACTTTTCAAAATCCAATCCTTTCTATTTTATACAGGTTTTTAGATACGTCCAAACAAGCCATAGGGATGTTGTTCATACACTTTGCAAATGTGTATTTATCAGACCTAACTGAAGAGGACCCTTGTTCACTGTGAGTGCTGTGAATTTGAGTAAACTATCCTTTAGGGAAAGGTCTTTTCTGAGATTCATTGACAATTTGATTGGGGGTTGATGATTGGAAAAAGAATCTGAGAAACTATTTTGAGACTAAATGAGGGGCTTTCATAAATCTATGATTCTATGAGGGGCTTTTGAAAGCTCACATTTTAAAAATAACTAATGGAGGATCAGAATTCTGGTATCACTTCCTTGTCAGTATGAACTGGGAATCATTGAGAGGCAATTGAGTGTCCTGACACCTTGGATTGAGGGGAGAAAGCACCTTGTATCTCCAAGGAAACATCACCCTTCCCCCCACACACCCCAAAAATCCCCTCCTCTCTTGCAAAATTAATACATCATTAATAAGGATACAATTTAGTCATGGAGGTCACGGATTCGGTGACTTTAACAAACCTCAGGGACAGGTTGTGGGCTTCCATGAATTCTTGATTATTGCGCACGACCTGTCTGTGACTTTTACTAAAAATAACCGTGACACAATCTTAACCTTAATCATTAAAAAACACATCCTAACAGAAGGAAAGATTGTAACACAAGGCTGTTGATGGGGGGCAGGGAGGTAGGGAATCCTAGAGAGCTAAGAAAATCTTCTATGATTCCAATAAGTATCATGTATAAACACTCCAAAAATCTTATATTAATCCAATCAGGCATGAATATTAAGTCAGAGTGGTGTCCGAGGATATTTTATAATGGCTTTCCTGTCTGTTTTCTAAAATGCTTGTTTGCTAATGCAGTATTACTTTCACTGTTAATGCTGAAAAATGTTGCTCAGCACGTAGGAGGCTAATACAAAAAATATTAATTTTGCAATCTGATGCTCTGAGCATTGTGACTATGTATATAAGCACTTAATTCCATTATGTTAAATCTGAAGATTTATGTCTTTGAGACAATTTTGAGCTCCTGAGTCTTTACCAGCAGCTACAGAAGCAAATGGAGGATAGTTTCGGGTCTTTCTTGAAAGGGGCTCCTGCCCGACAGCTTACATGCTAAACTCTTCTGGTAATGGTGCTGTAAAACCACTATAATTTTGGACCTGTGTTTTACACCCTTGGATCCCAGCTAGAGGGTTGGCTCCACACATTGCCCCAAAGGACACTGCTTGCTTAGAGGCTTCTGAGCTCGTTTAGTGGGCTGTTGTTAGTTGATTTGAAATGGTGGCTCTACAGCAAATCAAGAAATTATTATTGGAAGGCCATTGTATTTTTATTAAATAATTACACGAGGGTTTAGTTTTAAAAAGTCTTATAAATAGACTAGTATCATGAAATAAAATTCAGTGTAGTTGTAGCTCCTAATCTTGTGGGAATGTAAGAGGCAGAGCCAGAACCTTGTCACATTAGACAGTCCACCTAAACTGAGTCATTTTTAACTTCTGGGAGTGCAAAAAGGCATCAAGAAACTTGTACTCAGAATTCAGGGAGCTGCAAATTAAAAACTCTGAACAAAGTTTATGGGCAGGTTTTAAATACCTTAAGATAAGGAGGACTGTAATTTAAACAATTAGAAAGGAGCAAGCAACAGCACTATAATATAGCCTACCTGATATTTTCTCACTCTTCAGACTGCAGTGCCCTCTTGTGGTGTGGAATAAAATGATTTGTGTTAGGGATACTTGTGTTGCTTGTTGGTTCCTTTGCTAAACACTTAAACATTGATTATATGGTCCTCTTAATCATAATTTTGAAGCAGACTTGTGTTAACATTTTAAAAAAATGATTATGGAAATACCAATTCTGCACAAAAAGCAGTGTCTCTAAGACTTGGGTGCCACATGGCTTGTCAACAGAAGTTTTGGTTTCTTTTTATACTCTTGTTGAGCCTCTTCTGAATCCCAAAACTGGTGTTGAGGCTCAGTTTGGGAGACTACCATTTTATCCCTTTACACCCCATCTCCTCTTTCTAATAGTACCCATTTCACCACCAATTACTAGAGAGTGCCAATAGCTTTCTCTGAGACACCAGTTTTCCTGCTGCAAATGTGCAAGTAAAACAGACAATGTTGTCACCCTTTGTACTTGGGCACACCATCCACATGGAAGCAAGAATTCCAGGTAGCAGTACAAAGAGTTACCATCAAGACACCTGACTGGTTTCAAGTATTCATGTTAAAAATTTTCAACCCAATGTGGCCTTTAAAAGAACAGTTTAATGTCATGTCACTGGTAGCACCTGAGCTGTTACCTTGTTCAGCCAAGAGTGATTAGCAAATGAGATACATTGACTTACAAGATGTTCTGGTGACATTCCGGTGAAGATATAACTCATGATTCATTTAAATTCCATAATAATCACTTCCACTTTTGGTGAATACCATACAGCCAAAATTTAAAAAACAAAACAAAAACAGAACAGTAGAGTAGCAACTATATAACTATTGAAATAGTTATATATATTAAAAAGAGAAGGGATTTAGACAGTCTTTTTCTGAAGATACATACAATTACAATATTCAGAATGGCTATATACAGTACAGTAACTCCTCACTTAACGTTGTAGTTATGTTCCTGAAAAATGTGACTTTAAGCAAAACGATGTTAAATTAATCTAATTCTTATGGGGAAATTGATGTAAATAGGGGGGGTTAGGTTCCAGGTAAATTTTTTTCACTAGACAAAAAACTATATATATATATATACACACACACATGCACACACAGTATACGTTTTAAACAAACAATTTAATACTATTCACAGCTATGATGATTGTGAAGCTTGGTTGAGGTTGTGAAGTTAGAGGGTGGAAGAGGGTGGGATATTTTTCAGGGAATGCCTTGCTGCTAAATCAGTGGTTTTCAAACTTTTGTACTGGTAACCCCTTTCACATAGCGAGCCTCTGAGTGTGACCCCCCCGCCATATAAATTAAAAATACTTTTTTATATATTTAACACCATTATAAATGCTGGAGGCAAAGCAGGGTTTGGGGTGGAGGCTGACAGCTTGCGACCCCCCTATGTAATAACCTCGTGACCCCCTGAGGGGTCCCGAGCCTCAGTTTGAGAACCCCTGTGCTAAATGATGAACTAGCACTCGGCTAAGCCCTCAAGGGTTAACACATTGTTGTTAATGTTGTTGTTGTAGCCTCTACAAGGCAGCAGGAATGGAGGGGAGGGGAGATATCATAGTAGACGGAGACAGACACACACCTTGTGTGTGGGAGAGAGAGAGAAATGCACACTGCCCCTTTAAATAAGCTGACCCATTCTTAAGTGCATCGTCTTTTTAAGTGGATCAAGAAGTTGAGACAGCAGCTGGTGCCCAGGCTTTCTCTGTCTGTGTCCCCACCCTGCTCTATATGGAGAAGAAGGGGTAAGTGGGGTGTAGGAGCAGGGGGGAGGGGGACACCCTGATATTAGCCCCCTGTTTCCCCTCCCCGCACAGCAAGCAGGAGTCTTGGGGAGCAGCTCCAAGGCAGAGGGCAGGAGCAGCACATGGCAGTGGGGGGAGGGACAGCTGCAATTGCTAGCCTGCTGGCAGCTCTTGCACAGGGAACTTAGGAGAGTGGGGAGCTGATAGGGGGGCTGCCGGTCCACCCTGGTTCCAAGCCCCCACCAGTAGCTGCAACGGGCTGCTCTTCCTGCAAGCAGTGGACAAAGCAGGCAGCTGCCAAACGACATTAGAAGGGAGCATTGCACAACTTTAAATGAGCACGTTCCCCAATTGATCAGCAATGTAACAACGAAACCATGTTAACCGGGATGACTTTGAGGAGTTACTGTAATTGACTTGGCGGAATTAAATCAGTCCAGTCTAACGTTTGGTGGAATTACTTTAAATTTGTATTCTATAGTTATTACACCATACATGTATAGTATTCAGCACTGGGCTGTTCATAGCTGGGTCTACAAGCATTACTTTTCAGTAGAAAAACTGATAGCTTCAGCATCTCACATATGTAAGAGCTGTGCCTTACTATAACATCCACATGCAGCGAGTCAGTATTTTCCATGATTGGAATGAGTGTGATTTTTTTCACTTTGAGCTGTTTTCCAAGCAATATAAGAAACAAGGTGTTTTTAAAATAAAATTTTGTTCTCGGGCTCCACTTAAATGAAGTCTTTCCAAATAGTGAAATGAGAGTGGAAGATGAAATGGTTTTAACTTGAGGGCATAAAATGCAAATTGGCATTTATACACAGAAATACATGGAACTTCATTTGACATTTAACTGGAAGGACAAACACTAAGTAGTGGGGCAGTTCTAAAACTGTTTAAAATCTCGGATCAGAAACAGGGGCAAATACGTAACTGTTCAAGTTTTTAAAATCTCATAGTGATGCTGGCCTTTCAGAGAGGCAAGCAAATTTACCCTTCGTCAGTTGCTGCAATATGATGCCCCCTAACTCCAGGGAAAAAAACCATGCTCATGGTTTTCTCTTCTGTACTTTCTCCCCCCTTCCAGGTACCTTATAAACTTCTTGCTGGATGCAACTTTAGGGATGCTGCTAATCTACACTGGTGTGCGTGCAGTCAGCAGCATTGTGGAATGGCAGCAATGGGAGTCCCTTCGCTTTGGTGAATATGGTAAATATTTCTATTCTTGTAACTAAATGAATTGGAGAGTAGAGCATTGCAGTGGCACTGCACTTACTTTTAAAGATGGTCAGTTAAACATTATTACACAAATGGTTGTGTAATAGTCAATTCTAACACTTGACTTGCATCCTGTGACAGACCCAGACCAGTTGGGTGCAGACCTGGTAGAAGACACTGGATGAATAGTTTTCTGTTTCCTGAGTGACCAAGGCAGGGGCTACCCCAGAGCAGTCAGGAAGGTGCTAAAAGCAATTAAGTCAGGCAGACTCCATAAGACACCTGGAACCAATTAAGAACTGATTAGAAGCAATCAAAGGAAAAAGGTTAATCAGATCACCTGAAGCCCATTTAGAACCAGCTGGGACTAGTTTAAAAGGAAGCCCTTTCAGAGAGGCCAGCTGCTAGGAACTGGGAGTAGGAAGGTGTGTTGTGGGAAGACTGGGAGAAAGAAGGTGCACAATAAAAGACCCGGGAGGACAAGCGTGGTCAGGTACCAAGGAGGGTGCTAGGAGGGGCCATTTGGGGAAGTAGCCCAGGGAAGGGCTGTAGCCCTGTAATATAGAAAAACTACCTGTTTCTGCTGCCAATTAGGGTCCCTGGGCTGGAACCCAGAGAAGAGGGCAGGCCTGGGTTCCCCCCCCTCCGCCCCCCCCCCCCCCCCCCCCCCACACACACCCTGAGAAGGAAGACAGGGACTAAAAAGGGTTCTTAACCAAACCCGTTGACTGAACGATGATGAAGGTGACTCAGTAAGCTGTAACCCTTGCCTCTAGGAGGGGGGAGAGGCTACATTGAGGGTCACAGGAAACCTCTGAGGCAAACCCTAACCGCCTAGAAGCGCAGGACCCACCGCACCCGAGGCAAGGCTGGTGCTCTGCCACTGGTCGGGGCGGGGAGGGGGGAGAGAATTGGTGAATGCTCTGGTACAAGCCACGGCAGCCCAGCAGGAGGCTACCCATATACAGGAATGCAGGAATCTACCCGATTACAACAAGAAACCAACCAGGTTGTTAGTGAACCAAGCCGCCCAAGATCAAGCTCTCTGAGATGTAGTGGACCCCCTCCAACCGAACCCAAGGGCCTGGAGGGACACAAACCCTAAGGGCAGCAGGCAGTCTACCAAACGTGACGGCCGGGGATGACATAGAGGCATATCTCCTGTCTTTTGAAAGAACTGCTCAGCGTGAGACATGGCCACAGGACCAGTGGGCCAGCATTCTCATCCCTTTTCTGTGCGTAGAAGCCCAGAAGGCCTATTTTGATCTGCTTGCCAAGGACACGGCTAACTACCCCCGACTGAGGATGGAGATCCTGACCTGATCCATGGACCCAGAAGTTCCATGATTGGAAGTATCAGGAGAGCAAGCCACCAAGATCTCAGCTGTTTGATCTGATGCACCTTGCTCGGAAGTGGCTATGGCCTGAGGCATGCAGCTCAGAGAAAATTTTGGAGATGTTGGTCATAGACCAATTTAAGATGAGCCTACCGCCAGACCTTGGTGCATGGGTAGGCCAGCATGACCTGTCCACCTACGACGAAACAATCGTGCTGGTAGAGAGACTATTGATGGCCAGGAAATTGACCCATCTACCTAGAGAAGGCCCCTTATGAGGTAGGCGACTAACGCCAATCCTGCGAGTTCAGGTGACCAGACACCCGGGAACCGCTAGGTGGAAGAAGAGGGAGGCCGAAGACCAGACAGGAATCCAGGAGGATAGGAATGGATTGGGTGGGGAAACTCCGAGGCTAAGCCTCCTAACCCATGGGATAGGAGAAGCAATTATAGGTGTTACTGTTTCCTGAGTGACCAGGGCAGGGGGCTACACTAGAGCAGTCAGGAAGGCGCTAGAAGCAATTAAGTCAGGCAGACTCCATAAGACACCTGGAACCAATTAAGAACGGATTAGAAGCCATCAAAGAAAACAGGTTAATCAGATCACCTGAAGCCCATTTAGAACCAGCTGGGACTAGTTTAAAAGGAAGCCCCTTCAGAAAGGCCAGTTGCTAGGAGCAGGAAGGTATGTTATGGGAAGACTGGGAGAAAGAAGGTGTGGAGTAAAAGACCCAGGAGAACAAGTGTGGTCAGGTACCAAGGGGAGGGGCCATTTGGGGAAGTAGGTCAGGGAAGTCACACACACACACACACACACACACGACAGGGACTAAATCCCTTTGCAGTTTAATTGGCTGCTATACCTAGGGTATTATACGGGAGCACCTAATAACTTTTTCCTTACGTTTAAAAAAAACATTAAAACTCAGTTAGCATGGCATACAGTACAAATGGAAGCCTGTCTGCAAGGTATTATCCTTTTTGTAAAATATAAAGAAAACTTTTGTTAACACAGAATAACAACTTTTGGAAAAGTACTGTAACTAGCAGTTGACTACATATGGTTTTTTAAAAAAAACAGGTAATTAATGAAAAAGCGCACAAAAAATTAAATAACCTTGTGAAATACAAGTATCGGGAGACTTGTGAATTTTATGACTAACTCGAAACAAATGGTTTTCTTGTGGTAAATCCTAACATCAGATGTTTATAATAGAAATGCTGCCAAGCTCACAGCACAGTGGAACAACATAGTGCTTCTGCAATAAACCCATTCTTATATTAAGAGTTGATTTGTGTCCTTTAGGCTTCCTGTAATGGTGATTCACCCTCTCAAGTCCCTAGATACTTTGAATCATTGGTCTTAATTGACTTTTCAGTGCAGTTATACTTGAAATTTTATTACATATGGAGTATTTCTAGACGCAACTATTTAGTACTAAATAAAACTCCCAATTCACAATTACATCTTCACACTGTAAATCATACCCTATTTTGCCTATTTAAAATTCTAGATAGGCCCTGTGACGTTGTGCAGTCTATATGGTTTTATAAAAAACTTGATAAGTCAATATAATGTAACTGAGATAGTTTTAGAGAAAATACGGTAATAAGTGAATGTAAGTAACTGGGATATGCCTCATGCAAAAGGTCTCTTGTAAGGTATCATTCCAAAGCTTATAATCTACTGAATGTGATCATCTGACTTGTATAAATGTACCACTCTTGTATCTAAAACTAGAAATATAAAATGTAACTCTGAGGGCCTATTGTAATTGTGTAAAGTGTGGACCATTAATGATGGTTTGGAATCTTGATGACTCCCATTGTCTGCAGATGGCTGTATTTACCTGTGAGTCTTCCTGTATATGTGTGTGCTGGCAAGTGAGTAATGAAGTCTTGCAGTGACATGT
>NC_048304.1:43365425-43508750 GCF_013100865.1 Trachemys scripta elegans
CTAACAAATTTATTTGGGCATAAGCTTTTGTGGGTAAAAAGCCTCACTTCTTCAGATGCATCTTCATCTGAAGAAGTGAGGCTTTTTACCCACAAAAGCTTATGCCCAAATAAATTTGTTAGACTTTAAGGTGCCACCGGACTCCTTGTTGTTTTTGTGGATACAGACTAACACAGCTACCCCCCGATACTTGACTTCATCTTGATTGCAAGTAAAAATAAAAAACAGGGCTCTCTTCTCTGCTTAAACTGACCAATGACACTGTCCTGTGCTGTTTGTATTTCTAGAAACTATATAATCATTCTCATGTTAGTTCTTGCTATGAGATCATCTCCTTTCTTAGCCCTATTACTTATTCCCTAGTGATTCATTACTTAAGATGTTGTCCAACAGAAATAGCACTCCTACTGCTTGTATTGAGAGTCTCTTTATATGGAGGATAGTTTTAAGATATAAATGCCTCAAGGAAAGGACTGATAACAGAATTTTTATGTTCAGAAGTGGCTACTGTTTATACAGCAGATTAGATGTGTATGGTGCTTTATAAATAAAACTGCATGACTATGCCCCAAGAATAGTTATTCACTGTAGTTTTTCAATCTTAATATTATCTTTGTGTTTTCAAGTACAAGAAGTGAAAAGTCAAGCTTTTAATATGAAATAAATGTAAAGCACAAAACCATTTAGAATTCATTTGAACATAAGAGGGCGGGCGAAACACCTGAAATTCACACTAGGGTGACCAGACATCCCGATAAAATCGGGACTGTCCCGATATTCAGTCGTTTGTCCTGCATCCTGATATTCTGGCTTGGGTTTTGTTTTGTTTTGTTTTTATTTGGCAGCGCTCCGGCTCGGGGCCCCCCCCCCTTTTTTTTTTTTTTTGCTTTGGTTGCGCTCCGGACCTGCCCCCCCATGTGTCCCGATATTTTGTTCATGTAATCTGGTCACCCTAATTCACACTGACAAGAACCTTATCCTATATATCAAGTACAGAAACATTCTCCCCATCTTTGTGATGTTATATTTCTTAAGTTGCTCTGAATAGACAACAGGTGTAGAACAACTCAGTAAAAATGACCATGTTTCTAACTTAAATCTTGCTCTGTCATCGCTGCTTGCTTTAACTTCTTAGCCTACAAAACACTCCAATGCGTTCAGTAAATCAAACGATAATTTGATTTACTGTAGCTATAATTTGTGTTCATAGAATATCAGGGTTGGAAAGGACCTCAGGAAGTCATTTAGTCCATCCCCTGCTCAAAGCAGGACCAATCCCCAACTAAATCATCCCAGCCAGGGCTTCATCAAGTCTGACCTTAAAAACCTCTAAGGAAGGAGATTCCACCACCTCCCTAGATAACCCATTCCACCACCCTACTAGTGAAAATGTTTTTCCTAATATCCAACCTAAACCTCCCCCACTGCAACGTGAGACCATTACTCCTTGTTCTGTCATCTGCCACCACTGAGAACAGTCTAGATCCATCCTCTTTGGAACCCCCTTCCAGGTAGTTGAAAGCAGCTATCCAATCCCCCCTCATTCTTCTCTTCTGCAGACTAAACAATCCCAGTTCCCTCAGCCTCTCCTCATAAGTCATGTGCTCCAGCCCCCTAATCATTTTTATTCCCCTCCGCTGGACTCTTTCCAATTTTTCCACATCCTTCTTGTAGTGTGGGGCCCAAAACTGGACCCGGTACTCCAGTTGAGGCCTCACCAATGCCAAATAGAGGGGAATGATCATGTCCCTCAATCTGCTGGCAATACCCCTACTTATACAGCCCAAAGTGTCGTTAGCCTTCTTGGCAACAAGGGCACACTGTTGACTCAGATCCAGCTTCTCGTCCACTGTAACCCCTAGGTCCTTTTCTGCAGAACTGCTGCCTAGCCACTTGGTCCCTAATCTGTAGCAGTGCATGGGTTTCTTCCGTCCTAAGTGCAAGACTCTGCACTTCTTGTTGAACCTCATCAGATTTCTTTTGGCCCAATCCTCTAATTTGTCTAGGTCCTTCGGTATCCTATCCCTACTCTCCAGCGTATCTATTACTCCTCCCAGTTTAGTGTCATTTGCAAATTTGCTGAGGGTGCAGTCTATACCACCCTCCAGATCATTAATGAAGATATTGAACAAAATTGACCCTTGGGGCACTCCACTTGATACCAGCTGCCAACTAGACATGGAGCCATTGACCAATACCCGTTGAGCCCGACGATCTAGCCAGTTTTCTATCCACCTTATAGTCCATTCATCCATCCAGCCCATACTTCTTTAACTTGCTGGCAAGAATACTGTGGGAGATTGTATCAAAAGCTTTGCTAAAGTCTAGGAATAACACGTCCACTGCTTTCCCCTCATCCACAGAGCCAGTTATCTCATCATAGAAGGCAATTAGGTTAGTCAGGCATGACTTGTCCTTGGTGAATCCATGCTGACTGTTCCTGATCACTTTCCTCTCCTCTAATTGCATCAGAATTGATTCCTTGAGGACCTGCTCCTTGATTTTTCCAGGGACTGAGGTGAGGCTGACTGGCCTGTAGTTCCCCGGATCTTCCGTCTTCCCTTTTTTTAAAGATGGGCACTACATTAGCCTTTTTCCAGTCATCCGGGACCTCCCCCAAACACCATGAGTTTTCAAAGATAATGGCCAATGGCTCTGCAATTACATCTGCTAACTTTTTTAGCACCCTTGGATGCAGCGCATCCGGCCCCATGGACTTGTGTTCGTCCAGCTCTTCTAAATAGTCCTGAACCACTTCTTTCTCCACAGAGGGCTGGTCACATCCTCCCCATGCTGTGCTGCCCAGTGCAGTAGTCTGGGAGCTGACCTTGTTCGTGAAGACAGAGGCAATAAAAGCATTGAGTACATTAGCTTTTTCCACATCCTCTGTCACTAGGTTGCCTCCCTCATTCATTAAGTTGCCCACACTTTCCTTGGCTTTCTTCTTGTTGCTAACATACCTGAAGAAACCCTTCTTGTTACTCTTAACATCTCTTGCTAGCTGCAACACAAAGTGTGATTTGGCCTTCCTGATTTCACGCCTGCATGCCTGAGCAATATTTTTATACTCCTCTCTGGTCATTTGTCCAATCTTCTTGTAAGCTTCTGTTTTGTGTTTAAGGTCCGCAAGGATTTCACTGTTAAGCCAAGCAGGTTGCCTGCCATATTTACTATTCTTTCTACATCTCGGGATGGTTTGTTCCAGCAACTTCAATAAGGATTCTTTAAAATACAGCCAGCTCTCCGGGACTCCTTTCCCCCTCATGTTATTCTCCTAGGGGATCCTGCCCATCAGTTCCCCGAGGGAGTCAAAGTCTGGTTTTCTGAAGTCCAGGGTCCGTATTTTGTTGCTCTCCTTTCTTCCTTTTGTCAGGATCCTGAACTCGACCATCTCATGGTCGCTGCCTCCCAGGTTCCCATCCACTTTTGCTTCTCCTACTAATTCTTCTCGATTTGTGAGCAGCAGGTCAGGAAGAGCTCTGCCCCTAATTGGTTCCTCCAGCACTTGCACCAGGAAATTGTCCCCTACACTTTCCAAAAACTTCCTGGATTGTCTGTGCACCGCTGTATTGCTCTCCCAGCAGATATTGGGGTGATTGAAGTCCTCCATAAGAACCAAGGCCTATGATCTAGTAACTTCTGTTAGTTGCCAGAAGAAAGCCTCGTCCACCTCATCCCCTTGGTCCGGTAGTCTATAGCAGACTCCTACCATGACATCACCCTTGTTGCTCACACTTCTAAACTTAATCCAGAGACTCTCGGGTATTTCTGCAGTTTCATACCGGAGCTCTGAGCAGTCATACTGCTCTCTTGCATACAATGCAACTCCTCCACCTTTTCTGCCCTGCCTGTCCTTTCTGAACAGTTTATAACCATCCATGACAGTACTCCAGTCATGTGATTTATCCCACCAGGTCTCTGTTATTCCAATCACATCATAATTCCTTGACTGTGTCAGGACTTCCAGTTCTCTCTGCTTGTTTCTCAGGCTTCCTGCATTTGTGTATAGGCACTTAAGATAACTCGCTGATCTTCCTGCTTTCTCAGTATGAGGCAGGAGTCCTCCCCTCTTGCCACTCTTCTGCTCGTGCTTCCTCCCGGCATCCCACTTCCCCACTTAAATTGATCTAATCCTAACCCTTATAGATAACTACTGAATTTGCTTGTTTCTCATTGCTCTTGAGATGTGTGACTTGGTAATACTGTGTTAGCAGTGAGATGCACTGCCAGAGATGGGTAGGGAATTTGCGATTAGTCTGCTTTTGTTATTCCTTTCGCTAGCCAGTGTTAATAACCCTTCACTTTCATAAGCATCAAGTTAATTGTTTTAATGATTAAAAGGAAATGTGGCCCCATATCATATGGTAACGTTCTGCTCCTTCCCATGGCTGAGAATTCTTCAAAGGCATAGTTGTCTGCATTGAGAGGAGCCTTACATTGTAAAGAGCCACACTTCTGGCTCAGTAAGTAATGGTGACATTGTTACTCAGATGTTATCAATTCAAACTACAAAGCTATGACCAAAAAATCAGACACCTAGAAATGGAAGGGACCTAAATAGATATAGTCCAGTCCCCTGCACTCTAAGCAGAACTAAGTAATAACTAGACCATTCCTGAGAGGTGTTTGTCTAACCTGTTCTTAAAATTCTCCAATAACGGAGATTCCACAACTTTCCTAGATAATTTATGCCAATGCTTACCAACCCTGACCGTTAGGAAGCTTTTCCTAATGTCCAACCTAAACCTCCCTTGCTGCAATTTAAGCCCATTGATTCTTGTCCTATCCTCAGAGGTTAATGAGAATAGTTTTTCATCCTCCTCCTCGTAACAACCTTTTATGCACTGTACTTGAAACAGACAGATAATGTTAAAATTGAAAAACTTCTTTCCATATTTTAACCTCAGATCCTAATTCATTTTATATGTTAATGTTAAACAGCAGTCTATTTTGCTCATATACAGATATATTGTCTATCTAGGGCATGCCAAGTATCCTGCCTAGCACACTAGATCAGGGTAGGAGGCAACCTTTCAGAAGTGGTGTGCCGAGTTTTCATTTATTCACTTTAATTTAAGGTTTCGTGTGCCGGTAATACATTTTAACGTTTTTTTAGAAGGGGTCTCTCTCTAAGTGTATATTATATAACTAAACTATTGTTGTATGTAAAGTAAACAAGGTTTTCAAAATGTTTAAGAAGCTTCATTTAAAATTAAATTAAAATGCTGATCTTATGCCGCCAGTGTGCTCAGCCCGCTGGGTGGGGGGTTCAGGGCAGAGGGCTGGGTGTTGGGCTGGGGGGACTCGAGGTCAGGGTAGAAGGCTGGGGTGTGTGTGGAGGTGCAGGGCACAAGGCTGGGGGGGGGTTCAGGGCAGAGGGTTGGGTGTTGGGGGGACTCGAGGTCAGGGCAGAGGGCTGGGGTGTGTGGATGTGCAGGGCAGAAGGCTGGGTGTTGAGGGGAGACTCGAGGTCAGGGCAGAGGGCTTGGGGGGATGTGGGGAGTGCAGGGCAGAGGGATGGGTGTGTGTTGGGGTGGGGGGGTTCAGGGCAGAAGGCTGGGGTGCTTGGCTCGTGGGGGTGCTCTCAGCCCCCTGCCCTGAGCGGCTCATGGCAGGGGGCTGGGAGGGATATGCCCTGTTCCACCCCCTTCCCCCAGGCCCATCCCTACCTCTCTCTGCCTCCTCTACGGAGCAGTGAACACGCTGCCGCTCGGCTTGGCTCCTCTGGGGGAGGAGGAGAAGGGGCCGGAATGCACCATGTTGTGCGAAGAAGCGGGGGAGGAGGGAAGCTTGGCTGCCGCAAGACCAAGCTTCTTCCTCCTCCCCCCACAGGGGGGAGCGGTGGGGGGGGGGGGGGGGCTGAGTGGGGCCGGGACCTCCTCCCCACCGCTCTCCCCTGCGGGGACAGGAGGCAGAAGCTTGATCCTGCGGCAGCCAAGCTTCCCCCTCCCCTGTTTCTTCCCACAACGTGGTGCATTCCGGCCCCTCCTCCTTCTCCTTCTCCTCCTCTCAGTGGGCAGCAGCGTGCCACTCAGAATCGGCTCGCGTGCTGTGTTTGGCACGCGTGCTGTAGGTTGCCGACCCCTGCATTAGACGATATATAATCTTTATACAACTACAGTGAAAGTTAGGGCCAACGTGCAAAGACTAAGACTCTCTCTCCACGTAACCCTCAAAACAAAATCTTCATTCACTCCACACATCTGCTCATCCCACACCCCAGAAATAGCCTGTGGGGAACAGATGGATATGACCTGACAATCAACAGAATTCACCACTAAAGGAAGCAGATTACTCAGTGGAGGGACCTTTCCAGTTAAACCAAAGGGTAGTGTGTTCATTTTAGTTGATCTCAAATGCTATTACCAGGTGGGGAAGGGCAGATTTCCCACAGTCTCATAAATATACCTTGAATAGGAGGGTGAGAGAACAGAACCCTGTGATACTCTACATGAAACAGCCTGGAGTAGATGAGCACTTACCTACCTAACACTACCACCTGAAGCCTATCCTTGTGAATAGAGCCATTGCAAGTCTTTGGCAGAGTCTGCAGCCAAATCAATACCTCAGTCAAGATTACTCAAAGCCACTGATAGACCTAAAAGAATGATTATGGGCACTTTATTTTCATTCATCAGCAGGAGACTCAACCAGAGAAACCATGCAGTATCTGTGCTATACCTACGTCTAAAAGCAGGTGAACAGAATAAAAAATATTAAATATTAAGCCATATTTGAAGATGCTCTAAAAGTTGTTGTTTGAAAGTGAATGGTGAAATCTGTAGAAAAACTTCTTTTGTTTTAAATTGTTAGCACGCCTGAGCTGTCAAATTTTGGTGATATTGTGATGCTGGTTAAAATTCACCTGAATGTTTTGTCAGGCACTCCACTCTTATCTCAACTGCAACCAGGCATGTTCAGTTATGCTGTAGTTATAACAGGATATATACTTTTTCTGTTGGAATATTTGTATGACAGTTCTAATTCCAGAGCAATCAGTAATTTGCTTGGTATTCATTGTACAGCACCTTACCTGGGGTACAGCAAAATTACTTAGCTTTTTATGATTTACATATGATACTATTTTAATCAGTGCAACGAAGACGTATCCTGATTAGCTTGCAGGAAGCTTTGAACAAAATTAAATTTTTGAAGGCTACTCATTCTCTTGTAATCTGTTGCAGTTCTTGCTATAATTACCATCAGTCAGTCATGGTTGCTGACATTTGTATAAGATACCTATATATACAGGATGGCAAAAGCACAAATGCAGGAATATTCTAATTTCTTTTAAAAGGTTATCTATGCTAGAGCAAGATACACTGCAGCAGCCAAGTATTTTGTAAATTTTCTGCCTTAGAAAACATCATTATTTGCCAAAATGGGAAATAATTTATAGCAACTGGCTTTATGGAAAGGTAAAAATCTTGTGAGATGTAAGCTAATTCTGTGCTCTATCTGCTGAGTTCAATAATGTACTAAAGCAAACTAACAAGGTACTCCCTAACTAAACAAAAGATGCTCTTTTGAGTTTTCTACAGTAAAGCACAAAAATTTGGACTGCTCAGGGAAGGCAACTTCATCCAAGCAAAGGGATATCAATGAATGTTGTTGCTATTCAGAAATATCATTAGACTATTTTTAGATGGCAATCACTTATCAAATATTTCGTCTTACTTTGGTTTACTAAGTTTTTCTCCCTTGTCTAATTTTGCTTTTCTTAAACATGTGTTAAGTCAAGTTACAGTGGGCTAAATCGGTGTATTAAACTTTTGCTTTTTTTGTAGGTGACCCGCTGCAGTGCAGTGCTTGGGTGGGACAGTGTGCACTGTACATAGTGATCATGATGTTTGAGAAAACCATCATCATTATAGTCCTCCTAATACCTCAATGGAAAGAGGTTTGAATCTTTATACGATTTTTACAGTTAAATGAATTGTAGATAGATGCCAGAAAGTGATAAGCTATTAATTCTACTTAATCCAAAAAGACTAAGGCTATCATGCAAGCTATGTAAAAGTCCACAGTTGGTGCTACTTAACTGTTGCCTCTGGTAATGGAGCATCCTGATACCATTAATTGGATTTCACTGGTGATAATGCCGCCATTCTATTTTGCATTTAGTAGGTATTGCATCGTGTACAATATAAGATCACATGCTCACTTGAGGTATCATAGAATATCAGGGTTGGATGGGACCTCAGAAGGTCATCTAGTCCAATCCCCTGCTCAAAGCAGGACCCAATCCCCAATTAAATCATCCCAGCCAAGGCTTTGTCAAGCCTGACCTTAAAAACTCCTAAGGAAGGAGGTTCCACCACCTCCCTAGGTAATCCATTCCAGTGCTTCACCACCCTCCTAGTGAAAACGTTTTTCCTAATATCCAACCTAAACCTCCCCCACTGCAACTTGAGACCATTACTCCTTGTTCTGTCATCTGCCACCACTGAGAACAGTCTAGATCCATTCTCTTTGGAACCCCCTTTCAGGTAGTTGAAAGCAGCTATCAAATCCCCCCTCATTCTTCTCTTCTGCAGACTAAATAATCCCAGTTCCCTCAGCCTCTCCTCAAGTCATATGCTCCAGCCCCCAATAATTTTTGTTGCCCTCCACTGAACTACTTCCATTTTTTCCACATCCCTCGTGGAGTGTGTCCCATAACTGGACACAGTACTCCAGATGAGGCCTCACCAATGCCGAATAGAGGGGAATGATTACGTCCCTCGATCTGCTGGCAATGCTACCTAAAAGGAGACCGAGTGCATCGGCCTTTCTTTTAGTTAAATTACAGTCCTAACTTTAAACCTATTGTGCATTCTTTTCTGTAGTTTTAGAGCATAATAGAACATTGTTACATTTTTGTAGTAAAACCTTAGTAATTCACACTGCAATAAGACACATTGCTGAGTTACTGAATTAAAACAATTAGCCAATAAGCAAACAAAAGTCAGTTACTGCAGCAGAAAGTGTATTTTGAACCTTTATACAGGTACAGTATAGCTTAGCTTCAATTTATGCTAATACTATTAGTTATAGTAATAAGTGTATGGTAGTATATTCAGTAAGCATAATGAAGTTGCAGTAATGAGGAATGACTCCCAGGCTGAGATCTGTATGAAAGATCATAACATTGTAAGTGACCTGATTTATAATCTAAACATGACAACACTTACCTGGAGCAGCAGAAGTCACCATAATGTATTGTAATTCACCTTTATAGTGTCTTTGTTTTATAAAATATTTGAACTTCTGCATCCCATGTCCAGATATTTAACTTTAAAACTGCAGCATATGTTTGTAAGTGATTTCCGAGATATTGGTTCTTCCAGTCAAAGCTTTCTGGAAAAAGGGTTGAGTGGATATTTGAATATAGCCTATGCTTTGTTTTTCTTGGTCAAACCTCTTTTATGGCCATGGTTAGTTCAACTGCAGGAAGCACATACATCATCTTGGACATGTCGCTAATAGAATCTTTCATCTCAATGTAGAATCAAGTGGGAACCACAAGTCCACACACTTTTAAAGGGATAATTTATAATTTTGTCTATAATTGATAAAGCATTTTATATAACTGAACTGTGAAATAAAGTGCCATGTAGGTACTAGGTGGATTGTCTGGTTTAGTACAGCATACACAATTTAACATTCAAGATGATTACTCACAGCAGTTAGAGCTGAATAACTGCTGTTAGGTGTTCTAGACTAAGGGTTCTCAAACTGGGAATCGGGACCCCTCAGGGGGTTGCGAGGTTATTATGTGGGGGGTCGCAAGCTGTCAGCCTCCACCCCAAACCCCACTTCACCTCCAGCATTTATAATAGTGTTAACTATAAAAAAAGTGTTTTTAATTTATAAGGGGGGGTCATTCTCAGAGGCTTGCTGTGTGAATGGGGTCACCAGTACAAAAGTTTGAGAACCACTGTTCTAGACCATCCCTGTAGAATAAAACAGGATTTTTTTACACTATATTTTACAGTATTCTGACCAGTTTATTTAGATCTCCAAGTGATACAGTGTCAGACATTTTCTTTAGGAATATAAGGTGATTAATTTATCAAGTAGTATACTCTGGTTGCTTCACCTACTCACAAGTCATCACATTCCTTCTGTAATCACAAATTAGTGGGATGGCAGATTGCTTTCAGTCAGCCCCACTTGTTTACTAAATGCAATTTATAAACCTTCCTTAACAAAATTATATTCCTTTCCTATGAAACTGTCCTTTCTAATTCATCTGGCTACCAGCCTAATACTTTCTATAACACTTTCCAACCCAACTGCATACACATACTATTGTGGTCTGAATTTGATCTTTTTCTTTTCACAGGTAGCTTTATGGAATCCTATAGAGAACCCCCAGTTGGAGCTGGCTATCGTCATGCTGATAGTTCCCTTCTTTGTTAATGTTAGTACAACTGTACGCTTTTCAGAGATGGTTGACTTGTGTTTCTCTCCCCCACCCATCCTCTTCTCCATCTGTTAAAATTAATCCGTACCGCACAGTGTGCCTTAGTGATGTCTTAGTGTTACAAGTCTTCAACACACGTGTGTGTGTGTGTGTGTGTGTGTGTGTGTGTGTGTGTGGAGAGAGAGAGAGAGTGTGTGTGTGTATAAAAAATGTGATTATGTATCTATAATCAACAATGCCATTGGGCACAGAAATGGTGCACAGAATGCCCATTGTTAAATGTACTATACAGATATGATTGTACCAGTTAGAAAATTCCTGTTAAATTAGGTTTATTTAGGAAAGCATTAATTTGTTTGGAGTGCCAAAAAATATCATCCCATTGAAATGCCCTGGACTGAGCAAGACTATCCATATGTCAAGATTAAGAGTGAATAAAAAATGCCCACTAAGCAGCAGCTTTTTTCTTATTGGTGCAAGAGCAGGAAATAGGGCAGCTATGTTTCAGGAGATATAGGGTATATGTTAGGTCATGTGACTGAATCTGTACAGGATTTTGCAGTATTTGGCCAAATCCCACTTAGTACTATTCCCTAACTTAATTCCAAGGTCTGAATGACTAACACATATGCTGACCTAAAGAAAAACTGAACTGTGAATTTTCCCGTTAACAGGCATTAATGTTCTGGGTAGTGGATAACTTTCTTATGAAGAAAGGCAAGACAAAAGCTAAACTTGAAGAAAAGGAAGTGGGGCAAGATTCAAGGAATGGAAATAAAGTCCGATACAGGAGAGCAGCATCACATGAAGAGTCAGAGTCAGAAGTATGTAGATGCACCACTTGCTGTACCTGAGTCAACTCCCTTCCTCTTGACTTTGACTTACAACACTATCTTAGACTTGATTAGTTTTGTATTAATAGAGCACTTGTTCGTAAAACCCCATTGAATAAATCGGTGACTGCTAATTCACTTCACTTATTGACCCTTTACAAAGCTGCTGATGTTTTTCCTGGGGTTTGAGATCCCTCAAAAGGCTACTGCTAATTTTCAAAAGGATTGTTTTTTA
Organism: Trachemys scripta elegans; assembly: GCF_013100865.1. Lineage (NCBI taxonomy): Eukaryota > Metazoa > Chordata > Testudines > Emydidae > Trachemys > Trachemys scripta. Next base: position 43,376,902 of record NC_048304.1, read on the forward strand.
GATCCTGTGGTGTCAGTTAATTCAGTTAACAGTGAACTACAGCTTTAATGTGGCTATCTTATAAGGATATTGTATGTCTAAAAATGGTGACTTCAGATTTGTTAAAACAGACATTTCATCTGTTATGATAAAAATCTTACACATTTGAACATAAGATCAATGTCAGGTGGTGGTTGGTGGTTTTTTTCCTTTTTGTTTTTTTGAGGGTTTGTGAGGTTAAAGAGTCTACAAGAGTTTTAAAACCATACCTAGTCATTAGTGTACAGGATTATACACCTGTGCCATGGCAGCTTCCCCATTCAACATTGCAAATAACCTTGCATTTGACTTTAAACAACTGTGATAAGATGAGAACATCATTCTCTCAGTTCTATTCTCAGTCTCTCCTTAACAGAGGAGCCTAATTAAGGTGGATCAGAAATGTTCCTTTTGATTGCTACCCACTAAAAGAACTTAACCATTATGAAAGACCATTCAGCTGAAGCATACAGCTGTGTAAGAGTCATGGTTATATCAGGTACTGCTCTCTAGTTCCATTTTTCTGTGGAATATGTTACTTTCAGTAATTACGCTGAAAGTAAAAGTACCAAAAAGTCAATTTTTTAATTTTCTTGATTTAAAGATACTTATTTAAAATTCTGATAAGCACCTTTCATTTTGCATAAGGACAAGAAGCTTCCTTGAGTATATGAGCACTTCTGTCACTATTGTTAAATATCCGTTTTCTACATTATCAGTAGTAACAATTCTTTTGTTTAGTAAATAAAACTGCCACTGAAAGATGGTCAGAGAACCTGTCTGCCCACAACTGGAACATTTGTGGGGTCCCATTATGCAGTGCTTTCTTGAGTCAAAAGACCTTTCTTTAAGATCAGATGATACCTGTAGACTTTATGGGCCCATATCTCTATTAGAGATGATGATGGCTGCAGTCTTTAATTTCTGCAAATGTGTTCATGGCAAGTTGCTTAAACTGCTCTTGGTTAGAAACACATTTTGGGCACCCTGATTTATTTCTTGCATAGAAGGTGAAGTATGAAAAAGCATTTTGATGTTTGAAAATTACTTTTTAATTAGGGCCATTAAGCGATGAAAAAATTAATTGCGTGATTAAAAAATAGAACACCATTTATTTAAAAATATTTAAATGTTTTCTACATTTTCAAATATATTGATTTCAATTATCACACAGAATACAGTGTACAGTGCTCACTTTATATTTATTATTAATATTTGCACAGTAAAAAACAAAATAGTATTTTTCAATTCACCTAATACAAAAACTTTATTACAATCTCTATCATAAAAGTTGAACTTGCAAATATAGAATTATGTACAAAAAAAACTGCATTCAAAAATAAAACAATGTAAAACTTTAGAGCCTACAAGTCCACTCAATCCTACTTCTTGTTCAGCCAATAACTCAGATAAACAAGTTTGTTTACATTTGCAGGAGATAATGCTGCCCATTTCTTGTTTACAATGTCACTTTCAGATGACAACAGGTGTTTGCATGACACTGTTGTAGCTGGTGTCACAAGATCTTTATGTGCCAGATGCACTAAAGATTCATATATCCCTTTATGCTTCAACCACCATTCCAGAGGACATGCATCCGTGCCGATGATGGGACCTGCTTGATAATGATCCAAAGCCGTGCGGACCAACGCATATTCATTTTCATCATCTGAGTCAGATATCACCAGTAGAAGATTGATTTTCTTTTTTGGTGGTTCAGTTCTGTAGTTTCTACATCAGAGTGTTGATCTTTTAAGACTTCTGAAAATATGCTCCACACTCATCCCTCTCAGATTTTGGAAGGCACTTTAGATTCTCCAACCTGGAATTGAGTGCTGTAGCTATCTTTAGAAATCTCATATTGGTACCTTCTTTGCGTTTTGTCAGATCTGCAGTGAAAGTGTTCTTAAAATGAACAACATGTGCTGGGTCATCATCCAAGATTGCTATAACATGAAATATATGGGTAAAACAAACAGAGCAGGAGACATACAGTTCTCCCCCAAGGAGTTCAGTTACAAATTTAATTAACGTATTTTTTTTAATGAGTGTCATCAGCATGGAAGCATGTCCTCTGGAATGGTGGCCAAAGCATAGAATCATAGAACTGGAAGGGACCTCGAGAGGTCATCTAGTCCAGTCCCTTGCACTCAAGGCAGGACTAAGCATTATCTAGACCATCCCTGACAGGTTTTTGTATATCTTGCTCTTTAAAATCTCCAATGATGGAGATTCCACAACTTCCCTAGGCAATTTATTCCAGTGCTTAACCACTCTGACAGTTAAGAAGTTTTTCTGATGTCCATCCTAAACTGCCCTTGCTGCAATTTAAGCCCATTGCTTCTTGTCCTATCCTCAGATGTTAAGAACAACAATTTTTCTCTTCTCCTTATAAGAAGCTTTTACGTACTTGTAAAAGCAGCAAAGAGTCCTGTGGCACCTTATAGACTAACAGACGTATTGGAGCATGAGCTTTCGTGGGTGAATACTCCAATACGTCTGTTAGTCTATAAGGTGCCACAGGACTCTTTGCTGCTTTTACAGATCCAGAGTAACACAGCTACCCCTCTGATTTATGTGCTTGAAAACTATTATCATGTCCCCTCTGTCTTCTCTTCTCCAGACTAAACAAACCCAATTTTTTCAATCTTCCCTCATAGGTCATGTTTTCTAGACCTTTAATCATTGTGGTTGCTCTTCTCCAATTTGTCCACATCTTTCCTGAAATGTGGCACCCAGAACTGGACACAGTATTCCAGTTTATTTAGTTGGGGATTGGTCCTGCTTTGAGCAGGGGATTTGGACTAGATGACCTCCTGAGGTCTCTTCCAACCCTGATATTCTATGAATTGAGGCCTAATCAGCACGGAGTAGAGCGGAAGAATTACTTCTCATGTCTTTCTTACAATACTCCTGCTAATACATCCCAGAATGTTTGCTTTTTTGTTTGTTTGTTTTTTTGCAACAGCGTTACATTGTTGACTCATATTTAGCTTGTGATCCACTATGACCCCCAGATCCCTTTCCGCAGTACTCCTTCCTAGGCAGTCATTTCCCATTTTGGATGTGTGCAACTGATTGTTCCTTCCTAAGTGCAGTACTTTGCATTTGTCCTCATTGAATTTCATCCTATTTACTTCAGACCATTTCTCCAGTTTGTCCAGATCATTTTGAATTTTAAACCTATCCTCCAAAGCACTTGCAACCCCTCCCAGCTTGGTATCATCCGCAAACTTTATAACTGTACTCTGTGCCATTATCTAAATCATTGATGAAGATATTGAACAGAACCGGACTCAGAACCGATCCCTGCGGGACCCCACTTGTTATGCCCTTCCAGCATGACCGTGAATCAGTGATAATTACTCTCTGGGAACGATTTTCCAACCAGTCATGCACCCACCTTTATAGTAGCTCCTTCTGGGTTGTATTTCCCTATTTTGTTTATGAGAAGGTCATGCAAGACCGTATCAAAAGCCTTACTAAAGTCAAGATATACCACATCTACCACTTCCTCCCCTATCTACAAGACTTGTTACCCTGACAAAGAAAGGGACATGAAGGGGCATACGAATGTTTAGCATATCTGGCACATAAATATCTTGCAATGGCCGGCTACAAAGGTGCCATGCAAATGCCTATTCTCACTTTCAGGTGACATTGTAAATAAGAAGCAGGCAGCATTATGTCCCGTAAATGTAAACAAACTTTTTTCTCTTAGCAATTGAATGAACAAGAAGTAGGACTGAGTGGACTTGTAGGCTCTAAAGTTTTACATTGTTTTGTTTTCTGAGTGCAGTTATGTAACACAAAAAAATCTACATTTGTAAGTTGCACTTTCATGATAAAGAGATTGCACTTCAGTACTTGTATGAGGTGAATTGAAAAATTATATTTTTACAGTGCAAATATTTGTAATAAAAAATATATAAAGTGAACACTGCAAATAGAAATCAATAGATTTAAAAATATAGAAAAACATCCAAAAAATGTTATAAATTTAAATAGGTATTCTATTGTTTAACAGTGCGATTAATAGTGCAATTATTCGAGGTTAATTTTTTTAAGTTAATCGCGTGAGTTAACTGCGATTAATCGACAGTTCTATTTCTAATGTAATATTTAAAGTGTCTGATAGTAATGCCAGGCAGTGACATGAAACCTAACAAATCCAAAATTCTCCAGTTTTAATAAAGCCTCTTTTCTTAAACATTGAATAATTGGGCATTTTACTGGAATCAATTATTTAAAATAGATTCAAAGAAAAGATTCAAGCTCTATTTTTTCTCATTTGAAGCATGCTATTTATATTTCTGTTTTTTAGATCCTTATTTCAGCAGATGATGAAATGGAGGAGTCAGAAGTTGAAGAGGACCTACGGAGACTGACTAACTTAAAGCCTGTTAAGAAGAAGCATCGATTTGGGCTGCCTGTATGATGCATTCCTGACCTGTGTATTTGCAGGTTTCATGGCATAATCTTCTTGGTCAGTGGATTTTCACTTTGCAACAGCATCCCTTTTTTTCCTACTAACAGTTACTCAGCAACAGGTCTGTGATTAGGATGCAGGTAGTTTGAAGCATTCCAGTTCAGTTGCACTATAGAAACACTGACCAAATATGCAAGAGCGTCTTTTCATCATTTATGGAAACACAGCATTGTGAGGGACCAGACACTAAAATTCTGGTTTGTATCAGACACTTCAGAGAAGACCACAGAAAAATTATTACTCAGTGTTGACTCACTTATGGTTCCTGTGGTGATTCAATGCAAGACATTCTGGAAAAAGGCATCGGGATTGACTAAGTGGAACCAGTGTGTTTCATTACTAAAACTGGCAATTGCAACATATTAATTCCTAGAGCAGAATAGTTTTATTGTTACAAGCTGTAACTTAATGTTATTTTTTTAAGTACATGTTTACTTCCTACAAGGTACCTATGGAACTAATAGGCAGAACAAAGATTTTTTTCAAGTCTCCTCTAACCTATTTGACTATTTTATATTTAAGTTATATTTTCATACTGTTATATTTAAGGATTCTCTGTCAGAGAGAAGGACACTATTCCCTTTTTTGTGTGGAAAAAGATCAAAAGATTTGCAGTGAAGTTCTCATTCATCCTCGTCACTTGATTAAGATAAGGCAAATGATGTTTTCACAAAGGGAAAAGCTTTCTTTCACTGTTGAAACCACCAAATGTCAACTAGAAATGTAGCCCCAAGTGTGGTTTTGGCAACGTCGTTTAACAATAGTATTTTGTAAAATGGACATGTTCTCTGCATATTTGGCGATATGCACTTTAGCAGATAAAGAAAACAAATTTTTATGATAGTTTCCTCATCTGTGAAATGAACTTCTAATGATGACTTCATCAATATTTGTCTCTTAAGAACTTGCAAGTCTCTGACCGTACCTCTCAACTATTCCAAAGGAGGCAGAACATTCTCTCTTTACATTCCTTATATGGGATCTAGCATACGAGACACTGATCTGATTAGAGCTCTTAGCACTACCTTAATACATATAATTCTTCCTCTGGGTTGCGTTTTTACTTAAGATTTTTTCCATTAAAATATAAATGTGTAATGCTGACCTTTAATAACAATACTTCATTTGAAGGCTTTAAAACATACTTCCCCAGTGTACACATTCCTTAATTCCTAAAAAAAAAAAAAAAAGCCTATTTGTTTCTCCCTTTCTCTATTTGGAATAAAACTGAGAGGTACAGTGCACCTGTTACTACATCTAAGATGTCTGTGGCTTTCAGTGTCGTCTTTCTGTGGTTAATGAAAATATATCTGCTGGTGTTGAACCCTTGTAGACATGTTTTCAGTGACCTCCTGTTCCTTTGTGTATTTCCCAAATGGTCGCTACTGTTCGGACAGCTTTCTTTGATTCAATTAAGCCTTGTGTAGGATGAGGTGATGTGCCAAAAAGATGGCAAAGATCAGAAATAAGTTGCAAATCTAGACATCAGATGTGTTCCAAGCCTTAAAAAAAACCAAACAAGTTCACTGGAAGACAGCTCAGAACTTTTTAAAGATTTTTTTAAATTTTGTATATATTTAGTAGGTCTTAATGGGGTATGTTATCAATACTGCTGAAGTGGGGTCGGTAGGCCTTCGGAAATACTGTGTACTCCCTTGCTCACCTTCACTATTCAGATATTTGTTTACTGCTTGGCTATTGAGGTAAACAAAATGTCCTGGAACTTCCTCCATACACCTCAATCTGTCCAGCTGACTAAAAGGGACATTTTACCAAACCTGACATTTGAGCTAGCTAGAGCCCCTGATCACTGTTACTGTGTGCTAAAATGTAATATTTGCAATAAGTTAAATGTTAATGTTTTTCTTACAGTAAATCTAAAAACTAAGGAAAACAGACACTTGCCTAATTTGAGTTTCTCTGAAGTATGAAGTAAGGAAGTGTGTCTAATCAATTTATTAGCTTACATTTTCAGTAAATGTTTCAGCTTATTTGATTTACACCTTGTCTTGATTATTGTACAATCAGGCAGGTTCAACCTCTCCAGTACAGTAATTTAAGAAATTCACTTCAATGCACAGTATATCTAGTACAACTTTGCCACCCCCATAGGAATTAAGAATTAATCTCCTCTGTTCACAAACTTCAGTATTTTTAGTCAGGAGTTTGAGGAGATTTGCCTAGGCCTTGTTCTATTTGAGGTAATGAAATAAAACAGCTGATGCATTCTTTATTCCACCATATTATACTTACCTATCCACTTTAGTCATTAGGGATCATTTGAACAGCGCACAAATTATGAGCTTTATTTTTTTCCTTCTTGTGTTCAAATTATGCAGAATATCAAAATGAGCTTCATTTCTAGTGTCAAGTTTAGTCTGTGAACCATCAAATGGCCTTAATCATGTAAAATGAGCTTCTTTTGTACAGACCTCATATTTACTGTCCAAGTAAAGATGGCATAAAGCACCATAGAGCTGTTTTCTTCAGATTGTTTTAAGGGTAAAAATGCTTTTTTTCCCTCTTTTTTCCCTTAAGTGCTTCAATACCTCTGGGTCGAGGTTTATAGGTATTGTAACAGTACTTGTGACATAGTGAAATTCTATTAGCCAAAGACTCTTGAGTATTTCACATTCCCACAATCATAACATGGAAAATGAATACCTTTTATTAAAAAGGTTGTTTGAGCATTGTTTGATATAGTCTCCTCTTTTTAATACTGGACTCTTAAAGTTCCCCCAAGTGACAGCAAGAAGTTACATTTTTGCTCATTAGTTTTGATGAAGAAAAGGCAAATATTAAATTATTTCCCTGTTTGCAAAAGTCTTAAATGAAAAAAAATGAATTCATGCAGTAGTTACAAGTTTATACATTTTTTCTTTGAAGCCCAGACATGTAACATCTAGTGCTTCACTGTGTTTTGCTGTTAGATGGAGTATTTTGGCAGAACAGTTTAAGAGAAACTATTCCCTAATGAGTTCATATGATGATAATTTGAAGACCTGGCAGCACATATGTGATTCTCCTCCAAATGTTAGTCTGCTGTGGCAAATCCATCCTTTAGACAACTCACAATAGGTTTAATTCAGACTGTACTTATAAAAGGTGGTCATTATTCCATAATTTGTTTAATTAAAATAAGCTTGTGTATAAATAAATAAGACAGGGATTCTAACTTTAAATGTATGGTTGAGCAGAAATTAGAAATATTGGAGGTCAAGATTCACCACAACTTGTCAACCTTACAACACATGAATCGGTTATATCTGTGCTGTGACATGTTGTCATCTAATATGTGGTCTTAAAGTTCTGGTTTTAATGCGTTCAGGTCCCCTTGTCTTTCTTTATGTAGTAAAATGCTGTATATTAATGTTGCTGACTAAAATGTGCTATAGCTTTTCTTCAGGGAAAATTCATACTTTTTGAGTTGTGAACTTAACTAAAACAATGCAAAGTGTTCCAGAGGTCTTCTAACAAGTGTATGCACCGTTTCCAGCTGTGCCTGATGGGGAAAGGAATGTTCAGCCTTAGCAGTGAAGGGTTGAGTATCTTAAGGAATTTCTGCCATTGCTTGACTAACCCCAAGTCTGCAACGTGCTCTGCTTTTTGCAGCAGCAAACAGTAGTGAAAGTGAACAAATCCAGCCACATCAGGTCAAAGTAGATCTACAGCACAGCTGTGTAACCTTTTTTTAGACAATATTTAGTCTCCATTTCAATGACTGAAAATGACTACTACAGTTCTACAAAGTAAAACTACACCATCTTTAAAAAAGGGACTCTTTTTTGTAATTGGGTTTTTGTCTTGCTTGGGTGTGTCTCAAAGTGAACTTTGGATTTATTTGTTCATAAGTAAATTGGGAGTAGAGCTTATGTCAGCAAACAATGACAAATCTGCTGCCCTCTGTTTGAACCATATTGTTTAATCAGTGGTGTTACATTAAAGTTTAAGGGTATATGATGTAAGGGTACTTACATTGTATAATGGTTTACAATAAAGTTTGACTTATTACAGATTTTTACATGTGTTCTGTGCTCCCTTATGTTAAAATGGATGTGCTTATTAGATGTATTCAGTGGGCCTTTATGTTGATTACCTTCTGTTCTGGTACGCATTTTGTTATTTAGAGTTTAAGCACTGAACTTCAGATCTGCTGGTATTAGTTTTTGCTTCTGCATTGGGATTAGTTTCAGTATGTTGACACATTTCAAGATCCATTTTCCAAGGAGAGACAAGAGATGTTAGATTTCAAGTTTTATTTATATTTGCAAATGTCGTACATATTTAAAATTTCTCTCAAAGAGTTGCACTTACAAGGTGCAAAGGTGGTTGTGCTACACAGATTTTGCCTTGAGTGTACACACACATAACATATCTATGTCATGAAATAATCAAAATGAATCTTTAGGTATACTCTCTGTGAAGACTTGCGTCTGGTTCTGCCCCTAAGCTGTCAGCAGCTAAAATATCTATTGTAACAGACCTGTGGACTTTAGACAGAAATCAGTCACTGGTATCAAAGGAATGCCCCACCTCTTGAACTTCAATCATGTTTTATTTGCTTCCACAGTGACCAGTGGTTCAGCCAGAGCTTTCCGGAGGCAAATTTCAATCTCTTATTGAAAATTTCTGACTAATTTGGCTCAATTTGTATATCTGTCCCCTTGGCTCCACTTCGGAGGTTGATGCTCCTGCTGTGGCTGATGCTCCTGCAGGCTTCAGGAAGCAAACTCAGCAAAGAATGCCAAAAGATAAAAAGGAAAGAGCTCTCTCTTGCTTCATGCCTTTGTGTGTCCGGTTGAGGAGCTTGCCAGGCTGAGTGCAATTCCCCCTCATAGCATGCTGCAAGCAGGGTCACCGTGGCCCTCTTCCAATGACCAACGAAGAGCCAAGTAGGAATCAAGCAGCCAGAGGCAAGCAGATCCCCTGCCTCATCTCCAAGAAGGGAGTGAAGCCACAAGGTCAGCCACTAGATGGAAGATCATACCTAAGTCCCTAGAGCTGTACCAGCAATCATGCTTCTGATCTCTGCTGCCACCTCTCTAACGTCCCTCCTAGGGATTGACTACTGATAGCTCAGGCTGTAGCCTACAGGGAAAATACTCGTCCATGTGGGATCCCTGCCAGTGGTAGAGGCTCCTGGGGATTCCATTCTTGAACCCCAGTACTTTCTTTGAGAGATCCAGAAGGGACCTCTGTTGGAAAGACAAGATGACAACCCCAGCCTCTTTCAGGGCAAGATCACTAACCCTTTGGAAATATTTTTGGAGTGATCCCAGGGCCCAATTTCACTCCCCCCATATGAAGCAGAATTATGGGGACAAACAAAATTAGTTAGGTTCCCTGCTCAAATTAATGGGGTGCCTCAGGGCATATCAATGCAGCAGAAACTAAGCCATAGATCTGTGCTGATTCCTCTGAACATGCACAAACACAAAAAGGTGGAGGGTGAGGAGAAGAAATCCTTCCTCTGTAGAGAAGGAAGGCCAGCAGTCTGAATCACAGTTAGAGATTCAAATAACAAATAGTTTTAAAAAAAAAAAAATCTAACCAGAAGATAGATACTTTCAGGCAGAGTCCTTGGAGTATTGTTGAACTACTTTAGAGGGCTGTAGCTGCCATACACAAGTTATAGCCAAGATGCTGCATTGGAGCAGGGGTTCTCAACCTTTTTCTTTCTGAGCCCCCCAGCATGCTATAAAACCTCCATGGCCCACCTGTGCCACAACAACTGATTTTCTGCATATAAAAGCCAGGATCAGCATTAGGGGGTAGAAAATGGCAATTGCTTGGGGCCCCATGCCACAGGGAGCCCCCCACGAAGCTAAGCGGCTTCAGCTTCAGCCCCAGGTGGTGGGGCTCAGGCTCTCGGGCTTCGGCTTTCTGCCATGGGCCCCAGTGAGTCTGATGCTGGCCCTGTTTGATGGATCCCCTGAAGCCTGCTCGCAGCCCCCCAGGGGACCCCAAACCCCTGGTTGAGAACCACTGCATTAAAGGAATGGGGGATTTCCTGTCACACACAAGACTAGGAAAGCCTCAGACTTTGGCCCCACCTGCCATTCTGGGGTACCACACCTTCACATCCAGGCTGTTTTTCCCAGCTGGTGCTGCAGATTGGCATGTGTTGCCATGACCTCCACTTCCCCTCAGCCCAGGGGTCCATAACAAGGGAGACAGCAGCCCAGGTGTGGAAGAACAAGTAGGCAGTAAGGGACCTCTTAGTCTACTATTTACTATTATCTACCTCCTCAACATCTATTTTATAAGGCTAAAAGCGTTCTAGGTGTGCACCAGTCCAAATTCAACCTTGTGTCACTACTGAATGTGAACATGGCCCTTTCCTGGTGGTCAGGCATTCACCATTTCTAACTAAGAGATTTTTACCTGAAACAGTGGCCACTTTGCTATAAAGCCCTGGGCAGGTGTCACCTCTGCCCTTCCTCTGGGAATGAGAACTCTCTGGCAGCATCAGCCCAGCAACAACAACAAAATAAATTATAAAGTGCATTTAGCACGCTCTACTAGCTTTCACAAGTAGTGGTGACATGGGCAGGTGGTATTGGAAGTATGGGCCCCTCTCACTGCCTAAGGGCTTCTCCCTGAAAAAGAGAGTGGGGACACATCTTTCATGCAAATAAGATGGGGCTTTTTATCACTGAGATAAGATGCTCAGGCTAATCAGTTACCAGCTCGTGGGAAATTTTATGGGAAGCTAAGGCTCAGAGCTGCTGGAAAAGTAAATTGATAATCCTGACTCTTGCCAGATTCTGTAGGAAAGAATTATAGGTCATGTGGAAATATGAAACAGTCCACAAAGTACAAGAGGGAATACCATTTCACAAGTGGTAGCTGGAATACATCCAGGGTTTTAGCACTAAGCCAACTGAGGGCAACTACTGACTTCACCTATCTGTATGACTCCCAGCCAGCCCTATCTGGAGTTAGCCTAGCACTAATTGGGGTGGCAGGGTAGAGGAAGGGGCAAATCTTTTTCAATTTTGGTCACAATGATGTCATTGGGCATTACCCAGAGGGGGTACTCTGTGGAGCTCCAGATGAATCACAGCTAGTTTTGTCCCATTCCCAATATCAAGCAACCCATGGTAATGTCAGGCCATGAATGAAACAACCCATCTGCTTCATCAAAATAATACTTCTCATTCCCCATCCTATTTCTAATCTCAGATCTGGTAACAGAGCAGGGTGCCATGTGACACATCTGAGCAAGTCCCTAAAGAAGGCTTATCTTCACTTTCCCATTTTTACCATTCTACAGGCATATTGTGCACTTACATCTGGATGGTAGTTTTTTTCCAAACTCCAACATTATTATTTGATCTGACAAGTGCTCCCAGAGCCTCTTCCACGATGGTGCTGATATTAATACTAGCTTTAAGGAAGAGGGAAACTCATTTCCATCCCTCTGCCTGGAAAATTCCCCTGATCAAACACAGAATGACATGATTGGAGTATCTTAGATTCATGACAAACACAGATATATGGTGCCAGGCACCTCAATCATAGGCTGCGCTAAGGATGAATCCTATTAGGTATAAGGTGTCATCTCAGAAGAATGTCAACAGAAGATAAAGACAGCCATAAAGGAAAATGAGGTGGCTCAGAAACAAACTGACTACTTAGTGCAGCCTGTAGGGAAATGCTGAACTCTTGCACAGACCTGCATCAGTGAACCAGAGTTCACATGAGACATGTTGGTCATCCAATGCTTAGCCAACGCCATTTTTCAGCAGAAGTGTTCTGAATACCTCACTGACCAGCAAAAGATGGATATTAATTATATAAATTCATCTTATTTAGAATGTCCATATTTAAAAGATGATCCTGCTTCCAACTCTGGACCTTAGCATGATGAACAGGAAAATTTGTTTATCTGAACATTTTCTTCCTTCCAATAAGAAGATCCACAGATCTGGCCACCCTACACACAAACAGATCACCGAGAATAGAGATGAAAATTGACATCCAAAGATTCACGTTTATTTTGTTAAGGAAACTAATCTCAATACTCAGAAGCAAGAGACATTGTTGTGCTTTTTCTTCTTAATGCAACCTGTAATTTAGGAAGTAGAATTGAATTATCCTGGCTAAGGAATCGGTCTCATCTGAAGGGAGCTTCATGGGGCTGGGCATTCCTCTCTTGGCAGGGACTGGCAAAACTGGTTCTTCCCTCAAGCTACAAGAAGCCTGAAGTACCCATTGCGTGGTGTCAAGTATCAGGGGGTAGCCATTTTAGTCTGTATCTACAAAAACAACAAGGAGTCTGGTGGCACCTTAAAGACTAACAGATTTATTTGGGCATAAGCTTTCGTGGGTAAAAACCACACTTCTTCAGATGCATAGAGTGAAAGTTACAGATGCAGGCATTGTATACTGACACATGGAGAGAAGGGAGTTACTTCGCAAGTGGAGAACCAGTGTTGACAGGGCCAATTCAATCAGGGTGGATGTAGTCCACTCCCAATAATTATAATTATTAGAATGGTAATTATAATTATTGGGAGTGGACTACATCCACCCTGATTGAATTGGCCCTGTCAACACTGGTTCTCCACTTGCGAAGTAACTCCCTGCTCTCCATGTGTCAGTATACAATGCCTGCATCTGTAACTTTCACTCTATGCATCTGAAGAAGTGTGTTTTTTACCCACGAAAGCTTATGCCCAAATAAATCTGTTAGTCTTTAAGGTGCCACCAGACTCCTTGTTGTTTTTGAAGTACCCATTGTAACTGGTCTGTGGATCTTAATAGTTGAGAAAAGGAAACTGTCAGGTAAGCACAGATTTTCCTGTTTGGGGCTGGGTGGTGTAATTCCTAATGAGATTAAATAAGGTGTTTATCAAATTCAGAAACAAAACAATTTCTTTCCTAGTGCAAGTTTTGAATTCTTAACTAGATCAGTTACTGCTTTCAATTATTAAAATTATATCACCATTTTTAATGTGATCTCAAACTCTGCTTTGGATAAATTGCATCAGTAAGGTCATGCATTCTGTTGATTTAAAAAAAAATCCTGGATTTAGTTTTCAAATCTCTTAATACGGTAAAACTGGAGTGGATTGATACCAGTTTTATTTTCCAATGTGGAATTACTTGATTCTAACAATGATGCAAAAGCTTAGGATTTGGAGGAATGGAAAGTCTTTATTATACTAAGCCGCTGATTTTTTTTAAATAGATAATTGAGTGTTTATGATGCTATTAGTAATTCATTATTTCCAGGCAAAAAATTAACATAAAAGTCTCATTCTCTCACATGAAGAGTTTTAAATCTAAAATCCAGACAAAGGATATGGGAAAGGAATACGAATGGCAGGTAAAGTGGTGATTTGCCACATCTTGATGATTATAGTATGTTGTTATGTTTTTATAATTAGTAAACAACAACAAGCACAGGCAGTAAAACTAAACAATATATGAACAAAGCTTGAGAAAAGACAAAATGAAATTGTCTTCAACTAAAGCTAGTAGTAGTATTCCAGTAAATATCTATTTTATAGCAAAAGCATGTTTTTGTAGCATCGCAGATTTGAACTTTGCATTTTAAAATTGCAAGTTGCAGATTTTATACTTTGGGTGTTTCTTACCTGCAGCTGATCCAAACACAGAGGTTAAATACTTTTTTCCATCCTGAATATAATTTAACTTTAGTATAAATACAATCCAATTCAATTCAACTAACCAGAATTAGAACACAATTTGAAATGATTTTTGCTATAACTTATAAATAAAAATTCTTCACTGAAAAATGAGGGACATCTTTTTAAAAGTAAGAGTTTGTGATTGCTGACAAAGTACAAAAATAGTTACCTACCCTGCTTTGTTATTTATCATTCTTACTTAACACTTAACTTCCCATTCTCTTCACTTGTGAGGATTCTAATTTTTTTAAATTCCTTCTAAAGAGAAAATACTAGCAGTCTTAAGAGCAAAGGAACATCAAGGAAATCAAGTTTTGACATTGGAAGAATTCTAATGATCAAATAATATCAAGTATTTGAAATGCAACAATAACAAAGAGAAAATATTAGGGCTGAGACCTAAGCAGAAAAGTAAGGTTATTTGGCATCGGATGTTGTCATACTCCTAATTGTAGGTTTTATAACACATGTTATGGTAACACTGGGAGAGTAAAAAACCAAACCCCCTCCAAATTTGTTTGTCAGCCTTCCCATCAGACGCATTTACAGAGTCAGAAAAGAGTCCCTAACAAAGCATTGCCTTTTAAAGTTATAAATAGAGCCCCAGCAGGTTTCCCTGGAAGAACTATTTGTTATAGTAGAGTGGACTGAGCTTCCATCCACTCAGTTTCACTACTGCAGCTGTCTCCTCTTGTCAGTTCTGAGCTTCATCTAGCTCCAGCCAGGCAGGCAGGTCAGTACATTCTACAAACCCCAGTCATCTCTAAGAATAAACCTTTCAAAACAGCAGCCTGTGTCAACCTGAATCATTCTGGGATCTGGTTTGGGAAAATGACCCAGCTAATGACTTCATGTTAATGGTCTATATAAGTCGAGAGAAAACCAGGCTTCTGCAGAGTGCACTCGGAGCTGATCCAAGGGAAAAACTGCCTCCGAGAGGAGTAATATTGAGTGAGCACCCCAGCTATGTCGCAGGTATGGAACGATATTAAGTTGGCTGGTGTGTTGCACCACATCTGACAATTATTGCACTATTTAATGATTCTTCTGGTTAAGTAGTTTGACAGTTAATGCTTTGTTAAACCTAGTGTTACTGAAAATTTTCTCAAATCATTGATTTTGCTAGTGACCAAAAAGCAACTTCTCCTATACTGGAACGACTGCAAATTAACATCATAATGTAAACTATACTTTTTAGCTTAAACCACATTTGTTGAAAAGGAAAGTTTTTTTTTTTTTTCTCTAGATTGTGCAGATATGGTGATAGATTTAAATGTAAAGGTGATTCCTGTTTTGCTTTTAGGCTAATCCCAAAGGCTATGAAATGTGTAAATGTGGGATTTTAGTTTGTAGGTTTAACTTTTTGTTTCTTGCTCTGTCTCCTTGAGGAAGAGAATTCCTTGAAGTGTACTGTTCCCTATGTAAAATGAGGCCTCATTTTAACAAAATACAGAAAAGCAATGAGTATGAGGGACTAAAAATTCTAAACAAAAGATAAAATAGATGTTTAAGACCCAAAGTCCTCACTTAACTTCAAATGTACCATGTAACCAATAGGTTAAAATCGTTCTCCGACTCCCCACCCCTATGCATTTTAAAGTATGTCTAAGAGTGGCTCAATTTCAAGATTGCTATGAATGTATAAAGAACCCAAAGAATGTATACTTGCATACAGATTTCCTAATGGGCAGTGTTTTGTGACAGAGCTGAGACGGTAAGAAAGCTTTATAGGAGCAATACTGCAAGGCTAGAGAAAAGAATCTTAAGAAGCATTAGGAGAAAATTCAGTTCTGATTATTCTCTTTATTCCAAGTGAAACAGACTTGAAGGCAATGTTGTAGATCTTGTAAACTAACATTTGGTGCTATTGACAATTGGAGATAAACCAAGGCTGGATTGTTGTGCCTACTAAGAATAGTTTCTGGCTAAGATCCTGTCACTTGTGACTGGCAAGCGATTGAAAATAGTTCTACTCTCTGCCACTCACAATAATACCCGGAGTGCCAGCAGGCCTGAAAGCTTCTTTTCTTAGGCTGTCTTCACCACCAAAGAAGGTGTGTTTACTGCAGGATAACTAATGTTCTTTAGCTCACCTGCTGTAAATTCCTATTGGAGACAAGGCATGGTAGCTTTTACCACGAGATCAACTACAGGTTGCGGGGGGGTGGGAGGAGAAGAGTTGGTTTTACCAACCTACCACATGGTAAAAACTACAGGTGCCTTACTACACTAGGGTTTTACAGTGGGATAGCTAATGTACATTCATTACCCTGCTGTCAACACACACCATTTTTGGCAGTAAAGACAAAGCCTTAGAGTTAATAATTTCTGCCAGGGTAAGTTAGGAAATCCTGCTGCCTGGCATTTAAGATTTAAGAAGGGATTCCGCAGGTTTCATGCTCACTCTGTTCATGAAACCAGTTTCCTCCTGTTCTGGTTTAGAACCTGCACCCACACTAAAAGGCCTGTGTATTACTCTCTTTGTTGTCCAGTTGTGGGGCTGTGAGGTATATACATAATTTACACTGCATGACAAATACCAGTACAGACATGCACATAAAACCTGTGCCTATAGTAGATACTTAGCCTATCTCTTGAATAATCAGTTAACAAATGGCACTAACCATTTGCTGAGAAACTCTGTTAAAAGGATTTTTTTTTTTTTTTAGGTTTTATGCCTTTGCTTTCTTTGGCTGCTATATAACACTTTCTCCAGAGGCCTTAAGGACATTTTGGTTCCCACAGTAAATTTCAGTGACATTGATTGCAGGCTATGCTGAGGCATTCTTCTGTGTTTGTAGCCAAGAGAGAATATGCAAGAGTCTCCAGTACAACCAACTTTCCCACTGCCAAAAGTCATGAGCGTGGATGCTGCTTGGAACAGACTATTGAAATCATTCTCACGCTTGGGATCAAGAGAATCCATTTCCCTGAATTACATGATCTCCTTTTTTGGTCCCCAATCTCTAGAAATTCATCCATTGTCTCCCTTCCACCAAAATAAGTTCTCTGTAGTCAGTCAGCAATGACTAACTAAAGTTAAAATAAGGAAAGAGGATCTAGCTACAGTGTGTCAGGCTTTTGGTGCTCAAATAATACACAACTACTCTTAAATCAAACACTTTGGCTATTGTTTTTAATTCTTCAATTGCTTCTCTTGTGAGGATGGGGTTGGACTAATCGAATTGCATGCCTGTATGTTAGTTATCACTGTGCACTCCATGCCAGAAGGGAGTGGTGGCATCATGTTTGTCATTCCTTGAAATAGCACCCTGAAGGCAAGACTTTCAGGAATGGTGTGTGTGTGAGACTGGCTGACACTGACCAATGTTGTGTCATTCCTACAACTTCCTCTTTTGACGGTGATGCATTCAGCTATTACCATGCTCATTGGCTGGAAGAAGTCTAGGTAGAAAAATCAGATCTGTACAACGTACAGTACTTTCAAAAATATGGTAAATGGCAACCCTCAGTTACAACTGTTTCTGCTGTAGGACTTGAGATTTTATTCATCATTTATTTATTCACTCCAGATTATGAATTAAGACATGTAAATATGTTCAGAACCTGTAGCCAATACCACTGATTGCTTGGTTTTCACGACTAAATTATACAAACTCTCTGGTAAGGCAAAAGAAGAGATTGGATGGGAAAGAGAGCTTTTAGTTACCAAAAGACATAATTTTATGGACAATTTTATATTTAATCTGGATCAATGAAGTCCAACCAGAAGTTTTCTCCAAAATATTATTGATTCACAAGTCAGTAGAAAGATGCATAAAACAAATTCTAGAGAAATAAATAATGAACACTTAGAAAGTTTAGACTCGGGTATGTCTTCACTGCGGAGTTATCCCAAACTCTTACTTTGGTGCTGCCCCTAATCTCCACACACACAAACCTCTGACCCACATTTTAGTGGTGCTTTCAACCCAGTGTAGGTGCCCCATCTTGGGCTGCAGGCCAAAGCCCCAGTGAGGCTTTGCCTTGGGTTGATAAGCTACCCACTTTGCAGTGAAGATATAGGCTAAGGGCATGTCTACACTTACCTCCGGACCGATCGATCCAGCGGGGGTAGATTTATCGCGTCTAGTGAAGATGCGATAAATCGACCGCTGAGTGCTCTCCCGTCAACTCCGGTACTCCACCAGAGTGAGAGGTGCAGGTGGAGTCGACGGGGGAGCATCAGCAGTCGACCTACCACAGTGAAGACACCACAGTATGTAGATCTAAGTACATTGACTTCAGCTACGTTATTCACGTAGCTGAAGTTGTGTAACTTATATTGATTCTCCCACCCCCACCCTGTGTAGACCAGGCCTAAATCACTGGAGTGCTTGGTAGTCTTCCAATATCTTCCCACAATTCCCCCCATGTGCCCAGAAGGACAGAAAAGTTCTCCCAGAATTTACTGGGAAAGAATCATAGAGCAGCTCAGTTTACTGCAGTGCTAAGAACTATGTGAGAAGACCCTGGAAGTCCTAGCAACACACCTGGGTAAGTGTGGCATCAGTGTAACTACACTAACTCAGTTTGCAGGCTGCTCACACCAGCTCTAGACTAAATTGGGTGCTCAGACCCAGGTGCTGATCACCTGAGTTAACTCTGCAGTGAAGAGTCTGATGCCTACATCAGATTTTACCACAATGGTTTGAACCATTCCAACTTTGTCAGTTGGTATGTTGACACTCCTGGACATCTTTCCCTCAGCATAATAGATTAATGGATATGTCTTCATACTTGTAAGTCGAGATCTAGATTCCTCTATTTCTTCTCCTCTTTACTTCCCAAACCTAGACTCAGGTTCCTTAACTACCAGTTTGGTCTTTAGGCGCAAGGCAAAACTTGGTATATATGATTATAAACCACTTCCACTCCGTCTTTCAAAAGTTACGTCATCTCAAGATAATTATAACGTAAAAATGGTTCTCGGGTTACTAGGGCAAGTGTTTTCAACATCTAGTTCAGGAAGATGAATGTTTTGGTAGCACATTTTTTCTTCTTTGCCATCTGTGGGCAATGTAGCTGCCTACTGTTATCTGTATGTGCTGTACAAGGCCGCTGATCATTAGTGTGTACAATATAGTGTAGGTATAGATGGAATACGGAATACGTGTTAGATAACAGTTCTATATGTTGCAACTTTGTCTCCTATATGTTCTGTAACTTGAAATACTGACATCTCCCCATCTGTCAATATTTTTAGGCAGCCCCCGTGAAAAAGAAGCGTCCTCCAGTGAAGGAGGAAGATCTCAAAGGGGCTAGAGGAAAGCTCTCCACCAACCAGCAAATTAAATCCAAAACCTACCAAGTCATGAAGCAATGTGGTAAATCTCTTATCTGTTTGCTTTAGCATTTGTAGTACTGTAATCTTCAAAGTAAAACTTGAATTTAACTGATAATCCCAGCTGAAGTGCAAGCTCTCTAAAGAACAGCCAAACTAGTTTCATTCAGGCAATCTCCATCTGTGTACAGCAAAAAAAAATTTTTCTAATAATAAATGGAGCTTATTCATGTCTCCAAGGAGTACAGTATATGCATTAAGGCACACAAATGTAAAGCTGGCAGAACCCTCTGCTGAAATGCAGGCACGATAATGCTCATATATTTTGCCCTGGTTGTGTGGGTCACCTGATAGGAAGGGCAGGAATTGGTCTGCTTCCCACCCTTCTTCCACCTATTAGGTTCTCACTAGCTGGAGCTCATGAGGTGAAAGGCTCTGCAGCAAAGTGAGTCTCTGCCTCCAGACTATACTGACTGAGCATTACAGGCTGTGAAGTACTGCCATGGATTTGACTTCCGGAACATGGGATACCCACGTTCTTACTCCCTAATTAATGTCTGTGTGTCTTCCTTGAATAAGCATTGAGTTTAAAAATGGGTCAGGACTAGAGCATTTGATCCTATGTTGGGAGATGCCTGGGATGTCAGGGGAATATATTAGCTGTGCTTGGACTACAGGACATAAACAGGGAGAAAGAAGAGAAATTTCTGATTGATTGAAATCTCTCTCACCTGGTGCTCATGGTTTGTCACTCTTTTAGGATTGGGGGATCATGAGGAAAGATGGGGTTTAAATTTGAAATACTACTCCGAATTTAAAACTCTGTTTTGAAAGCTTCAAATGTAGCTGCAGGGATTCTCTCCTCAGAGGGAATAGTTAAAGATACTGGCCAAGATGTTTGGCAATTGGACTACACTGCCTTTGAGAGTCTACAACATTATTCAGAACAATAGCTCTATTCTATAGCGTTGAGCAATCCAACTGTGTGTGGTGCAAACCCACACATTTTGTACCACTGAGTACACTTGACAGGTCCTGAATTTCCATGCATTTGAATGGGTTGATGTATTTCATCACAGAAAAAGTACATGTTCCAGCAGCACAGCTATTATTGGCATAAATCTTTAACTGATTGTCTCCTTTTGTTCTTCATTTTCAAGAACAAGAGGGCTCTGTGGCACCTTCCATATTCAGTCAAGATCGGACAGGAGGTGAAACAGCCTTTGAGAAGCCTAAAGAAGAACCACCGAAGAGTGTCTTTGGCTGATAACCAAGTTTAACCTGTGTGACAAAGATTCCTAATGTAACACTTAATCCCAAATTGCTGTCGCTCATACTAAACTTATTGCTGCACTAGTAAATCACTTTCAAATTAGTCATTAATTAGGAGCACTCATTTTGTAGGCTACAACTTCCTTTTATAAGTTTAAGTATTTTCTTTCTATATTGTACATGCTGTAATGGTTTCAATAAGAACCTGGTCACTGGACACAGGCTGGCATAGTAATGACCAATTTCTACTTAAATGACGTATGTGTTTTTTTTTAAGACTTCTGTTCCAGAGCTGTGATCTAGTTAAATTTTCAATATAATCTTAAGTGCAAAAAAAGTAAAATAAATGAGTGATATGGATTTGATTTCAGTACAATTCCTTCTAACTGTAAATGTTTTTATACTATTGCTATTTTCACAGTTGACCACGTAATTTTGCAAAAACATGATAAAAGACTTCATTTTTATCTGTAGTTTTTTCCTGATATTTTCCTGTACTTCTGCTTGCCACACTTTACTTAAGGATTATGGTGAGTAGGATGGGTTATTTACTTCTAATGAGTGAGATGCAACCATGTCAAATTGAATACCACACATCCACAACTCTAGACAGCATTGTGCAGAGCATTAGGGTCAATTTGTACAGAGCTGAATCAAATTGAAAGGATTGGTTGCCCCAGTCATGCACAGAACACTGAATATGGGGATGCAAGAGAGGGAAGGATGATTCAGTGGTTGGAGTGCTAGCATAGAACCGCGGACATCCAGATTAAATTCTTTGCTCTGCCACCAGCTTCCTGTGTGACCTTGGGAAAGTCACATACTCTGCCTGTGGTTCTGTTCACTCCCATTTGTAAAATGGGCGTAATAGCACTGCCCTACTTCACTGGG
The DNA here is from genome assembly GCF_013100865.1 of Trachemys scripta elegans. Taxonomy (NCBI): domain Eukaryota; kingdom Metazoa; phylum Chordata; order Testudines; family Emydidae; genus Trachemys; species Trachemys scripta. The sequence goes on from NC_048304.1 coordinate 43,398,515, forward strand.
TAGGATGAGGATAAATACATCAAAAGCTAGGAATGTCTACAGTGATGAGGGCTACACAGTACCTAAGCTAGAGACTTTATGGATTTTAGAACTATTTAAAAACTATTGAGACAGACAGATACATTAGGTTCCATCCAGCATTACAAAACAGTGCACTGAAAATATGACTTACACCAACATGGCTGTCAAGCTGTGGCACCTGAAAAGATATTTAAAAAAGAATGAGTGAGGTTTTAACTCATATTGCAACACCTCTATAAATTGATCTAGAATAAGTCTCCTTCCCTATATGTGCAACTTGTCTGCACCAAAATCTTTCAGAATGGCACAGCTATTGCTACTCAGATGAGTTGTGACACACACACACACACACACACACACACACACCAGCAGGTGTTCTCAAAGCAGACAAGCTACATCTAAAGTCAAAAGTTCTTGTTCTAGGAATACTAGAATAATACATTACATGCTACTGTGCTATATCTTCAAATTCAAGGGAATTAGTTTGGCTAAAAGAAGAGTTTGATGTAACTTTGAACCAAACCAAGTTTTTCAGAATATTCAATACATTTTTTCTAGCCTTTATTTTTCACTTTTATAAAACTGCATTGGTTAGCTTTCGATTCCAGCCAGATCAAAGGAGCCAAATGGCTTGAGGTTTTCCTCTGGGTATTTCCAGCCTGACTAGAATTAAAAAAAGTCTGTCTAGAGAACTTGTTCATGCGAGGAGATTTCCAGATCATTTAACCTTGTGAGATCCCCACATCCTTTTTTCTAAAAAGAATTATACTTCATCTTCTATGAAATATAAAACTTGCCTGTTGAACTGTCCATTCAGATGACAAACACTTATGGGGGATTTTTATTACTTTTTTTCCTTTGCACATGCATGGGCTTTTCTAAAGAAAATTTCCACAATTTCAAGTAGACGAATGAAAACACAGAGAACTGCTGACAGGGCATTATCTCGGAAAGCACCTTTCCTTCATTTTATGATTCAGGAACATTTTGTAAAGTTCATCTCCCCCCCACTCGCCCTCAACATCTGAAAACTAGGGAGAATTCTGAGGATACTTAGGGCAAGGCTACACTACAGTGCTACATCAACACAGCTGCCCTGCCATAGTGTGTCTGCTGAAGACACACTATGCTGATGGGAGAGCGTCTCCTGCCAACATCGCACCGGGTGGACAGTGCAAAACTTGTGTTGCTTGAGGTGGGAGTGGGCTTTTTCACACCCCTGAGTGACATAAGTTATATCGACTTAAGCTATAGTGTAGACCTGCCCTTAGTGTTTTAAAAGAGGGGAATAGTGTTTTAATTTGCCTGCTTTCCTGTATGGGGATCATAAGAGATGGAATTGCTGCAGGTCACAACTCAAGTTATCCAGTTCCCTTCATTAATAATGTTACGATAAGCTGGTGAATTGTTAGGCTCTTTTCTTACTCTTTATAAAAACTAAACAAATACTTCCCAAGGGATCCTGCAGAAAAGCCTAAGATGGCTCTAAGTAGGTACACCTCTAGCCCGATATAACACAGTAAAGCAGTGCTCCGGGGGGGCGGGGCTGCACACTCCGGTGGATCAAAGCAAGTTCGATATAATGTGGTTTCACCTATAACACGGTAAGATTTTTTGGCTCCTGAGGACAGCGTTATATCGAGGTAGAGGTGTATTTAGAAAGTGGCCCAGAGAATACATGTGATTTTAGAGAAACTTCCACACACATGAACCTCTTAATCATTTTCTCTTTTTATCCTCTCATGTAATATGAAACCAAGGAGTCACCAGGTGAAACTAAAGCAATTAACTGAAAACAAATACAAGGTAATACGGTAGTACTTCATGTTGTTTACAGTCAACCTGTGGAATTCACTGCTCCACTGAGCCAAATTTTATAGCGGAATTTTAAAAAAAGAACTGGAATGGTTAACAATTAAGAATACTATTGCCAACTAGAAACACAGAGTATGATAATTATACTTCCTGGCATAAGACTGCCTGAAGAGTTTAAGAAGAAATTTCCATTCCCACATACAGTACAGCTTTGTACAAATGGTTAGGTACATTTACAGGAAGTTTGATGCCTTTTTAAATTGAAGATAAAACCTATCAAATGGAAACTGTGGAGTTTTTTTGCTTTAGAAGTTTTAAAACCATGATAGAATCAGCATGCACTGCACTTGTCTCACCCTCAAGAAACCGAAGGACAAAGTGCTCCCTTCAACTTGGCACCGCGTGGACATGGTGTTGGGCATGCTCTCCCTCTACGGCTATGCCGGTGCACCCCGCAACACACCACCTTTTCCAATGGGCAAAATTCTCCCTAGGAACTAGGGGAAATTATCAAACTTCTTGTCCTTTGTTTCTAGAGATAAGAAATGAAGCTGACTTGCTACTGAGCTCTGCCAAAACGTCCGGTAAAAATTACCATTAAATGGCAGTCTTTATCAGTAGTAGTACAACTCTCTTATCCAAGCTGAGCATTCTAACCAATTAATTACCCGAACTACTCAACTTGGCATTATAAAGAAATGGTGCTACCATGGAATTACTGTGACGGAGATGGCGATAGTACAGATCATATACACTTGATACCGCAAAATACCCCATATCAGTTCTTTGGCTTTCTGTCTAGGGTACTAGATGCTCCTCTGTGGATCCGTTCGACACTGGAAAAGCAGATGAAAGGAGTACTGCGCAGTGGCACCCAGGTCATACCCAGTGATCATAAAGGAGGAACAAGCAATAAGAGAACCAGCTGGCTGCAAGCTAGTTGACACGTGGCAAAGGAGCAAGAAGCACTCATAAAAAGCCAGATAACATACAGGAAATATAAGCACCAGGCAGCTCTAGATGCCAACAAAGAAAGGGGTCATGGAAGAGACTTTGGAGGCTGCTTAGACCCCTGAGATTACAGAATGAGGCCAAAGTACATGCCATCCACTTCCGGCCATCTCTCTTAAGGACCACATTTCTATCTGTGTACATGATAAATAACTTTAGCCAGGCTAGCCAGAAACTTCCAGTGTCTGGAAGGTATGATAGGTTGGATGCTAATCAGCTGTTTATTTGTAAAACAGGTAAGATGTAGCATGTGGCGTACTACTGTAACAATTGGGTCAGGACTCTTGCTGAGTACTGTGCATTAGCATCAGGTGCTCATGACAGAAGCCTGGGAGATACACATGGGAGAAGATAACAGCCCCAGTACAGCAGAAGTCTGGAGCAGAGGTCACACACTATGTTTAATAAAGAGCTCCTCACTAGGCCTTGCCTGATTCTTCACCACTGTGCCAATTTCTTATCAATATAGTGCCAATTTCTTATCAAATTAAAAATGGGTATGAGAGAATAAATACATTCTCTGCCTCTATTAGAACAATCCTAATAATGGAAAAGAGTAAAGTAATCCTACAACTATATTCCTATGAAAATATAATCATGACCACCTTGTTGTCCGGCTACACCAGAAGAACTACAGGATATGGTTTAATCAGGCCACAACTTTATTAGATGTCTGGGACTACCTCGCAGACATGTGTGCAGTGCAGGTAACTCCATGATCATTTCAATATCTACTCAGTGGCTTCTGCTTTTTCCATCCTGGTCCCCAGCCAACCTGCTGCTGGGGCCTTGCCATCCCCCTCTTGAAGGAGGATTAAGGTGGGCTATCAAGAAAAGAGGAATTGGCTGCCTGCTGTGCCAGTCATAGAAGCCCCGAACCCCCCTGTTCCACTTCTTTAACAAACACCACCTTAAGTCCTTCTCTAAGCCACTTATCTGGGCACTATATCCATTTCCTAGCGAGTACCTGCATGGGACATCCGCTGCAAGGAGGTGCCAGCAATTAGCTTGACTGCCTCCTCCCCAACGCAACAGACATCTAATGCCCCCTTTAATGTCTGCCAAAAACATGTCTGCATCCGAGTCTGACAGGTGAACCCCATCCTCCCAAAATAACTCTGGTGCCCCATTTGCTAGGTCAGGATGCAAAATTACTGACCTTCCTATGACCCCCATGAATTTGGCCTCCTCCCTATTCACATATCTCTTAGCCTTGTCCATCTGGGGCAGAGGGGCGGGGCTTCACAGCTCCCCTCCAGGCCATTCATTGCAATGTATCTGACGATACAATTTTTACTCCTGGAAAAAGTTCCAAGATCTGCCTCAAGTCCCTCTTAGCTCTGAGCATTAAGTCCATCTTTTTGCAAATTCCCAAATCATTTTCCCCGAGATGCACCACAATTATATCAGGTGCCTGCTGATGTACAGCAGTGACATCAGCTGGTCCCATAACATGCCCCCTTTTCTGTGCCAACTCAGGATTGCTTCACTGAGCCCCAGCTGCGAACCCTTGGGCAACTTGGATGCCTGCCTATGTGTCACATAAACAATACTGTGCCCACAGACCCATATCATTGTCTGCATAGCCCTTCTTCCCACCTTTGGAATGAAAATACAACACATTAACACTGATTCCCACCTGGGATCTCATATACGGTCTGTAGGTTTCCAAATGCCAACGCCCAATTGCCTCAACCCTCATACCCAGCTGTGCTGCTGCTGTTGCCACCTGGATCCTGAATGAGTTGAAACCAAATTCCTCGGCTGGCAGCCCCAACCTCATCAGGCCCCGTCTCAATAGCATAACAAACTGGTATGTTGTGAGAGGACTTCCGTCACCATGCATGAAGAGGGATCCATCCATCCCTCTCCAGTCATATCGCCATTCATGCCCTCAAAGCCTCCATGGGGCAGACCCCAGTCTCGCCATGCTCCCCTAGGATAATGGAGTCACCTTGGCCTCCTTATCAGTCTTGGACTTTTGCAAGTTTTGGATCTCTGCTTGCCCCACCAGTGTACATCCTGCAGTTCCAAAGCCCTTCCAATAGAGTCCCTACAGTACTCAGGTACTAGCTCGCTGATCCTGAAAGTGCCAAAAAATGCTTTCAAAAATGCTGCCCTGAACAAGGCCACCTCCTGTCCACTATGACATCTGTTTCCCAGCACCTGCACCAGAGCCTAAATCATGTTAACTGTGATGGGACATCATGTATCCTCCCTCAGGCCATTGGTTCACGATGACCCCGCCAAAGAAACCATCAAACTAAGAAGCTGCTGCAAGGATCTGGGTAACTGTTTAATCTACTGACAAACATAATGGCCAATGGTCAATTGGACATTGTTGACACCATTTCAGGGGTTGTTAATCCACCATCCCAGCGCTGCCAGCAGCTGGAAAAACGTGAAACCCCCACACCTCGTCCCACAGCCCGATTGCTACATGGGGGAGTGGGGGGGAGCTATGTTCCCTCCTCTCCCCCTTCTCCCTGTGATAGGTGCTGGAACTAGGGGTGCTGGGGGTGCTGTCGCATCCCATGGCTTGAACTGGTTTCCATGATATACAGGGTCTACAGTTTGGTTCAATGGCTCTCAGCACCCCCATTGTACAGATTGTTCCAGCACCCTGTCCCTATACAGTACTTGGGTGATCGGACCTGGCGCTGAGTTATCTTGCTAACTGACCCTTTCTGCTGCTACTCTCCTGCCTCTCCCTCTCTAGACTTGGGGTTGGGGAGGATTTTCCCCTCCATTTCCCCCTCTCACCCAATGTGATTCCAGGCCAACTGGCAGAGTCCTCTGGTCTCTGCTGCTGCTCTGCCTAGTCTGGGAAAAACAGGCTTCGCCCAAACTCTGACCACTTCTGCATTTGCTATAGCATCTGCCTTTGTCTCCCTCCCTCCCCCCCTCAAGTGATATATCCCTTCCCCCACTTAGGGAGCGGTGCTGTCCCCACTTTGAGTAAACAACTTTTTCCAGCCATTGTTTGTTTGAACTTGCTGGTTTCCTATTTAACTAAATGTAAACGTCAAACCTACTGTGAGGTTACTAAGGTGGGGTATTAGCTTTTTCTGAGCTGGAACTTTCGTTTTTCAATATGGATAGTGTCTTGTTTTATGCTTTGTTGGCATCTATTGCAACTACTACAAATGCTGAATTTGTGGTAGCACAATTCAGGATCATCAAGGTAGGTAATGGTTATTTTAAAGTCGGGTCAATTGTTTTATGTGAGATGGAACTACCGTAGTTGACGATATATATTCCCGAAGAAAGATTTATGCTGTACAAAAATTACTGAGAGTGTCAGAGTTCAAGAAGCAGCCACCTAGTCTGACCTCCTGCACATCGCAGGCCACTAAACCCCACACAGTTATCCCTGTATTGAGCCCAATAACCTGGATTAGACTAAAGTATTACAGCCCTCACGAGACTCAATTACTGTGGGCAGAAAATAGGAATGATTTGTAGTGTACCAATACCCAAAGCCCCTGCAATAGCAGGCAATTGATTTAATGAGCTATACCCAGATAACCCTAGCAAGCAACCTGCACCCCATGCTGCAGGAGGCCGAAAACAATACCCCCAAACAAACCCAAGGTCCCTGCCAATCCTGCACTTGGGTGGGAAAATCTTTCCTGGCCCCAAAAAGATGATCAGCAACACTGAGTTTGTGAGCAAGACCCACCAGCCAGGATTCAGACATATTTTTCTGCACAGCCTGAAAGCACCAACCCACCCCATTTGGTGTCCTATCTTCAGCCATAGCCACCTATGATGTTTCAGAGAAAGGAGGGAGAAAAGGTACATCAGGGTGAAAATTTTCCTCCCTGACTCATACAAGTGAACTGCTGATGTACCAAGCATGAAATTTAGGAACAAAAGACATGGGACTGAAAGGGAACCCCCAGGCCTTGGGAGCCCAGCTGCCTGTCCCTGCAGGCAACCCTGTCATACAATCCCACTCAAATGAATATCAAGATCTATTTTTAAATTATTTAGGTTGTTTGCCCCCTTTACTCCCTGTTCCCGAACCTCACTTCTCTGATGTTTAGTAGCACCTTCTAAGTTCCAGCCTATATTTATTCATGGCTAGATTATATCCATTTGTTGTACCAACATTTTCCTATAAACTTAATTAGTTTTTCTCCCTCTTTGATGTTTACCATCTGCCCTCCCCCCCGCCCCCCCGCCAGCCATGTATTTATAAAGAGCAATCATATTCCCTTTCAGCCTTCTTTTTGCTAGGCTAAACAAGCCAAGTTCTTTTAGTCCTCTATCGTAAGACAGGCCTTCCATTCTCCCGATTCAGTTTGAATTCATCTTTCTTTAACATGTGTGTCCAGAACTGTACATGGTATTGCAGTGGAATGTGAAGTATATTTTTAATATATCCTGCATTTCCAACACCACTGGGATGAAACATATGCTTTATATAATATTTATAAAAATGATTGGAGATCCTCAGATAAAAGGTGTTATAGAAGTGATTATTAAGATCATTGTAAAATGTATGTATTAACATACGTGAAGTTATGAATTCCCTCCCTTGGATGTTACTGGAACATGTTGAAGACCAGACAGCCTAGCCTAGGTAAAGGTGATAAACAGGTCTGTACTAGACAAAGGAATGTGGGTTTATTTCAATTTACATATTAGCAGTAAATAAAGCCATTGCGCTAAACCTGCTCCTGAATTTGAGGACAGAATTAACATGGCTCCTGCATCTCAGAAAGACACAGGAGACACAATCCCTAGGAGGCCTTCCTGACTTATATCCCTTTGGAAATATAAAGAAGAGAGAGAAACTCCATCTTTATCCTTTATCTTAGGAGACAAAGGAACCAAGCAATCAGATCTTGGTGATGGGTCCTGGCCAGAAAAAGCTGGAAAGGAGATGTGGGTGAAAGAAACCATTTTGAACATAGACTGTATCTTGCTAGATTAAGTTTTAGTTCTTTAGATGTATGTGTTCACTTTTTTGCCTGTCACCATCTCTACCTTTATCTCTTTTACTTGGCATTGCTTAATCCAGGATTGCTTTGTTAATAAACTTATTCTGCTTTCATTATAAATCATCAGTGCTATGTACGTGCAGTAAAGTGTGCGCTTCTAGAAAGCTAACAAGTTGGAGTGTTTTACTGTCTCTGTAAAGGGAGTGAAGCTAACACATTGTCTGTGAAGGTCCAATGAGAGGGATGGTCCCTGCAGTGGGACGATTTGGGAGTGAATTTGGGGCTGGAAGTGTACTGAGGTTAGCTTGAAAGAAGTAACCATAAAATCATAGAATTGGAAGGGACCTCGAGAGGTCATCTAGTCCAGTCCCCCTGCACTCAAGGCAGGACTAAGTATTATCCAGACCATCCCTGACAGGTGATTATCCAACCTGCTCTTAAAAATCCCCAATGATGGAGATTCCACAACCTCCCTAGGCAATTTATTCCAGTGCTTAACCACTCTGACAGTTAGGAAGTTTTTCCTAATCTCCTACCTAAACCGCCCTTGCTGCAATTTAAGCCCATTGCTTCTTGTTCTAACCTCAGAGGTTAAGAAAAAATTTTCTCCCTCCTTCTTGTAACAACCTTTTATGTACTTGAAAACTGTTATCATGTCCCCTCTCAATCTTCTTTTCTCCAGACTAAACAAACCCAATTTTTTTTCAATCCTCGTTAATAGGTCATGTTTTCTAGACCTTTAATCATTTTGGTTGCTCTTCTCTGGACTTTCACTAATTTGTCCACATCTTTCCTGAAATGTGGCGCCCAGAACTGGACACAATACTCCAGTTGAGGCCTAATCAGCACAGAGTAGAGCGGAAGAATTACTTCTAGTGTCTTGCTTATGATACTCCAGCTAATACATCCCAGAATGATGTTTGCTTTTTTTTGCAACAGCGTTACACTGTTGACTCATATTTAGCTTGTGATCCACTATGACCCCCAGATCCCTTTCTGCAGTACTCCTTCCTAGGAAGTCATTTCCCATTTTGTAAGCGTGTTCCTTCCTAAGTGGAGTACTTTGCATTTGTCCTCATTGAATTTCTTCCTATTTACTTCAGACTATTTCTCCAGTTTGTCCAAATCATTTTGAATTTTAATCCTATCCTCCAAAGCACTTGCAACCCCTCCCAGCTTGGTATCATCCGCAAACTTTATAAGTGTACTCTCAATGATTTAGATAATGGCATAGATGAAGATATTAAACAGAACCAGACCCAGAACCTATCCCTGCGGGACCCCACTCGTTATGCCCTTCCAGCGTGACATTGAACCACTGTTAACTACTTTCTGGGAATGATTTTCCAACCAGTTTTGCACCCACCTTATAGTAGCTCCTTCTAGGTTGTATTTCCCTAGTTTGTTTATGAGAAGGTCATGCGAGACAGCATCAAAAGCCTTACTAAAGTCAAGATATACCACATCTACTGCTTCCCCCCATCCACAAGGCTTGTTACCCTGTCAAAGAAAGCTATCAGGTTGGTTTGACATGATTTGTTCTTGACAAATCCATGCTGACTGTTATTTATCACCTTATTATCTTCTAGGTGTTTGCAAATTGATTCCTTAATTATTTGCTCCATTATCTTTCCGGGTACAGAAGTTAAGCTGATTGGTCTGTAATTCCCCAGGTTGTTTTTATAGATGTGGACTATATTTGCCCTTTTCCAGTCTTCTAGAATGTCTCCAGTCTTCCATGACTTTTCAAAGATAATTGCTTTATCTCCTCAGTCAGCTCCTTGAGTATTCTAGGATGCATTTCATCAGGCCCTGGAGATTTGAAGACATCTAACTTGTCTAAGTAATCTTTGACTTGTTCTTTCCCTATTTTAGCCTCTGATCCTACCTCATTTTCACTGGCATTCACTATGTTAGAGGTCCAATCTCCACCAACCTTCTTGGTGAAAATCGAAACAAAGACGTCATTAAGCACCTCTGCCATTTCCACATTTTCTGTTTTTGTCTTCCCCCCTTCATTGAGTAATGGGCCTACTCTGTCTTTGGTCTTCCTCTTGCTTCTAATGTATTTGTAGAATGTTTTCTTGTTACCCTTTATGTCCCTAGCTAACTCGTTTTGTGCCTTGGCTTTTTTAATTTTGCCCCTACATACTTGTGTTATTTGTTTATATTCATCCTTTGTCATTTGACCGAAGTTCCACTTTTTGCAGGACTCTTTTTTGAGTTTTAGATCATTGAAGATCTCCTGGTCAGATTGGTCAGAGCCAGGGAGAGGCGTATTAGCTGCTGGCCGGCTCCTGGGGTCCGAGTTCTGGAACAAAGCTGCACAACCACAGCATACCCCGGGTTACAAGGCAGATGGTGACCAAGCTCCTTTCTGGCCTGGGTGAACCCCAAGATATCACAGGGATATACAGTTATCTACATTTACAAATAACATTAAAGATGGCATAAGCTTTTTAACAATATCCACAAGGGAGAGATGAATCTAGCAAAGACATGCTTAAAAATGGTCTAACGCACAGCTCAACAGCCCAGTATAAACATTTAGCAGTGTAGAGCTCAAAATGCTGCTCACCTTTACTAGCCAGTCCAGTCAATAACTATCTTGAAAGCAGGGAAAGACTGTCCATCTTTCAGTCTGAGGGCTGGTCTGCACCTTATTCCTCTCTTCAAAAGCAATGTCCATGGTTCCCTTGTTCTTCTCCTATGCAAGAGCAGCGGCTATTTAATTGCCTGGAGGATTTCACCACCTTTTTCCAAAGCTTTGGTTTTAACTTCCATGGATTATTCCTTGCAGCTATGAGGTTTGTAGCCAACTCTCTGTGCTGTACAGACTGTTTCTAGCCCAGGCTGCTTGGGGCAGTTGTTTCTTATTACTAATTAAGCACAGGCAGGCAGGCAAACACCCTTCAATGTACCAAAGGCTCTGTTTCAAGGGCTACTGTCTACCACAGAAGTGCATGAACAGCAGTTAGCAGAACAATAAAGGAAGCTGGTGTGTACTGAATCATGAGGGGCCAAAGCTATGAGCTAGTCTAGGTAAGACTAGGGTGGTGGGGTTATTAGAAGAAGACACCACCACAACCAAAACCCACCAGGAGGGCAATTTTGAATTCACTACTGAAATTTGTGGGGAGCCAGTAGAGTTGTTTGAAGACAGCTGATGTGATCTCTCTCCTTTGTACATTATACAATAGAACTTGCTGTTTGTATAAATGAAGGGGAAGACCCAGTGTAAATTAATAAATGTTGCAAATTAGCAAGGCAGCAAATGAACACCTAAGAAATGAGGGAGATTACATCACAAAGCACAGAAGCATATCCTTGCCTTTTAGGAAATGAGTAGTTCCAGTGAGGTCAAGGGGACAGCTCATGTTTCAAGTTAGGAAAGTGTTTGCTGATTCAGGGCCTTATTTAACAAGTGTTGTTCAGTTTTAGTGATTTCTTATACTTCCTATCCAGTAGTAAATGTTCTGCAGCAGGGCTTCTCAATTTTTTCTTAAAGTGGACCTCATTAGTTTTTCATATTCAAACTTCCCTACCTGTTTGTGATCATGCAGACCATTGCCTCACCTCCCAATTGCAATGACAAACATTTTGATGGTAACCACAACAGTTGTTTAAATGGACAAGTCATAATGGGAGAGAAAATTCATATTTTTAGTTTTCTTTAGACTGACAAGTATTTTGTCTACTTGGCGGATGTAGCATGGCTGGGGGTAGAGACAGAAGTTAATTACACTCATTTCACCTCCTATCAGTTGTTTTTTTCCTCAAAGGAATCCAGGAAAGGCAGCAGCGTGTGACTGCAGGGGCTTTCTTGTGAGAATTATGGGTCAAGCAGGATGATAAAATGAGAGTGAAGTGAGTGAGGTAATATCTATTATTGGACTAACTTCTATTGGTGAAACAGACAAGTTTACACAGAGCTCGTCTTCAGGTCTGAAGAGCTCTGTGTAATCGTAAACACTTCTCTCTCACCAACAGAAGCTGGTCCAATAAAAGATATTACCTCACCCACCATGTGTTTCTAATTTCCTAGGAGCAGCCTGGTTACAAAACACAGCAAACAAAAATGAGTTGTGAAGTTCTACTGAAGACAGGGCCGGCTCCAGGCACCAGCCGAACAAGCTGGTGCTTGGGGCGGCAGCTTGTAGGAGGCGGCATTCCGCCCCAATCCTAGGGCGGCACGGCTGCTTTTGTGGTTGTTGTTGTTCCGCTCCAGCCACCCTGTAGGGGGCAGCAGCGTGGAGGATGGGAGCGCCCTGCAGCAAGCCCGGCAGGGCAGCCTGCGTCTTTCCCTCCCAACCAACCGGAGTGGTGCGGAGCCCTCCCGGCAGGGGGCACGGCGGGAGGGGCCGTGTGGCAGTGCCCCGCTGAAGCCCTGGCCGCCCTCCTTTTCTCTCTCCCCCCGCTCCCTCCCCGTCTCCCCGCTAGCCGGGGCACATCTGCAGGGCAGGGAGTCCCCCTGCACCCAGGCTCCGGCTGCGCCGCATTTTTTTTTTTGTTGCTTTGCTGTTCTGGCCGCCGCAGGGTTTTTTTTTTTTGCTTGGGGCTGCCAGAAAGCCAGATCCAGCCCTGACTGAAGAGTAGCTATATACTTAAGCAGTTAGAAATAAATGCAGGAGATGGCTGGGGAGTGACTTGTCCTCCACTACTTCACCTCTATGGCCAAGATAAGTATAGCTGTGGGAAATTTATATTAATTTCTTTTTATTTTAATTTACAGAAACAAAGCACCCGTGATGTGGTAAGTGGTCCCATGACCCAACAGGGTGAGTTTAAGGCCTTTTGGGGTGTAAGGTGCTGTTACTTCTCATGCTCTTATTATGGATTTAAATCCCTTTATCAGAAATGACTTTGGCTCATTTGGAAGTCTGTGAGTAAGTTATAATGCATATCTGACCCTGTTATGATATAGAGTCCTTAACCACTTATTGACTTGGTAGGCTCTACCTGAGATCTACGTCCACATAAAACACAGTTAATATGCAGTCAGTAATGATGGCTACTAGCAGTGTTTCTCCCCTTCCCAGCAGAGTAGGGTGCCACATGGTTATCTTCCTGTAACTCTTTAGCATTCGCTATGCAGACAGGACCTCCTCCCCATACTGGTGTACAGGAGTGCTGGGACGATTTTTATAGTGGGGGTGCTGAGAACCAAACTGTAAACCCTGTATATGATGGAAACCACTTCAAGCCAGGGGGCACAGCAGCACCCCCAGCTCCAGCATGTTTGTGTAGCCAGTTTGATCAAGCCTCCTTCCTCTGAGCACTCTGTGGGGGAGACCATCCCAGAATCCATTGCCCTGGGTGTTGCTGGTGTGGTTCTCTGTGCATGTCATCCATGCATTCTATCTCTTGCTGAAGTACTATGGGCAAGCTGCCCAGAATTTTCCAGAACGTGCTTGTCCAAACATGGCTAAACAGTCTGGTTAATGCAGACACACAAACATGGTTGAGTTGTGAGGGGAAAAAAGCTATTTTGTGGACACCACCCAACCATGTTTTTTTGTTACAAGGTTAGAGGAGAGTCAAAAAAATTGCTTATACAAAAATGGTTGCTGTTGTAATGTAGACGGACTTTAACTCATCAAGCACCAGGGCTTTTGCCCACTTATCTCTCTCTCCTCATTAAACAATCTATCAAATAAAGAGACAGAGTAGCTATAGGGGTAACTTAGCTTTTCTCATTCTAATAAAGTTCCTTGCCCCGTATTGGAAGACAGCTACTCTTTCTGTGATTACCATTGTTGCGTGATTCTGTAGAATGGAGTTAGAATAATTAGCACAGATTTTTCACTGTAACCAGGGTTTCTCTTTCATTCTTCAGATCTTCAATGGCATAGATATCTACAGCATGAAAATTGATAGCAAAGTGACATCTCGATTTGCCCACAATGTCATCACAGTCGAGCTGTCAATTGTGCCAGTGTGTCTAAGGACGTGTTTTTTTGATGTGGAGCTCCCCAAGACGGCCTTCAGCATGTAGGTAGTTTGCTGATAGCTTGTTTCAATAGGGTTGCAAACCCTCCCGGTTTCACTGGGAGCCTCCTGGAATCTTGCCCCCTCTCCTAGAGGCTACTAAAGCCAAACTGGAAGATTTTAGGCACTAAAAGTCTGGCAGTGCAGCGGGGCTAAGGCAGGCTTCCTACATGCGCTGGCCTCACACCGCTCCCAGAAGCAGCCGGCATGTCCCTGCGGCCCCTGTGGGGGGTGCAGGAGTCTCCATGCACTGCCCCTGCCCCTGACCCAAGCACTGAGTCTGCAGCTTCCATTGGCTGGAAACTCTGGCCAATGGGAGCTGCGGGGGCGGCACTTGCGGGAGCAGGCAGCGTGTGTAGCTCTCTGCCCTCCCCCCACCCTCCCGCAGGGACATGCCAGACACTTCCAGGAGCAGCATGGGGCCAGGGAAGGCAGGGAGCCTGCCTTAGACCTGCTGCACTGCCACCCGAGGTAAGCACTTCCCAGCTGGAGCCCACAACCCTCACCCCCTCCTGCACCCCAACCCCTACCCCAGCCTGGAGCCCCCTCCTGCTCCCAAAATTCCTCCCAGAGCCCACACCCCAGCTTCCTGCCCCAGCCCTGAGCCCCTTGCTGCACCCAAAACTCCCTCGCAGAGCTTGTCTCTCCTCTACAGGGAGGAAGGCACCGTGAGACCCATAAGGTCCTTGGCTGCCTCAAATGCCTCTGGCGTTGAGGGGAGCTGGAGGTGATCCCCTTGGCGGTCCGGGGACCATTGAGGGGTTCAGATTCAACTGTACCCAAGATGGGGCAGGAGTCAATGAAGGTGGGAGAGACGAGGTGACCTGGCTCAAAATAGGTGCTTCGATGCTGCAGGTCCCTTGGTCTTTGGAGGGGGAGAGCGACCCCATCCGGCCTTTTCTTCTTCTGTGACACCGGGGACTGAGAACAGTGCCAGACAGAAGAAGGTTTCTTTGGGGCGGAGCCGTGGCAGTGCCATGAGTCCTTAGAGTCCTTCTTCGGCACCGGCTAGTGCACTGACAGCACCGGAGCACTGCGGACCGACGAGGAAGTGCTCAGCGTGGATTCTGCCAACCCCAAGTCGGATTGCGCTTGGAGTGCTGCTTCCATTAGCAGGTTTTTCAGCCTTTGATGTCTTTAAGGGTCCTAGGGTGAAATCCCTTGCAGATTCTGCACTTGTCCTTCTGGTGGCTCTCCCCGAGGCACCGTAGACAGGAAGACTGCGGGTCACTCTTCGGCATAAACTTGCCACAGTCCTCACAGAGTTTGAAACCTAGGGACTGGGGCATACCCCAGAACCAGGGAAAATGTTGTTTGGGGGGGGAACCCCCAAGAACTTTTAACAACTACAACAACTATGACTAATAACTAACTATTTAAACTATGAAAACTGAAGTGGACACTGCCAAAAAAGCTTGCAATGCAAGAGCAACAGTTGTTCCAGCAACAGTTGTTCCAGTCACTGGTGGTAAGAAGGAACTGAGGGGATGGCAGATCAGCAGGGCTGCATATTGGATGCCAGGAAGGCACAACTCCAGGGGGCACCCAGGCCGACCCTACAGATGCTGCTAAGGGGTAAATCTTCTGGCTGGCGTGCATGCAGCGTGCACACACCTGATTGGAATGGACATGAACAAGCACTTGAAGAAGACTATTTCTTTAAATAAATAAATAAAAGATGCTGTGATGAGGGGTTCCACACACCACTAAGATGGCACCTCCTCTTGGAGGTTCTGAAGAATAGCTTGCAAAAGCATCACCTCTTTCTGCAGTTGCCCACTGTCTCTCCACCTCTCTTTGAGTCTGCATCCCCTCTATCACACTATGAGCTGTTGCTGCCTCTTTATGACGCCAACCAGTCACTCTTCTTGTTTTCTTCTTCTGGGGTACCAAAGACTTCCTTCAGCAGTCTTCCCATTCACTGCTTTGTAGTGCCGCTCCCTCAATGGCTGGCAAGGAAACACGGGCCAGCCCGCTACATTGGGTTCTGGCTCAGGGACCCTCTAGCCAGCAATCAAAGCCTGTTCCCTTCTAGACCTTACTGCCTTTCCCTGAGCCGTGTCCTGGCTTCTCCTCTCACTGGGTTTGGCAGCCCAAACACACCTCCCTTCTCCCAGGAAGTGACTTCAGACTTTCCCCTCCTTTGCTCCCAATTGCCAGCCTTTATAATCCCCTCCTCAGCTGGCTTCCTCATTCAATCAGTGGCTTGCTTAGTCACCTGATTGCTCTCCGCTGTGGCCTATTGGGTTCATTAGCCCTCTTCTCAGTCTGCATTAACCCTTTCAAGGAAAGTGTGGGGTGAACACCCCATCACAGTTGCATTTATTTGTCTGCTTTCTTTATTGCCCTTCTTGTCCGGATTGTTCACAATCCTCCATTTTGTTGCTGCCTTGCTAGGAATTGTCCAAATAGAGTTTTTAATTGTTTCTATTTTTCTACATATCCAAGAAGGTACTAAAAGTTAACAGATGCCAAGAAATAATCTCAGATGCCATGATGCAATAACTGTTAACAAATGCTTACATATGAATGGCCATCACTTTCTAGGTGCCAGGTGTACAGTAACTCCTCGCTTAACATTGTAGATATGTGCCTGAAAAATGCGACTTTAAGCTAAACGATGTTTAGCGAATCCAATTTCCCCATAAGAATTAATGTAAATGGGGGAGTTAGGTTCCAGGGAAATTTTTTTCACCAGACAAAAAAACTATATATTATATAGATATATACACAGTATACATTTTAAACAAACAATTTAATACTGTTCACTGCTATGATGATTGTGAAGCTTGGTTGAGGTGGTGAAGTTAGAGGGTGGAAGAGGGAGGGATATTTCCCAGGGAATGCCTTGCTGCTAAATGATGAACTAGCAGTTGGCTGAGCCCTCAAGGGTTAACACATTGCTGTTAATGTAGCATCTCCCACAAGGCAGCATGAACAGGAGGGAGGGGAGACAGCATAACAGACAGAGACACACACACACCTTGTTTGTGGGAAAGAGAGAGAGATGCACAATGCCCCTTTAAGTAAGCTGACCCAGTCTTAAGTGCATTGTCTTTTTAAGTGGATCAGGAAGTTGAGACAGCAGCTGCTGCTCCAAGCACTCTCTGTCTCTCTCCACCTGTGTCCCCTCCCTGCTCTATATGGAGAAGGGGTAAGTGGGGTGCAGGAGCAAGGGGGAGGGGGACACCCTGACATTAGCCCTCCCCTCCTCCCCTCCTCCCCCCCGCACAGCAAGCAGGAGTCTCTGGGAGCAGCTCCAAGGCAGAGTGCAGGAGCAGCCCATGGCAGTGGGGGAAGGGACAGCTGAACTGCTGGCAATTGATAGCCTGCTGGGCGGCTGCAGCACAGAGAACTTAGGGGAGCAGGGAGCTGATGGGGGGCCACCGGTTCGCCCTGGTTCCGAGCCCCCACCAGCTAGCTGCAACGGGCTGCAATTCCTGCAAGCAGTGGACAAAGCAGGCAGCTGCCAAATGACGTTAGAAGGGAGCATTACACAACTTTAAACAAGCATGTTCCCTAATTGATCAGCAACATTAACGGGACAACTTTAAGTGAGGATTTACTGTACCAAGAAATGTTTCTAGGAAAAGGAAAATGTTCAGAGCTCACCACTTTTAGCACTGCGCATACATTTTTCTTACTGTTCTGATACCACTGGTGATCTGACTTAACCATTTCATCATGGTCTTCCTGAAAACACTGGAGACAAGTTTATTCCATAAGTGCTGGAAAAACTGTCAATATTTTGGTTCTTTTAATTTATTTGTATTTTTGAATTTTTTGTATTAAGGCAAAGTTACATTACTGGTTGTAATCATACTAATTATACATTACTTATTCACAATCAGATTAATATTCAGAGAACCTGGCTAAAGATTCTGGTTTGCTGACTGAGTTCTCCTCCTCCGAGTGTGTTAAAAAGGATGACCAAATGTCTAAAAACCTATCCTCTTTCTGGAGTTTCTCTTGTGTAAGTACTCGGTGTGAAAGCTTTTCCACTACAAGGACAGTCCACAATTTACTTTCTTATATAACACACCCTATTTATATACCACAATTCCATAGGAGGAGTCGTCACATTTTTCCAGTAATGTGCAATACAAAGTCTAGCTGCTAGCAATAAGAAGAAAATACTTTGTCATTCTGTTTAAAATGCAGATTCTTTACTGGAGCATTAAGTAAGGAGGTCAGGGGATTGCTAAGAAGCCAGCATTTTGTCATAAGATGGATCTCTAATAATTTCCTCTCAAAACTTTCTAATTCCTGGACACAACTACCACGTGTGCAAGTATGTTCCCATTTCCCCCACAATCTCTCTCACAGAGCTTTTCTCTAGCAGCAACAATATGATGGCTCTTAACTGAAGTCTAATGTCATTTACACACTAAATTTATATACATTTTATTTATGAGCTACACAAATTGAAGATGTATATCCCCTTTCCCACACATATACCCACTCGTGCAGATCAATTTCTTTCTCCAAATCATTCTCCCATCTTTTCTTCTGGGTTGTTATCTTCTCAACATCTTTTTCAATCAAAATTGTTTATATCTTAGAAATTACATTTCTATTTTTCGTAAAGGCTTTAATTTTATTTATTTATTAATTTTATATATACTCACACACACACGTGTGCATACATAAATATGTAATGTAACTGAACAATACAGTTGTATTGTATTCTGAGTGCTTTGGTAGGGAAAAGGTATCTGATGAATACTATTGTTATAAAGTTAAAGGGGTTAATTTGGATACAACCAAATTTGGTTATTTTTAACATAACTATGACCTTTCTATGACTTTTCTAAAATTTGCCATGATGCCCACACCGCCAGCTACACAAATCTCTTGCCAACATCAGTTAGTAATAGAGAACATTTGTTTATAATCTATTAATATCGAGCTATTCTGATGAATGAGTTGCATTCTGCCATCTTCCCACCTCCGCAGCCATCAGTCATTCTGTTTAGTTTGTTGTTGAATTAAAATGTATTAAGTTTTTCAGCATGTTACCACACAAAGTCACTCTGTAAGTTACATGACTTGGATATCTGAAAAAGCACACAACTACAACAAATATGTGCTTTCAGGGGTCATGTGCATATCTCTGCAAAAGTGACAAAAAAGTGAAAATAAAATTAGAAACTAAAAACAATGCAGAGTCAGAAAAAATAATTTAAAAACTAGAGAGAGGAAGCAGTACTAACAGCCTGTGAAATTACTAACTCTGTATGACAGTTCATACTGTGCTATCAGGGATTTCATGTTCTTTTTTGACAAATATTAAGTTGTGATAGATAAATAAAATAGACAAGTTTCTTCTTGTTTTCTGTGTTCTTTTCAAAGAATATAAATAAATAATAAACTAGGATACTGAGAGAAAGACTTGGAGAAACTAAGAGAGGGAAGCATTATATCATTAATTAATGTACATGTGAATATGACAGTTCTATTACATGAGATAAATAAAAAGTGTTGCATATAAATAAAAAGGTGATACATTTCATGTTTGATATTTAATAGGCTATTTATCAGTATTAATTCTCACTGTGCCGCAGTTTATCCATCTTTAAAATGGAGAGAATACCTATCTGCTCCACACTGTATTTTGCAACTAGACTAAATGAACGTCTGTACTTACTTTCCTGCACAGAAAGAAGCAGAATCATCTATTACATGACCTCGGTTCTGGCAGATAAGGCTCTTTACCAGCCACTGCTTGCAGAAGCTGTGGGCACAAATTAGGACAAGCACTTGTGGGAATAACAGCTCCCAACACACCAGACTGCTGAACCCTTTGAGGAAAAACCCCTCCTAAGAATCCAGCCACAACAATCCATTTCCTTCACCGTCCAAGTTCTGGAACACTCCTGAAACCTCTGTGTCAGCAGCTCCATGGCAACAAGTTCTACTTCAACAGTTTCCTTGTAATCACTGCAGAACCATGCACCTCTGGCTTTCAGAACAGCTAAGATAGGGCACTAATGTTTAGTGGGGCTCACGTCTCTGATCACACCCATCATGTTCGGCAATCTCATATGTGGTGCTTTCTGGCAAGAATGTAGAAATCACATCAGATCTTTTTGTATCTTCTGGTAAGACCCATAGCAGCAGAGACCAATGCTTAAATGTATGTTTTAAAAAGCCAAAAGAGAGACACTCTTGCTACAGCATTTCATGTAGCATAGCGCACTAAGGAAATTAGAGTGAATGACAAATGGCCAAAGGAACTTAAGGTAACTGAGCCCTTTTGTACATAGTAGTATTACATATCTACGTAGTATGTGCTAAGTAAAGTTTGAGATATCACATCCATGGAGCAGTTTTATTTTTAAAAGTAAGGTCAGTTAACTGTAGTCAGTAACACAAAATGTCTTAAGACCATATCAGTGTTTTTCAGTAGTTAGAGCAGGGGTGTGAAAGTCAAAACTTGAATTCAGTTCCCACCTCTGTCACTGACTTCCCTTACACCACTTAACCTCATTTTGGTGGAGTGAGTGTAATAATAATTAATTACTTCACAAGGGTGTTCTGTTGCTTAATTAATGTTTGGCACTTTAATATTTGATGATGAAAGGATCAGAAAGAGTTAATTAGGGTATTGCTTTAATATCTGATATTTAGAGCAGTTGTCAGTTTATAAACGTATTTGTACAATGTATAGCTTGATGAAAAAGATATATAATGCTTTTCTTCAGCAGGTACTTTACTTAAAAAGACAAAGTAGATAATTGAAATATTATTTGTAGTCTGTCCCTGGGGCACAGATGTTAAGCAATTTCTACAAGTCACAGTCAGTCGAAGCAGAACCATAAAAAGAACCCAGATCTCCTGATTCTCCTGATCTATCCTCCTCTCTATAGCTACCTGTCATGTGATGAACTACTTTTACTGAACCAGGGCTGACTACAGACAGACACCAGAGATGCCAGCTGTTAGCCAAGCATGGGAAGCAGAACTCGGGATCTTCAGTTCCAAAAAGGCCTCTGTCACTTGAGCAAAAAGAGAATTACCACCAGTTCTCCCTAAAATTGGAGCTTTTATTTACCTTTTTGGGCTAGACTCTAGAGAGGGCATATACTCATAAACAAATGGGCAGGGCAGGCAGGGATGCACACATACATAACAGCCACTACATCACCCCCTTTTTGTGAGTTAACACCTGGTTGTCATGGCAATTGCACCACATCCTTCATTGTGACATCCTCTAGCCCAAGCAAAGCTATTGAGGCAATGGACAAAAGTCAGTGCTCAACTTGGCCTCAGAGAGAGAGAGTTGGTGCTGTGCTGTACTGCAGCAATTTTGACAGTTTTTTACATAAGTTCAAGATTTGGCATTTAGACCTCAGAAGTAAGTGAATTTTTTCATGTACCCAATATAATAGAACTGTGTGAGTTTTTTTATGAATGGAGTTGTGGGGCCACAGGAGTTTCTGCCTAGTTCTTTGTGGGCATTAGATAGATTATTCCTGTAACTTTGAACCTAGATGATTTCAAATGAAAACAAAGCTAACAAAGAAAAGCCTGAAAAGAATCTTAACCTAGTATGGCAGGAATGATAGACAGAATGCTGAATCAAACATCAGCTTTGACTTTCAAGACATTTCAGGCACACCTGAACATTACTTGGTGTCTATTCTTTTTTAAACTGTCTGTTGTCTACTTACACCAGTGATTTCAACTCCTTCAGTCATGGGGGTTTTAACATGGATCATTTGTTGTTCGGGTGGATATTTTCATTGTAGTTAGTGCTGGGGGTTGAGAGCCAGACTTCTGAGATCTAGTCCCCAGCTTTGCCATTGACTTGCTTTCAATACTGATCTGGCCCATATATAGAGAAGTCTTCTCAGGATCAATCCCCTAATCCACTCAGTTCTCTTCATAATGTATTTTATTAACATCAGTTCTACTTCAAATTATGAAATTTTAAAAGACTCAGAATCAAATCCATCCTGCTTGAAATAATCTAGGAAAATAAATGTATAACCCTTAAATAATTCTCCCCATACTAATCCAGGAGTCCATGTCATGTATTGTTATGTGTCTTATAAAGTCAATATCAGTGAGGCTCACTTTATCCCATATATGCACATATTAGTAGTATCTGTATCCATTATAAGATGGGTTACCCCTTGCAAGTTAAAATCTAATTGTTTCACTATCCCCTCACTTGTGCCCACTCCCTGTTTTATGGATTGCAAAGACATTGATTAGGTGACCTAAACCACCTCCACTATAATCCTAGTGCAGTAGCCTGTGTATTTTCCACTTCTGTGGGCACAATGGGTAGATCTGGCAAAGGATTGTTCAAGGAGCAGCACCAAGGGCTTCACAGTCTGACTTTTCTTTATATTGAAGGACTGTTAACTTCATTATAGAAATAAGGACTCAGAGAGTTAATGTCATAAGAATTGCTCAGAAGTTATTTGACTCTTGGTTTACAATGCCCGCTTTTAATTTTTTTCATGATCATATTAACTGCATTGAAAAGGCAGCTGCTAAATGCCTTTCCAACTGCTACAAACCTAATTTTGAACTTGTCCTAAAGAAAGCAGCGGAGCCTATTCCACTGTCGCAATAGCTTATTGGGTTTGTTTGCTGGGAAAAACCTTAAATAGGACTTAATCAGTCTCTTAAACAGAGGGATATTGTATGAGATATTGGGAACAGTTTTAAGGCCATCTTCAGCTGCAGAGATCACCTCATTGTTTAATTATGTTAATTCCTTTGCCCTATCACTAGTGAGATGAGTACCAACCTGAAAAACAGTCCTATCTTCAAAAGTCAATAATAATCCTCTGTCTAGCCAGTGAGCCTAAAAATAAATAAATATATATCACAAATCACCACAACTTCTCTCTATCCATCTATCAAAGTAGGGAAGTATTATTTACCTCTCACATAACACAAGAAAAAGGGGTCACCCAATGAAATTAATAGGCAGTAGGTTTAAAACAAAATGAAGTACTTCTTCACACAATGCATAGTCAACCTGTGGAATTCATTGCCAAGAGATGTTGTGAAGACCAAAAGTATAACTGTGTCAAAAAAGAATTAGATAAATTCATGGAGGATAGATCCATCAGTGGCTATTAGTCAAGATAGTCAGGGACTCAATCCCCATGCTCCAGGTATCCTAAACCTCTAGTACTAGAAGCTGGGACTGTACAACACTTGAAATTGCCCAGTAATGTTCATTCCTTCTGAAGCATCTGGCACTGGTTACTTTCAGACGACAAGATACTCCCATTGTCTGATCATCGCTCTTTAACCGCATGGAAGATTTCCCTAATGTCTAATGTAAATTTCTCTATTTTTATTCAATTAAGGTCTCAGAACCCATTAGTGGACAATGGACTACCTGAAGTCCATGTTGGATTCTTGGTAAGAAGATAAGAAAAGTTTTACATTGTACCACATGGGAGAGAGCGAGTGTGTGTGGGGGGGAGAGTGACAGGGGAAAAGGTCAGAGTTCGAGCCACATAGTGTAGCCAAAAAGCCTCAGACTACCATGTAGCCCACTGACATCTTCACACATAATCCTGCAGGCAGCTCTGCTTAGTGTATAGTGTCACATGTCTTCTTCTGAACCCCCTAACAGTTGAGTGGTTAAATGTCTGGGTTCCTCTCAGAGATCCCTTCCTAAAATAATATTTTTAGGTGCCTCAAAAACTCATTAAGCTACCCTTTTAAATCAGGTTTCCTGCTCAATGCTGGAGTCAGCAAACCTTTAGCTCCTCTACTGTTCACAGCAGTCCTTAAACCCATAGTTAATAAATTGCTTTGGTTATTGGTAAAATACTCTTATTAGGAACTCATTGGGATATTGTCTGTCATTTTACACAGAGGAACAGAATAATAAACATACTGTGTATTCCAACCCTAAAATCGATAGACTCCTCCCAGTGCCTTACCCATTCCTAACATTTTGTTGTTTCCATTTCATTTAGGATGAAGGCTCCATCAAGGGCCAGACCACGTGTCCACACCCAATTTTCAGCAACTTTTTGGCCCCTCACGTACTTTTTCTTGCCAAATGAACTCTCTTCACCTTTCAAAAAGCCAGATCCATCCTCAGTCATCAGGTAATTCTGGCAATGAGCATACTCCTTGCCCTAGGTTAGAGTACTTTGGGGGCTGCAGGGATTCAGGTACATGTATGGAACAGGGCCCCCATCTTTCTGAAAATGTGGATGCAGCACTGTTCAAAAAACTCTTCCTTAGCTGGGGTGTGTGTCCTGCCTGGACCCCAGCAAAGTCTGGAAATGCCCACATCTGGAGCTTGGGACCCATTTTTCTAATTTATGATGCTCTCAAGAGTGAGAAAAGAAGGGAATTAGGAACAGAAAATGCAGCAGTTTATACATGTGTAGTGTGATCTCAACTTTGCTCTCTGTATTTCACTGGGACTGTAGGGTAGGCAGGGGGCGAGGAACAGCTCTACTAAGAGGACAATGTACTTACAAAGGTATTTCTACAGTGCAGTTTAGGGAAGGGGCAACTGAGAGCTCCTCCAAAGATCTCAATCACTTGTAAAGAGATTATTCCCTAAAATCCTTTGCCCGTGAGTAATGTAACACTCCATCCCTGATTCAATGGAGTTTATTTTCTCCTTTGGTAGTGACCAAGACCAAGAAGAATGGCTGATGAAATAAAGCACATGGTAGGAGAGCTGATGCCATATAGGGATTAGAGAGTCATGGGGCTCACTGCTTTTCCTCTCTCTTGCCCATTTAGCTGATATGAGAATTTATGAGTTGACAGGAGCCCAGTTCCCCAAATTGATTGAAATTTCTGTTGATGAAACAATAGAGATTTTATTAGACGATGGAAGAAAGTTACATTAACATTGATTTTACCAGGTGGTAGGATCATTCGGTGTTATTAATGTAAATTATGGTATATGAGGAGGCAGGAGACACAGGAGAGAATTCCTTTCCTGATACTCATATTTCCTTTCCATTCATGTTATTTTAGGATGAATACTCCAGCATGGGTTCATTTAATCAGCGACTCTTCCTTGCCTGCCCCTGTACTCTCCGAGGCTCAGTTCTTTGGGCTTTATGAAAGGTTCCTCAAACAGACCGGACCCTCTACCCCTGAGTGAGTATTGGGATTTCTTCACTTCTTTATCTGTATGCATATTTGGGAGGGCACATGTCCAAGTGCAGGGCTTTGGGTGTAGACAATATGGTTACCACATTTCTAAAAAGATAAACACATAATATATTCTCTGCAGTCATTGTAAGGAAGAACTACTCTCTACTTCTCTCACCCCCTAGGCATTTTCTGACCAACAACCAGCTCCAACCATTCCTTCTCACATTCAGGGCCGGCTCCAGGCACCAGCCGAACAAGCTGGTGCTTGGGGTGGCAGTTTGTAGGAGGCAGCATTCCGCCCAATCCTAGGGCGGCACAGCCACTTTTTTTTTTTAGTTGTTGTTGTTGTTCCGCTCCGGCCGCCCTGTAGGGGGCAGCGGCGTGGAGGATGGGAGCACCCTGCAGCAAGCCCGGCAGGGCAGCCCGTGTCCTTCCCTTCCCGCCGACCGGAGCGGTGCGGAGCCCTTCCAGCAGGTGGCATGGCGGGAGGGGTCGCGTGGCAGTGCCCCGCTGAAGCCCTGGCCGCCCCCCTTCTCTCTCCCCCACCCGCAGGTGTTCTTTTTTTTTGCTTGGGGTGGCCAGAAAGCCAGAGCCGGCCCTGCTCACGTTAACATTCTCTTGCAATGCAAATACACCTTTCCCGCAATCCTGACTTCACCCTGCTACTATCTAGTTAGTGACTGTCCTATTCTCCCCTATCACTGCACTTCAGTGGAAGGGGAAAGTCTTAACGTATTTGCAGAGTGATTCAAAGACTCAGGGTATGTCTACACTACCTGTTGGATCAGCAGGCAGCGATAGATCCAGCAGGGATCAATTTATCACGTCTAGTCTAGACGCAATAAATCATCCCCCAGCGCTCTCCTATCGACTCCTGTACTCGGCCACCGCGACAAGCGCAGGCAGAGTCAACAGTGGAGCGGCACCAGCCGACTCACCACAGTGAAGACAAAACTTGGTCATAGCTTTTCATTTTAGCATCTCCTTCAAAAGTCAATAATCCTTTACCCCTGGGGGAATTCTGCACCAAAAAAAAATCAAAATTCTGCATCCTTTATTTGTCAAAATAATGCAATATAAATCACACCAGATTCAACTGTTTTGGTAATTTACTTAAACTACAATACAGAAAAATCACAATAACTATTCAGCATTTCCTAAGCACATGAAAGTTAAGTTACAAACACTTGGTAACTAATACCCTTTCATTTAAATTACATTACAGAACACCAAACAGAAAAAAAAAAAGTAGAATGTCATTTTAAATTGTTCAGACTTTCACACATGAAAGTGATATAGTTTTGGTAATCATTGTCCTGGACCTGGCTGGGTACTTTGGGAAGTGCTTGGTTCTGATTGTCCTGACATTTTATTGACTCTTTTGTAAATGTTTTATTTACTCTCAAAGTCTTTTTTTTAATGGGTAAGTAAAATAAATCCTGAGCTGTATTCTAACCCCATTGTGCCACTTTGGCACAGAAATAAAGTGAGAAAGCACATAGATCTTCCTAGCTGAGGATTCCCTTACTGTCATTTGTAATAAGGCTCCTTTACATCACACTGGCAATGTAGGGGCCTTAAAACTTTTACAGGTTTTATGCTCCTGTGGAAATTGACTGAGAATGGAAACAGTTTAACTAACAATAGCAACATTAACAACATTAACTTTAACAGTCAGGCTGCTACATTTCTGCTTCAGAGAATGAGATCAATTAACCATCAACAGCAACTTTAACGACGTTACTAATACTACATAGTCAGGCTGCTAATGCCTCAGAGAATGAATCAATTAACTCAGGCAGGGCTACTACATTTGTGCCTCTAGACTGCCTCGTGCATAATAAAAAGCCCTACCCTTCCACACCAGTGAGCTATGGTAGCGAGGGAGAGAGACAGTCTCTCTCTCTCTCTCTCGATTGTCCACCCACATACTGCAGCTTCCCTCCTCCCCGCCGGTGATCACACAGGCATGCATGGCCAGCCCCCCGACTCCCTCTCTGAGGTTGCTCCATGCATGCTGGAACAGACGCGCTGCTGGGGAAGAGGCCATGTCCCCCGTAGATTTTATTTGCCTTTTTGTGTGCAAGGGCACAGAAAAATGCCGGCCATATGAATTCCCCCAGCAGTAAATCCTTTCCCCCTCCCTATCTTTACCCTGTATCATGCTATCTTGTTCCTTCTCTGTTATGTGAGTGAGGGCCTTGTTTCCTTTATCACAGACTCAGTTATCTGCAATATTAAATGAATTTTACTGTTAAGGCCTGGAGTCACTAGTTCTCCTGCCCTTGCCTAGTTCCTCCCTCTTGTCAAACACAATCATTAGCAGTTACTCTGATTATTCATGCTTATGAGATTGGGAACAGGGTCTAGTTTCCCACAGTTCCTAGGCATTGTCTCCTGCAACCTTCCCCAGAACAATACAGATTAGCTAGACATGCAAATCAGTGGGGGTCACTCTACTAAACACTTTGGGATATACTGGAGTCTACTGTTCTCTACCCACAGTTCTGTGCTTGCTTCTTCTAATCCACTGTAGGGAAGGCGGCTCTGTATTTTATCCTTTTGAAGAGTCATGTAGATCCAGCTGGCTGGTGAAGTTGAGGGTATATTAACACGGACAATAAAAGCATATGGGAGAGGTAAAATGGGGATTGTTCAGCTGTGTCTAATATTCTATTTCCATTTCTCTTATTTCAAGTTGATGCCATCTTCTTTAGAAACCTTCAGAAGCCACAGCCAATAATATGCTTAAGGTTGGCGGGCTGTCTGTGGGAGATGACTGGCCTGCATGGCCCCACAATATGCCAACATCTTTATGGTTGACCTGGAACAACACTTCCTCAGCTCTCGTCCACTCACGCCCCTTCTCTATCTACACTACATTGATGACATCTTCATCATCTGGACCCATGGAAAGGAGACTCTGGAAGAATTCCACCACGATTTCA
Organism: Trachemys scripta elegans; assembly: GCF_013100865.1. Classification (NCBI taxonomy): domain Eukaryota; kingdom Metazoa; phylum Chordata; order Testudines; family Emydidae; genus Trachemys; species Trachemys scripta. The sequence goes on from NC_048304.1 coordinate 43,426,353, forward strand.
ACAGCTTCCACTCCACCATCAACCTTAGCCTGGACCAATCTACATGGGAGGTCCACTTCCTAGATACCACAGAACAAATAAATAACGGTCACATTAACACCACCCTATACCGAAAACCCACCGACCGCTATGGCTACCTTCATGCCTCCAGCTTCCATCCCGGACACACCACACAATCCATCATCTACAGCCAAGCAGAGGTACAACCATATTTGCTCCAACCGCTCAGTCAGAGACCAACACCTACAAGATCTTCACCAAGCATTCTCAAAACTACGATACCTGTACGAGGAAATAAGGAAACAAATCAATAGAGCCAGACATGTACCCAGAAGCCTCCTGTTGCAAGACAAGCCCAAGAAAGAAGCCAACAGAACTCTACTGGCCATCACCTACAGTCCTCAGCTTAAACCTCTCCAACACAACATCAGTGATCTACAACCCAACCTGGACAATGATCCCTCGCTTTCACAGACCTTGGGAGGCAGGCCAGTCCTCGCTCACAGACAACCCGCCAACTTTAAGCATATTCACACCAGCGACACCATCACAGGATCTAACCAGATCAGCTACAACATCACCGGTTCATTCACCTGCACATCCACCAATGTTATATACGCCATCATGTGCCAGCAATGCCCCTCTGCTATGTACATCAGCCAAACTGGACAGTCCCTACGTAAAAGGATAAATGGACACAAGTCAGATATTAGGAATGGCAATATACAAAAACCTGTAGGAGAACAAACAGCAAACAGGAAAACATCAAAAAAGAGCTCTCCAACCTATAGACTTTCATAAATTAACCAACCCTCCACACAAACGGACTTTACTAAAATAAGACAGGAGAGCTACATTACACACTTCACCTTTCAAATAAAAGTTCTGGGTTTTGCATCTTTTACTCCTGAGTGGTGCAGATTCACGCAAGCAGGCTGTGATGCGGTGTTCATCCCCAAAAAGGCCTGAAGGGGTAAGTTATGCCAATTTACCTATAGGCAGCACATGGAGGAAAGCCAGGAAATGTTAAGGCCTAATTGGCCTAATCTTCATCTCCAGGCCTTATGTGGGGTGGAAACCCCATCGCACAGGCCCACAAGCGTAAGTACAATTCAGATCTGAGTAAGGGTTGCAGCACTAGGTCCATAAAATATCAAGTCAGCTAGTTATCTTTCACCAACATTGAAATGTGTTTGGCCCAGATCCTCAAAGGTATTTAGGTACCTAGGCTAATATATACAAAAGGGACTTAGGCATAGGATGATCAGTGTTACAACACCTAACTTTTAGGCCCCTAGGCAAAGCGATAGGCACCTTTGAATGCAATCCACAAAGCCAGCATGCTAGGAGCCACCTAAGCCAGCCAGCAGGAGCTGCAGACAAAAGGGGCGTATCCTAAGTCCCACACTTCTCTCAGAGTTCAGCACCTATCTCTGCTAGAGAGCCATGAACTGAGGTAAGAAAGGCATTAGGCCACCTAGGTGGTGAATGGGCCTGATTTGACAGGTGTGCTCAGATGCCACCAACTGGATCAGGACTTTTAGATGAGTTTACACAAATCAGCTGGGGGGGGGGGGAAAGAGGGACAGAGAGCAGCTTTCTTATAACCTTTAGCATAGTGGTTAGAGTACTCACCCAAGATGTGGAAGACAACCCCCCACCCATTCAAGTCCTCCCCCCCCCTCTCCTGAGAGGAAGCAGGGATTTGAACAGGGATCTGCCACATCTGAGGTGAGAACCCTAATCACTATGGTATGGAATATCCTGATATGGGGCTCCCTCAGTCTCTTCTATTGAAGTTTTTCAACTTAAATTAAATAATTATATATTAATTGGGCTAGACAAAGTTAAATGACACTATAGCTTAGTGATTAGAGCACTCACCTGAGCGATGTAGATCCCTGTTAAAATTCCTTCTCATCAGGCAGAGGAGGGACTTGAACTGGGGGTCTCCCACATCCCATAACCACTAAGCTAAAGGTTATAAAGGAAGGTTCCCTCCACCACCTGCAACTGTTGTGTTAACTCACCTAATGGGTCCAATCCAGTAAGCAGCCTCTGGGCATGCCTACCTGATCAGGCCCAGCATGCAATTTAGGTGGACAAATGCCTGTCTTCCCTGGTTTGTGGATCAGTCTGGAGCATAGATAGAAGATAGCGTCTGGGCGCCTACGGTGAGGCAGCAGAGCACATGCACACAGGCAGAAATGTAGGCACCTAGGGTACTCCCTCTGCACATGATTCGGCACTGAATTAGTTTAGGAACATAGAGGGGTAAGCAGCAGTCAAAGGGGAGTTTTGTGGATCTCAGTGGGGCCTAAAAATTGGACTTAGGCACCCAAGTACCTTTGTGGATCCCACCTCTAACTCCCATTGGTTGCAGTGGGAATTAAGTGACAACGTTAATTTGAGGATCTGGGTCCTGGTCACTAATTTTATGCTCATTCATGTAGGGAAGAGAGAGTTTTATTCTTTGATTTAGTCAGAAAAGTTATAAAATGATAAAACAAATCTGAAACATGGCCTCAGACAGGCAATGAAAAGTCATTAGGGCAGGATATTGGATATTAAATACCATTTAGCTGCAGACTTGGCAATACAATTAAAGCCTTAATTAACCAAAGTCACACACTTATCACAGCACATAACTGAAGTTCTCTTCTCTCACTGTCTATGCAAAGTCACACCACATAAAGGATTCCCTTTTCAACTGCCTAAAACATGCAATTAAGTTGTTTAATGCCTTACTAAAACTGTCACAGCAAACCATGGTGCCAGTCTCCATACTGTCTATCTAGGCACTCTGCAAATTACATGAAGGTTTGAAATGGATTCTCTTCTTGCCATCCTAGGATTGGCTATTTCAGTCTCCCTCTGTTGTGCCCCTTCTCAACATATGTTTCTTGTGTCTTCTGCCCCATTTTGGACCAAGAGACTTTGAATTTGCTCCTTTAAGGCAATGAAATTTTAATAGAAGTTTGAAGGAAGGAAGGCAGACTGATACAGGTCTGACTGGTAAATGGGCATATTACTAGAGATTTTAATAGATACCATTTTTTCCTCCTTCTGGATGAAGACAATATATTCCTCTCCTGTTATCTGCCACTTTTGGGAGTCAGGCCCACAACACTGACAGAAATAGCATTTAATTCCTGTAATTTTTAATAGGTCACAGTCCAGCCCATGAATTATTATTTGTATCTAGTTTTCAGATTTTTGAAGAGTTCCGCTCATGGGATTCCTACTCTAATTTATGATATTTTAGCAGGAGGCGTTACCTGTTTCAAAAAGAGAAACACTGATGATATGATTTAGTTGAATAAAACTTATGTCTGCTAATTGCATTGCTTCTTGTGCTCATAAGAGCAGAACCGGGGCTTGGAATACCATGCAGCCTGGTACCTATCAACGCAGGTCAGAACAAAGGCCCCCTTTCTGAAGGGTGGCGTCAGCAGCGGCGTCAGGGTTTTTGCCACCCTAGGCAACAGCGCTCTTCCTCTGAGCATTTGGCAGCAGGGGTCCTTCCACTCCGCGTCTTCGGGGTACTTTGGTGGCGGGTCCCGGAGCGAGTGAAGGATCTGCCGCTGAATTTGCGCTGAAGACCTGGAGTGGAAGGACCCCTCCCCCACCGCTGAATTTCCGCCTAGGGGAAGCGCTGGCCCTGGCTGGCGTGTATAATTGCAGTATGCAGCAGTGGCTCTATGTAGGACCTTAGTCATATTCTCAAAGCACTGTTTAATCAGTGTCAAACTCTTGATTGATGTAAAGTTTGTGAGGCCGCACTGCTATCATTACAGACCCAGCAATGACTCACACACCCAAGTGGAAATGAGAAGCTGTTCTTATGCAAGAAGGAAATGCTGGTCCAGGACACCAGGGTTTTCTTCACCAACATGGCCCAAAATTTTCACGTGGTTTGAAAGCGTGCAATGGATCTTTAATTTCCACTGCACAACTGACAGAGCCAGTGTAAAGGAGCTGCGGTTTGCGATGATTTTCCTCTATCACACTAAAATCAACGTGTGGGAAGTTGCTCCTCTCTCAAAAAGACACAATGTCTATTTCTTCTGGTGTCTCCCATTATCGTCTTTAACTAAAAGGAGAGAATGGGCTGTTATCCTTTGGGGGCACATTTGGACATGACAAAAGCTATCTGGGCCTTTTTCTAGTGCCTCTGCCACAGTCCCCTCTCTAGTGACTTCACTTAGGAAATGGGATCCAGATATGTATGGGTCATTCCCTGGTCAGAGCTGGGAAAGCTACCTAGTCACTCTGTTCGCTGAAGCTAGTCAATTTATAATAGAGGGGAGCAGTCTTCTGGGAAACAAGAAGACTTTTTATCAATACATTAGAAGCAAGAGGAAGACCAAAGACAGGGTACGCCCACTGCTCAGTGAAGAGGGAGAAATAGTAACAGGAAACTTGGAAATGACAGAGATGCTTAATGACTTCTTTGTTTCGGTCTTCACCGAGAAGTCTGAAGGAATGCCTAACCTAGTGAATGCTAATGGGAAGGGGGTAGGTTTAGCAGAACAAGTTAAAAATCACTTAGAAAAGTTAGATGCCTGCAAGTCACCAGGGCCTGATGAAATGCATCCTAGAATACTCAGGGAGCTAATAGAGGAGGTATCTGAGCCTCTAGCTATTATCTTTGGAAAATCATGGGAGACGGGAGAGATTCCAGAAGACTGGAAAAGGGCAAATATAGTGCCCATCTATAAAAAGGGAAATAAAAACAACCCAGGAAACTACAGACCAGTTAGTTTAACTTCTGTGCCAGGGAAGATAATGGAGCAAGTAATTAAGGAAATCATCTGCAAACACTTGGAAGGTGGTAAGGTGATAGGGAATAGCCACCACAGATTTGTAAAGAACAAATTGTGTCAAACCAATCTGATAGCTTTCTTTGATAGGATAACGAACCTTGTGGATAAGGGAGAAGCTGTGGATGTGGTATACCTAGACTTTAGTAAGGCATTTGATACAGTCTCGCATGATATTCTTATCGATAAACTAGGCAAATACAATTTAGATGGGGCTACTATAAGGTGGGTGCATAACTAGCTAGATAATCGTACTCAGAGAGTTGTTGTTAATGGTTCCCAATCCTGCTGGAAAGGCATAACAAGTGGGGTTCCGCAGGGGTCTGTTTTGGGACTGGCTCTGTTCAATATTTTCATTAACAACTTAGATATTGGCATAGAAAGTACGCTTATTAAGTTTGCAGATGATACCAAACTGGGAGGGATTGCAACTGCTTTGGAGGACAGGGTCATAATTCAAAATGATCTGGACAAATTGGAGAAATGGTCTGAGGTAAACAGGATGAAGTTTAACAAAGACAAATGCAAAGTGCTCCACTTAGGAAGGAACAATCAGTTTCACACATACAGAATGGGAAGAGACTGTCTAGGAAGGAGTACGACAGAAAGGGATCTAAGGGTTATAGTTGACCACAAGCTAAATATGAGTCAGCAGTGTGATGCTGTTGCAAAAAAAGCAAACGTGATTCTGGGATGCATTAACAGGTGTGTTGTGAGCAAGACACGAGAAGTCATTCTTCCGCTCTACTCTGCACTGGTTAGGCCTCAACTGGAGTATTGTTCCAGTTCTAGGCACCGCATTTCAAGAAAGATGTGGAGAAATTGGAGAGGGTCCAGAGAAGAGCAACAAGAATGATTAAAGGTCTTGAGAACATGACCTATGAAGGAAGGCTGAAAGAATTGGGTTTGTTTAGTTTGGAAAAGAGAAGACTGAGAGGGGACATGATAGCAGTTTTCAGGTATCTAAAAGGGTGTCATAAGGAGGAGGGAGAAAACTTGTTCACCTTAGCCTTTAAGGATAGAACAAGAAGCAATGGGCTTAAACTGCAGCAAGGGAGGTTTAGGTTGGACATCAGGAAAAAGTTCCTAACAGTCAGGGTGGTTAAACACTGGAATAAATTGCCTAGGGAGGTTGTGGAATCTCCATCTCTGGAGATATTTAAGAGTAGGTTAGATAAATGTCTATCAGGGATGATCTAGACAGTATTTGGTCCTGCCATGAGGGCAGGGGACTGGACTCGATGACCTCTTGAGGTCCCTTCCAGTCCTAGAATCTATGAATCTATGTTTCTACCCCCATACGCAACAGATCATTCAAGAGATGATTTCCCATCACAGAGATATGGCCACAACTGTTGAAGTTCCCACAATGTCTAGCAATGCTGTGTATGAGCTGCAAGAAAGCTTCAGTGCAGTTACTAGTGTGAAGTCAGGACAATTAGGACCCCAAGACCATAACCTTAGGATGCAGTCTCAGATAAGTGTCCTGTACTTCAGGTGCATGAATACCCTATTTGCTGCCTACTTATTGTATCATTAAATACAAAATTGATGCTACAGTGTTAGTTCAGAAGGGACAAAGGCAGAGCCTGGAAGTAGAAACACATCAAACAGACTGACCCTGCGTTTATTGTCCCCTGCGGGTGCGTGCACCAAAGAGAGACTTCAGGTGCCCCCAAATATATATCTGTGCTCTCTCTCTTGCACCCTCAAGGGGAGACATTGCTGGCCATAATGATGAGGAGAGGAAGACTCAGCAACTACCTGAGGCAATTCCAACATAAACGTTAGTATCAAAGCAACATCTGTTTAGTCTGAACCTTTCAACTAGTATCTCTGCTGTGGGAGATTATAGCATTGTCTGTGAACTTCTGCCCAAAGATCAGAGAGGGTGGAGGGAAACTGAATCCTCTGAACTCACATGGGGCCTATGGGTGTCCCCAAAGGAAGATGAGGCAAGAGAGATCAGGAGGAGGAGGAGAGAAGTGAAAAGTAAAAACATGTCAACTCTTAAATGAGTTTGGACTTCCATTATGGTTCTCAATAACCACACTGCAGTAAGTAGACAATCCTCTGGCACTCACATCTTGTTGAGCTCCACTCTCTTATATAATAACCACCTGTACAGATTGCCCTATGATCATTACAAGATTTATAATGGAGATAAACCACCTGGTCAAAATATACACATCCCACTTCAACTGGGTGCCTTTGATTGATGTTAAATCTCACACTGCAGCATTGTCAGCATAGGGTGTCCTATCTGATAAAGGTGTCAGCTGGCAACCAGGCTCAGGGTACAGGCTGGCTAAATCCTGCAAATGGTCACTGAACACCCAAGGTATGTTATATGTTTTCCTCACACTGCCCCTTGTATTCCATAATTTCAAAGAAATATTAAACAGTGCCAAGTTGCAAGAGTTCCACCAAACAGAGTTCTAGAATATTGTAAAAAGAAGAACAGGAGTACTTGCGGCACCTTAGAGACTAACAAATTTATTAGAGCATAAGCTTTCGTGGACTACAGCCCAAAGCTTATGCTCTAATAAATTTGTTAGTCTCTAAGGTGCCACAAGTACTCCTGTTCTTCTTTTTGCGGATACAGACTAACACGGCTGTTACTCTGAAACCTAGAATATTGTACATTCCTTTCCTTTTTTGGTATGTTCAGAACCACTGACAACGGCTAAATTTTCTCATCACCAGCTGTACTGATTGGGGAAAGAACACCTGTGCTGATGTTAGAACAGCTGCTTCCCAGCTCACAGGTAAGAGTAAGATCAGTTTCACAAAACTCTCTTCTTTTGCTCACCACCTAGTCCTTTCTTCTGTTTTAGTGATGTGATACAGCATGGCCAGAGAGCAGCAGTAGAGGGTTAGAAGGGAGCCTTATTCCCTGTAGAGGGAAGAAAGTTTGCTATAGATTAATTAGAGCACCTGAAGCCAATTAGAGCACCTGAAGTCAGTCACCTGATAAAAGACCCCTGCTTCAATCAGACAGTGGAAGGAGTTGGAGCAGAGAGCAGTTTAGAGGGAAGCAGAGGAAAGTTTAGAGAAGTGCTGCAGTGGGCTTAGAAGACCAAGACCCTAGGTAAAGGGACACCTGGCTTGTGGAGAGGGAGGGCAGGAAGCCCCCACAAGCTGAAGGGCAGGAGAGGGAAGTAGCCCAGGGGAAGGAACTGCTAATTCAAGTGGTTTACCAATATCCCTAGGGACGCTGGGCTAGGACCCAGAGTAGAGGGTGGGCCCGGGTCCCTCCCTCTCCACTCCCCTCCTCTAGGACACTAGTGGGGCAGTTAATATCCTGGTTCAGGGGCAAGAAACGGCACCCTGAATCCCCTGCTCCCCTCCCCCCCGGCAAGAAGAGAAAGCGTGAGACCCATCATAGTAGTGCCTGCAATCTGCCACAGCGATTAACCTCTCAGCCTCCATCACACAGACATCTCCCACATCCTCCCTGCACATTTTCCCCAGTCCCAGGGTTGCTCATATGAGCATAATGATGTACTTGATATTCTAAATGATATGTCAATATCGCCTCTGTTTGCTGAAAGAAGAGAGAGCTTATAAAGTGTCAAAGAGAATATGGAAAAATAACTGGAAGTTTTGGGTTGCTTTTTAGATTCCATGTTTGTCCAAAATGGAATATTTATCAGGCTGGAAACAAACATCTGGAAAGGCATCCACAAGACCACATGCCATCAGGTTCCAGCCTCATCTCTAGGAAACAACTCCTAGGAGACCTCCTATTTGGCAAATATCCATGGGAAACATCTCCTATAAGACCACGTACAATCAGCCATAGCTTCATCTATTGGAAACATCTCTTGTACCATTGAGCTATATTTCCATCAGTAGAAAGCTCTCCTGTGAGACTTCATATAATCGACTGCAATATCATCTACTGAAAAGTTATACATGTTTGTTCTACTGTCAACTTCCTGGGATTAAGGACCGTCTCCTAATTTGTACTGCACTTAGCACATCATTGAATAAAATAAAATATTTCATTTTATTACTTTATTTGTTTTTTCCTCTGTCTCTCCACACTAGGGGGGAATCTGCCTTCTCCATTATTTGCTCTCTCTCAACAAGATGGTACTGAACCTGTGAGAATGCATGAGTGGATGCACCTTTCTGCTCCTCCTCTTTCCAGTACACCGTACCAGCTATAAATATCTTGCTGGTATAACGTACTGGACCATACTGCCCTACTTGCACTGCTGGACTGGAGATATATTCTCCTTCAGGATGCATACTCCTATTTTTAAACAGGCAAACAATTTGAGATTTACTTTCCCTTGTCCCAGCACACATGGCTGTTCACAGACAACTGCTTGCAGATAGGCGTAGCTCCCTCCATGGGCAAGGCATTACCCCTAACAGACACAGGAACATTTCCTTCACTGTCACAATTGTCCACACTCGTAATAGGCAAGGTATAGGGATACTCATGTTCCACTAACCTTGCCTTCCCAAACTGCTGATCAGACAAAGCCATCAGCTCACAAGGCTGCCTAGGCTAATCTAAACTTTATTTGCCTTTCTCTCCCTTATCCCAGCACTCATGGCTGTTTACAGACAAACACTGGGAGACTGGGGCAGCTTCCTTAACAGGCAGGTTGACACTCCCAACAGACAAACAACTGGAGACATATTCTCCCACGGATAAGCTCGTGTTTTTCACAAACAGGAGCTCATCATACTGAGCTACTTCAAGCAAATTACTTTTACCTTGTTCAGGTTCGCTTTTACAAACTTTACTTGCCAACAATCCATCACCCACCAAAAATCTTCTCTTTCCTTCCTCAGTTAGCTCTTCAACCTAGTCATATACACACACACCCCTTCACAAATCTCCGTGTTAGATACAGATAATACAGAGGATTCACATTCATACTTTTTCTGGGGTTGGGTTATGACATTACCCTGATAAAACATAGCTTTCATATCATTCCCAATCAAAAGATCTGTAGGCAAAATAACTTCCTTACACCTACTATAACTTCATGTTTAATACCATGCCATTCAAGGTGGATTCTGACTAAAGACACACAGTAAACTCATAGAGGATTACAATATTCACACTCTTATCTGGTAAGTAATCATCTTCTCTGTCAAAATCTGCTTTAACTAGAGTGACGTTAGAAGCTGTAACTTGCCCTAAACAACTTTTACCATTGATTTTTACGTTCTTTAGGAATTTCCTATTACCACCCCGATACATAAGATTGGCACCATTTATGGGATTACCTCCTCCTGAGCTCACAGTAATAGCATTTACATAAAAGGTGGCAGTGTTGGGGTATATTTGGTTACCCTCTTTCTGGTCAAAGTTCTTTAGCAGGTTTTTCAGTTCTCAATCAGTGGCTTTCTTCTTAAAGGATAAAGTCCTTTGTGAACACAAATCTTCCAGGGTTTGCAGTTATGATTGTGGATCACTCATTCTGACTGACTTTAACCTTTAACATTCAGTATCAAATTTCAAATTTAGAATAGCATGGGGTTCTGATCCAAAACCCAAATGATCTGGTTCCATGTATCCTGTTGATTACGCCAATGTGACCCGGTTTGCCTAGGGCATCCCGCACTGGAAATGCCCAGGTCAGGCCTTGCTACAAAAGGGAGAGAAGATACTCCCAAGACTGGTGGGTAACACTGAAGTTAAACTCCCCAACTGGTCACAAACTGATCCCTCACACTGGTTATCAAGAAGCAAAAAAGAAATCACACTGCCCTCTTTATTGCATTCTCTGACTCCCAATCAGCACCTAGGTCCAGTACAGAGAGAACATATTAACGGCCGTACTGGGCCAGACCAAAAGTCCATCTAGCCCAGTATCCTGTCTTCTGACAGTGGCCAATGCCAGGTGCTTCAGAGGGTATGAACAGAACAGGTAATCATCAAGTGATCTATCCCCTGTGGCCCATTTCCAGCTTCACACAAACAGGAGCTAGGTAGGGCACCATCCCTGCCCATCCTGGCTAATAGCCATTGATGGTCCTATCCAGTTCTTTTTTTAATCCTATTATAGTCTTGACCTTCACAACATTCTCTGGCAAAGAGTTCCACAGACTGACTGTGCACTGTGTGAAAAAAATACTTCCTTTTGTTTGTTTTAAACGTGCTGCCTAATAATTTAATTTGGTGATCCCTACTTCTTGTGTTATGAGAAGGAGTAAACAACAACACTTCCTTATTTACTTTCTCCACACCAGTCATGATTTTATAAAACTCAATCATATCCCCCCTTAGTTGTCTCTTTTCCAAGCTGAAAAGTCTCAGTCTTATTAATCTCTCCTCATATGGAAACCATTCCATACCCCTATCCATAGGCATATCCCTGCATGCCTTGCTGAGTCATAGGGTGTATCCCCTGCCTTCTCTAAATGGGTCAATTGTATAGCTGATGTCCCTTGACGGGGCATCAAGCAGGCTAGGCAGTGCTAATGTCAATCTGTCTGGGAGTGTCACCCAGACACACAGCACAAGTTTGAAATACAGACATACCCTACATATCTATAACTCATAATACAAAGGTGATACAAACATATAAACAAGATTACCATACTGGGCAAATTATAACATTTTTTGCAGAGACCTCACACTTATTGCCATTTTACAATATTTGTATTCATGATATCCTAAAGTGTCTCCCATATTCCATATAGAGTCACATAAACACATATCCTACGCCCCCCCCCCCAAATCTCCTTCCCAGCAATCAAAACCAATTCAACTGCCTCCTACCCCAAAAGAAAAAAAAAAACCCTCACTCCCAGGGACCAATACCAATTCAGTATTTCCTCTCCCTCCTCAGCATACCCCAGAGACCAAAACCAATGCAATGCCAAAAACTCACCCTCTGTGACAAAACCCACTTTTAGTTTTCCTGTAGCTATTTGGAGGCTCATGTTCATGGCCACATCCTGGGCTACTTGCTACTCTTCACTGTTCCACCAGGTGTGAGGAAGCCATCACACACTTGTCAGCCACCCTCCCTGCAAACCAGGAGACAGCTACTGCTGCAGGAGCATCCTGAGCTCAGCCACCTGACAGGCTCTTCAAATTCCCCATCAGGGCTCAGGGGAGAGAGGGGCAGCCCTTCACCACCACCACTGCCCCAAGGCTGCTGTGAGGATCCACTCTGCACAGGGCTCAGGCAGCTTTGCTCTCTGGCTCCAGTTCCCGCAGTGCATTCTGGAGCAATCTGAGGTACTGGCATCATGAACAACTATTGCTTCCCAGCACATCCCCTGCAGGATGGAGAGAATGGAGGGGCCTACAGTTCTTGAGATGTAAAGAAACAGGCCTCTCCAATATACAGAGGAGAATTTTAAAAACAGAGAAAGGCATTGGCTGGCAGGGGCTCCCCAGGAGATTTCTCTGTATCTGGTCCTGGATTAATGGTGCTCTGCGACTTTTAAGTCACAGTTTCACCCTCACCCAGTCAGCTGTCAGTTCATTGCTTTATGGAGTGTTGTAGCCTCTCTCACATCCAGGATTGTACCCAGATCCCATTATAAGGCGGATTTGGAACAATCTTGTAAATTTAAAACAAAACCTCCACACACTTTCAGTTTTTTAGAGTTGGTAGCTAGTATCTGTTCTGAAAATTAACTACATAAATTTGCCTCTATGACAGGTTTTACCAGGCCTGGAAGCCCTGTTGGAGGCCTCACAACCCTACCAAACCCCATCCCAAGAAAAAGCAGTTGAGGTGAGTCCTCCAGGTTGCCTAGAGAGGCTATGGGGAAGCAGCCAATCAGAGAGAGGCTACAGGGAGGATCCAATCAGAGCCCAGCAGTTTCATATAAAAGGAGCTGCTAGACAGAACAGATTCAGTTTCTGGCTGGAGCCAGAGGAGCAGAGGTGGTGCTCCTGGCTGTTTTCAACAGTTGCAGTACCTGGACAGAGCAGTTTGCTGGCTGAAACCAGGGAGCAAGAACTGTACACCTGGCCAACTGTAGGGCTTGACAGATCACTTGTTGGCTGAAGCCAGACAAGCAAGAAAGAAAATGGGGCTGAGAAGGGAAGTGGCCCAGGTAAACGCACCAGCAAGCAGTTAAAGGGAAACAGCAGATGGTTGCTACTTATAGTGTCCTTGGGCTGGGACCCGGAGTAGTGGGAGGGTGCAGACAGGGGAGCTTAACCAAGCCCAGAGAAGGGGACAAAAGACCCCAAAGAGGGTCAACATTTAATTGAACTATGTTAACCTCCAGGAGGGGATTGAATTGAACTAGTGGCTCATCTGGAGAGCTGGGGTCAGTAAGGCTCACTACAGAGTGAAGAGTCTCCAGGGAAGAAGCCCTGAGGGTACTGCTCCATATCAGAACAGAGACAACACTTAAGAGAGACCAGGAGGGGCTGAGGGACCATTGAAAGCTAGCAGAGGAGGGGCTATAACTAAGGATACGAGTTGGCCATGGAGGTCACGGAAGTCATGAATTCCGTGACTTCTTCCACCCTGGCAGGGCTGGAGCAGCTGTCAGTCCAGGAGTGCAGCAGTCCTCTAAACAAGAGCCCCCAGGGCTGTAAAAGCAGCTGGCCCTCAGACAGCATCACTGCAGGAGCCCCCCTGCCCATCAGCTGGACAGAGGATGGTCCCACAGCACCAGGACCCCATCCACCCACCCATTAGCTAGTGAGAGGATGGCCCCTGTGGCACCAGGAGACCCCCCCCCGCCCCCCCCCATTAGTTGGTTGGAGAACAGCCCTGCAGCACCAGGAGCTCTCCCCCCCGCCGATCAGCTCGTCGAAGGATGGCCCTGCGGCAATAGAAGCCCCCCCTGCCGCCCATTAGCTAGTCAGAGGATGGCCCCACAGCACCAGGAGCTCCCCTCCCCACACCCATCAGCTGGTCAAAGGAAGCTGTCCATTTTCATACCAGCCACCTGCAGGATTTTTTTTAAGAGTGTGAGCGAAGCTATAGTTCATCTGCTGCAGATGTGATCACTAAGTAAATCAATGGAAATAAAAGAAAATATTGCAGCAATTGAAGCATTTGCACCAAGAATAATGGCAACTCTCACAGCTTATGAAAAAACAGATCACGTAAGGTGCTCAATGACTTGACTTATCTTGCCAGTTGGTCAAAGTCCTTCAGTGGCATGACTGACCACCTGTCAGCTAAGAGTGTAAAATTGAAGCCTACATGACTGGTTCTGAACAGTTTTGTCAACCCGCTGCCAGTTTTCTTAAACCCTGCCGAGTGTTTGATCCCAATCAGGCCAAACTTCTTGACCTTGTATTACTAAATGTATTTGAGTCTATTCCCATGTTTGAAGACAGTGAGTTGGCAAAAACAGTTTTGTAGCTACAGCAGTGCAGTTTTGAAATGAAGTGGAACTTGACATTCAGGAATTTTGGGGCAACTTAAATGATCGTTTTCCAAGTCTGGCCATAATAGCTTTGAGGTGTTTATCGCTGCCCAATAACGGTGTGGACTGCAAGAGATAATTTTCATCTTACAAAGTTATTTTGCGAGATGACAGATGCTCAAAGATGACAACCTGGCAATGTACAACATGCTGTTTCAGAATCATGGAAAGCTCTGTTAGTAAATGACCATTTTACACTCTAACAGTTAATCTGGTAGGTAGTTAGCATTATATAAGGTTTAAATAGCCAATTTGAAAGTTCTTTATTAATGTAGTGAAAACTGCATTACTGTGTGTACATTTCCATGATTTTCTTGTTTATTTCCCAGAGTACTCTGATAGGTCCTTGTAGTAAGGCCACTGACTCACTGCTGTGGCACCTCCTGCTGGTTGTCCGGGAATTAGCTCTCTCAGCTCTGGAGTACCCTTTATAGGCTGGTGTCTCACCCTCTGTTGCCTACCCCTATGCAGTCCCTTTATCTCCATCACATATAGGCCCCATGTTCCTCCCGGACCAGGATGCCCCTTACCTTTGGGTGCTGCCTCTCACTCAGGGAACCCCACTCCCCTGAGCCCACCCCACCTCAGTGATCCACTGCCAGTCTTCATCTAGCCCCTTTACTCATGATCAAACTGCAGTCTGAAGTGGCCACTCATCGCTTCTCTTCACTTTCTTTCAACTTCAAGGCCAGGTCTTCCTTCTCCTTTTGGGCTTTTTGCAGCTCCACCTCCGCCTGTGGGAGGTGGGGACATTTGAGAGGGGACTGTCCCTACTGGGTTGAGGGCCAGGAGCCTCACCCAGAACAGGGGAAGGGACAAGACCCTGGGAAGGCCCATTGGGTGAAGAAACCCAAGAGGGGACGGACATGTTGGGCCTGTGGACAGCGAGGGCACATATGGGGTTCGCTGAGTGAGGGGCAGCACCCCAAGGTAAGGGGCAACGTGGTCCAGGAGGGACGTGGGGCCTATACATGGTGCAGATAAAGGGACTGCAGAGGGGTAGGCAACAGAGTGCAAGACACCAGCCCATAGAGGACGCTCCAGGGCTAAGACAGCTAATTTCTGGACGACCAGCAGGAGGCGCCGGGCTGGAGAGTCAGCGGCCTTACTACATATGGTGGAGAAAGTGAGCACGTGCAGTCCACCCCGATACAAAGGGAACTATGGAGACTGGGCAAGTTGTTCCACTGTTGAGGGATGATAGATCCCCGATACACGGAGATGTTCTTTGCGGAAGGTGCTTATGCCATCTCTGCTTGGGCCCTGACATCAGCGCCCCAGCGGAAGGGGGCAGATGACCCATGAGGGAGACGGGAATCCCTGCTGCAAGGAATCCGGGAAACCCAAGAGGGACTATGGGAGGTGCAGTGGGCATCTGCGCAGCACTTAATAGGCGGCCACGCAGCTTAGAGGGAACTTAGGTCTCTGCCCATCTGACCTGGAGGGAAATTCCTTCCTGACCTCAAATATGGCAATCACAGTACTGAGTGTGATAGGCCCTGTTGAACCTTGCACCCTGGAAGGGGTCTGTTTTGTGTGTGTTCACATACAGATTGTGCGTGAGTCGCCCGGAGGGCTGAGACAGTAAAATCTGCCGGAAAAAATTTAACTGCCAGCAGGGGTCACCATAAGCAGCCCAAGTAGAGAGAGAGTGCAGATGCAGACATACCCGACTGGTAGGAGCGCTAAGGTGAGTGGCCCTCATCACAGCCTCCTTCGAAAATCTTTTGCTAATGGTCTAATGTTCCTTTGTCTCCTTCCATCTGTGCAACACTATCCCCTAATACCACAGACTTTCACCTCTGGGTAACCTTTGAAACTGGCTTCTGCAAGGGCTGAGATAGGAAAGTTCTCAAGAAATTAACCTTAGAAAATTCTGCATGTTTAATCTGGATGAATAAAATCTTAGTGGTTTTTTAAACACAGACATCAAAGGTGTTGTCAATTAGTGGGTTTGAAAAAGACCCGGAGGGCCTTCAGATAGTTAGGTAGGCTAAGCAGCCAGGATCACCCGATATTCACAGGCAAATGAGTCCTGAGAGAGCTATTCCTACAGCAGCTCTGACTGGTTGCTCTGTTCTAGGAGGCAGGCAAGTCGGGCAGGCAGCCAGCCAGAGGGCTGGAGCTTCTAGCATCATCTCCAGACTGGGCTCCACCCCAGCCAAAACCCTGTTGCTCACAAAAAAAAGTGAGAGTTGGCAGAGGCTTCAGTACTGGCCTCGGGCTTCTACCTTAGCTCCCTAAGCCAGCTAGTAGCCCCCTCTGCAGCTCAGCTCCACAAGCCTCTTAGCAACTCTCTACTAGCTTAGCTCAGTCTGCCTGAGGTTTCAGAGTAGCAGCCATGTTAGTCTGTATCCACAAAAAGAACAGGAGTACTTGTGGCACCTTAGAGACTAACAAATTTATTAGAGCATAAGCTTTAGTGGGCTGTAGTCCATGAAAGCTTATGCTCTAATAAATTTGTTAGTCTCTAAGGTGCCACAAGTACTCCTGTTCTTTTTGCCTGAGGTTGACACTAATGCTTGTGAGCCACTCCTGACAGCATGACAGAGATAAAGGCTGAATTAGTTGAAACAAAAGGGCCTGCTGAAATAATTCAAAGGCTGTGTTAAAATCCCTGCCTGGTAAAGAACAGCAGTGTGGGACTGGAAATTAATAAACTAAATTTGGTTGTCAGAAATTAGGCCTAATTGGTAAACACACTAGTGAGGGGATGTGCTACTCTGTCCATCACTCTCCTTTGGGTTTAAAAAAAAAAAAAAAGACTTTGGAGGGGAAATATGGAGACATGGAGGCAAAAAAAAAAAAAAAAAAGAAGGAAATGCTGGCCGAGAGAAAGGGGAAGGAATGAGCTTCACTGTCATAATTACCACCCCCTCAATCTCCTTTACCCCACCCATGAAAGCACCCCAGTAACCAACCCAAACCAATTCAACTTCCCTTACAGCAATAGCCAAACCCAAAGCAGTTTTCCCCTTCACCCAGCACACCCCACTGACAAAACCCAGTTCAACTCCCCAGCCAACATTCCGGGGTAACAAAAAAACAGTGCCACTATCTCTCCTTAAAATCATGGCCTGTTACAAAAAACAATTCAATTCTTCACACCACCATCATGCCCAGGCAACTCAGAGAGTCAGCACCCCCTTAATATCACTCAGTGACCAAAATCAATTCAACTCCCCCTTCAATGGACTCCCAGGGAACAAAACAGTTCAACCCTCTTCCGTCCTATGCAGTGACCGAAAACAATTAAACTCCTCTTCCCATCCCCAGCAACCACACCCAATTTGTCACCCAGAGAAGCAAAACTAATTCACCCCCCCCCCATCACTCCAGAAAACACAAACACATTCATCTCCCTCCCAAAAACTTACCCCACTCACAAAAGGAAATTCAACTCTCCCCATCTCCGCAACTTATCCCTGGTGATCAAAATCAATATAATTCTGCCCCAAATACACCTCCATAGAACAAAATTATTTGTCTCCCCTCCACCAATGTACCCTGGTGATGAAAACCACAGTGCTTTAGCTAAAAGACTAGATGGTTAAAATATTATCCCCATTCTACCACTGGAGCAGCGTTGTTAAGTAACATAAGCAAGTTCACAGACAATCAGTGGCATAACTACAAAGGGAACACAGCCCTCCTGATTCTCAATCTCCCCTTCTAAACTTTTCTAGAGTTAACTATTGTTCCATATGTGATAAATTACTGCTTCTGAGTCTTAATGCAGATAGACACAACAGAAACCAGGTGTTTTCTGTTTCCTGTGCTAAGCTCTCAGGATCATAAATTCCAAAAAAATAGGCCTGTCACTTGAGCTAAAGAAGAATCACCCTCAGCTCTCCTTAATGTTTGGGCTTTTATTCTCTTTCTGAGATAGGGAGGACAAGATAATCACAAACACTTGGGCAGACCAAGCAGGGATGCACACATACGTAAGACCCAGTATATTCCCTTTTTGGAAGTTATCACCTGCTTGTCATGGCAATTCTGCTACATCTTTCATTACGACATCACCTGGCCCAAGCACAGCTACTGGGGCACTGAGCTCTAGTCAGTGCTCAACTTGGCTGCCAAGAGAGCTAACACCAACTTGTCTCGGATGTCTCCCAGAAGCATAGCATAAGTTTGAAATACAGACAGTATAGAGCCAATATTCATAACTTCAACTACAAAATTGATACACACATATAGACAGCATAATCATAACCAGCAAACCCTAACCTTGTCTTAGACACCTCATTTGACCCCCTTTATACAAGATTTGGTGCCACGACAGGACTTTGGTTGCAACCATGTTTTATATGGTCCCGGTTCAAATCAATAACGTGACACTACCATGCCATGCTGCAGAAATTACATCATTGCTGGATAAATTCCTGTCCTGTGTCAGTAATGAGGTGATAATCACCTGGGAAAAGTCCTTAGCCTCCCGAGTGTGATGACAGCTTCACTGTCTGTATTTCACTGCAGACTGTAGGGCAGGCTCAGGGTAAGGACAACAACTACTATGATGATAGTGTCTTTATAAAGGCATTTCTACTGTCCGGTGTTGGGAAGGGGGAACTGCCAGCTCCTCTGAAGACCCCAATAATCACTTGTAAGGAGACGATCCCTTGCCTCTGAGTAATGTCATGTCTCATCCCTGATCAGATGGCGTTTTCTCCCTTAAGGACCAAGGGCAACAGCAGAAGCCCTGTTCCCCAACCTGGTTTGAAATTTATGCTGATGAAACAAGAGAGATTTTAATATATGATGGAAGGAAGTTGGATTAACATTGATCTTCCTGGAAGGTGGGATCATAGGGTGTTAATGTGGATTATGGCCTATAGGGAGACAGGAGCCACAGGAGAGAATGGCTCTACTGATGCTAATGTTTCTTTCAATTCATATTTTAGGATGAGTGCTCCATCATGGGCCAATTTAACTGGTGATCCTCTTTTGCCTGCCCCTGTACTCCCAGAGGCTCAGCTCTTCATTCTTTATTAAGCTTTCCTCGAACAGAGTGCACCTGCTGCCTCAGAGTTAGTATTGGGATTCCTTCACTTCTTTCTCTGTGTGTATACTGAGGAGGTGTGGGGATACGTCTGTGTAGAGATTTGGGAACAAACATGCAATCCAGTTGCCACCATTCCAAAAAGATAAACACAAGACAAGATTCTCTGCAGTCACTGTAAGGAAGAACCAAATTCTCTCTCCCACTGGGCTCTTTCTGACCAACAACCAGCTCCAACCATTCCTTCTCATATTAACATTGTCTTGCAATACAAATAGACCTTTCCCAACCTCCTGACTTCACCTTGCTACTATTTAGTTAGTGAGTGTCATATTCTCCTATATCACTGCACTTCAATGGAGGAGAAATGTCTAAATAACATTTTTTTGCACAAAGAACGAGGAGTACTTTTGGCACCTTAGAAACTAACAAATTTATTTGAGCATAAGCTTTCGTGGGCTAAAACCCACTTCATCGGATGCATGATTCAAAGATTCAATCACTGCTATGGCAGAGGAGTTTTAGCTGGAAGTCAGAGTTGCCCTGTTGCTTATTATTCAGAATCCCAGGGCCTGGAATCTGCCACTCTGGCTATGTGCACAATGAAACCAGTGGATGGCCTATGCCCGCTGATTCGGGCTTGTGAGGCTCAGAATAAGGGGCTGACTAATAGCAGCATAGACATATGTACTTAGGCTGCAGTCCAAGCTCAGAGACCCTCTGACTTTGTATGGCCTAAATTCTAATCTGAGCCCGAATGTCTACAATGCAATTAAACAGCCCCTTAGCCTGAGCTCCATGAGCCTGAGTCAGCTGGTGCAAGCCACAGCCACAGGTGTCTAAATTGCACTATAGACATATCCTCTGATAATTTTGGGATTCGTAGTAAGATATTTATTTTCCACTACTTGTTTGGATAGATCATGATAACTCTGTCCCAGGGAGTGATACAAACAAATATTTGGATACAAAGGTTTTCGTGGCTCCCCTCCCCACAATTAGTTTTCTTCTTTCTACTGCCTCACCCAGGACTGAAAGGCTTTGTTCTCTGGATTTTATTAAAAGTCCAAGGCATGGAGTGGGGATTTAAAGAGATTGTAATTGCAGAGATGGATTTAGCTGCGCATTAACAGGGACCATTATGGCACATTGGGGACAAGAGGAAGTGAAAATTGTTCAGCTGCTAATATTTGTATTTGTTTTTCTGATTTTAGGACTCATTGTACATTGTATGACAGCTCTGATGCTCACATTTAATCATTGGCCCCATAAAGTTTGGCCTGGCCATGAAATCATAATCCCCTTTCCCTCTTCAGTGAGTATTCAAGTTCTCTTTAATACTAGCTTGTGCATACATTAAGGATGGTTTGTGGAAGAAGCTCTGTAAGGACTCGAATGCACGTAAGGAATAGTGCTGCCACCTTCCTGAAAATGCAGGACAGTTCTCTCATTCCAGGCTCCACCTTCTCTCTCTCACCTTGGGCACTGTCTGACCACTAAATAGCTCCAGCAATGACTCCACATCTTAACATGTATAATTAGTGAGAACTGTCTTACTTTTCCCCTCATTATATAGTTCCAACGGTGCTTTAACAAGAAGGATGGAGGTAGGGTGACTAGATGTCCCGATTTTATAGGGACAGTCCCGATTTGTGGGTCTTTTTCTTATATAGGCTTCTATTACCCCCCACCCCCTGTCCTGATTTTTCACGCTTTCTGTCTGGTCACCCTAGATGGAGGCAAGATTCCTGCTTGGAGACTCTACAATCTCTGCAGACAATGAACTGGTGAAAAATGTAAAGCCCATTATTCCCCTCCCTATAGTTCTTTGTTTGCTATTCCTGCCTCCTCAACCACAGCAAAGAGTCAAGGAAGACGCTTTTTCTTAGGGAAAGAAGGAACATTGAGACAGATATAAGTCAAATACAGATTGGCAAAGTGTGAAAAGGGGGATAGTTCTTCAGTGGCTGATGTTTCAACTCTTTTTCCTTTAAGGCTGAGCTCTCCACCATGAGCCATTGAACCATCACTGGCAGCTGAAGATCCTTATTTTACCCAGACCAACCTCATATTCTGGAGTGGGGCTTTCCTGAATCACAACTGACCATCTTCCCCGCAGTGAGTATTCAGACAAGTTCTCCTCATCCCTTAAACGTATTTACACTGTCAGATTGGTAGCAGTATATCTGTTCCTTTTATTGAACAGCTCAGTTCCAAACGGCGAATCTGCCTTTCTTCTAGTTCCCTTGTAGCAGAGAAGACACCAGTGATAGAATCCAGAACCTTCATCAACGGCAATCAGGAAACAACACAAACGAAAAAATACTTGTCCTATATCTCCAAACCCAGGCATCCTAGTAGTACAAAACTAGTGAGGACAAAGATTAGGAATCCTTATTTAGAGCTCATAAGTAGTTAAACCTAACCAAAACTCAGAGCTGAAAACGAAAGTTAAGTGAGTTCAGGGTTCAGCAGGAAAGAGTATTATTCCAGTCCCTTATACTGTATTTGGAAACTGCAGGTGCTGCAACTGAACAACATATTGCAACAAGGATCTACGTCATCTCTATTAACATGCTAAGAATGAAAACAAGTTAAGTTCCTGGAGCTTTATTCTGTCCATGGTGAGAGAGATGTTTCTACCCCCATACACAACAGATCATTCAAGAGAGGTTTATTCTCCCCCAGTGAACACTGGGAAGAGGTTTAGAGTCTCCAGCAAGACACTGATCAGAGGTTTCGTCCCTCCCAGAAGACAGGGATTCGGATTATCCATCACAGAGATATGGCTACAACTGTAGAAGCTCCCATAATGTCTAGCAATGCAGCATATGAGCTGCAAGAAAGCTTTGGTGCAGTTACTAGTGTGAGGTCAGGATAATAAGGACCCCAAGACCATAATCTTAGGATGCAGCCTCAGATAATTCGACAGGACTGTCCTGTATTTCAGTTGCATGAATACCCTGTTTGCTGCCCATCTATTCTATCATTAAATACAAGGTTGGTGCCAGAGCATTAGGTGAGAAGGGAAAAACTCCTTCCCTGGCACAAAGGCAAAGCCTGTAGGTAGAAACACATCAAAGAGAATGACCCTGGGCTTATTGCCCCCTGCAGGAGTGTGCACCGAAGAGATACATTTGGGGGAACCTGAAGTCTATCTGTGCTCTCTCTCATGCACCCTCAAGAAGCGGCATTACTGGCTACAATGATGAGGAGAGGAGAACCCAGCAACTACCTGGGGCAATTCCAACATAAATGTTAGTATCAAAGCAACATCTGTTTAATCTGAACCTTTCAATTAGTATCTCGGGTATCTCTGCTGTGGGAGATTATAGCATTGTGTGTGAACTTCTGCCCAAAGATCAGGGAGGGTGGAGGGGAACTGTGAACCCCCTGAACTCACACTGGGCCTATGGGTTCCCCCAAAGGAAGAATGAGGCAAGAGAAGGAGGAGGAAGAGGAGAGAAGTGAAAAGTAAAAACATGTCAGCTCTTAAATAAGTTTTGGACTTTCATTATGGTTCTCAATAATCACACTGCAGTAAGTAGCCAATCCTCTGGCACCCACGTCATATTTAGCTCTACTCTCTTATGCAATAAACACATTGTGAGTGTTTACCTCCTCCTTGCCAACCACCTGTACAGATTGCCCTGTGATCATTACAAGTTTTGTAATGGAGGTGAGTTACCTAATCAAACACACACACACACACACCTCTTTAATAGTGTGGTATTAACTGATGTTAAATCTCATGCTGCAGTATTTTCAGCATACGGTGTCCTATCTGATAAAGATGTCAGCTGGCAGCCCTGGGCTGCCCAGAGGATTCAGTGGGCCTGGGGTCTTCAGCGGCGGGGGGCCCCTGCCGCCGAATTGCCGCCAAAGACCCAGCACTTTGGCGGCAGGTCCCGGAGCGGAAGGACCTCCCCGCCACTGAATTGCCGCCAAAGACCCAGAGCGGAAGAAGCTCAGGGGGCCCGGGCCCCGCGATAGTTTTCCAGGGTCCCCGGAGTGAGTGAAGGACCCCACTCCAGGGCCCCCGAAAAACTCTCGTGGGGGCCCCTGCGGGGCCTGGGGCAAATTGCCCCACTTGCCCACCCCCTCCCGGGCGGCCCTGTGGCAGCCAGGCTCAGGGCACAAGTAGATGTTGGCTAAATCCTGCAAATGGTCAATGAACAAGGTAGATTATATGTTTTCCTCACACTGCCCCTTGTATTTCATAGTTTCAAAGAAATATTAAACAGTGCCAAGTTGCAAGAGTTCCACCAAACAGAGTTCTAGAATATTGCACATTCATTTCCTTTTTTTGCATGTGCAGAACCACTGACAAAGGCTGAATTTCCTAATCCCCAGCTGTACTGATTGGGGAAAGAACACCTGTACTGATATTAGAATAGCTGCTTCCCACCTCACAGGCAAGAGTAAGATGGGTTTCAAAAAACTCTCTCCTTTTGCTCACCACCTTCTCCTTTCTTCTAGTTTAGTAAATTAAAACTAAATTTCCTTCACCCAGAGAACATCTCCCACATCCTCCCTACACATTTTCCCTAGTTCCAATGATATGAGCATATGAATTTACTTGATATTCTGAAGGATATGTCAATATCTCCTATGATTGCTGGAAGAATGAGTTTTTACAAGTTCTCAGAAGAGAATATGGAAAACTAAACTGGAAATGTTGGGCTGCTTTTTTAGGTTCCATGTTTGTCCAAAATGGAATAATCATCAAGCTAGAAAGAAACATCTGGAAACGCCATCTGGTTCCAGCCTCATCTCTAAGAAACAACTCCTAGGAGACCACATATTTGGCAGATATCCATGGGAAACATCTCCTATAAAACCACCAACAATCAGCTATAGTTTCATCTATTGGAAACATCTCCTGTGAGATGTTGTACCCTTCCTGCATGTCCATCAGGAAAAATCTCTACTATGAGACCTTATATAATCAACTGCAATATCATCAACTGAAAGGTTATACATCCTGATTCTACTGTGAACTTCCCAGATTAAGGACTGTCTTCTGTTTTGTACTGCTGTTGGCACATCACTGAATATAATAAAATAACTAATTTTACTACTTTCTCTGGTGTTTCTCTGTTTTCTTTCTAGTCCAGAAGAATCTGCCTTCTCCATTATGTGCTCTCTTTCTCTCTCTCTCTCAACATGATGGTGCTGAACCTGTAAGAATGCATGAGCTTTGGAAGCTGTTCTCACCCTCCATTTTTCCATTGCACTACAACTGTGTAGCATTGCAATATACTGGTTGAGCTGGACTATCAGCAAAGCAGTCTGAGGCCTGGTGAGAGGTGCGAATTTTGAATCACTGCATGAGAAGAGGAACCAGGGTTACCAAATAAATCCATCATCCCCAGTAAATGCACCCCATAAGCCAAATCCACTCCTCTCTCTCTCTCTTTACTGCAGCCCAGTGAACACAAATTAAACACACACCCTATGCCAAAAAATCTCATTTCCAGCAACCAAAATCAATTCAACTGCCTCCCACCACTAAAAGAAAAAACAAATACCTCACTCCCAACGACCAAAACCAATTCAACATTTCCTGCCCCTCTGCTGCACACCCCAGAGACCAAAACCAATACAATGTTCCCCCACAAAACTCACCCACTGTGACCAAATCCCATTTCTATTCTCCCCATAGCCACTGAAGGCTCCTCTTCATGGCCACGTTCTGGGCTACTTGAAACTCTTCACTGCTTCACCAGGTCTGAGGGAGCCATCACAGGCTTCTCACCCTGCTGCAGGGAGCTTCCTGAACCCAGCCACCTGCCAGACTCTTCAAATTCCCCATCAGGACTCAGTGGAGAGACAGGCAGCGCTTCACCACCACCCTCCTCAGGCTGCTGCAAAGATCCATTCTGCATACGGCTCAAGCAGCTTCATGCTCTGGCTCCAGCTCCCACAGTGCATTCTGGGGTAATGTGAGGTGCTGGCGTCATGAATGCAGAGCAGCTACTGTTGCTTCCCAGCAAGTCCCCTACAGGAGGAAGAGAAGGGAGGGACTTATGGTTCTATATGATTTTAAAAACTAGGACTCTCCTTCAATATACAGAGGAGAATTTTAAAGACAGACACAGTCATTGAGTGACAGGGCCCACCAAGAAATTTCCCAATAATCCTATGCGACAGTCCAGTCCTGGATCATTGGTGCACTGTGGCTTTGTTCACCCTCACCCAGTCAGCTGTCAGGTCATTGCATTATGGAACGTTGTAGCCTCCCCACATTCAGGATTGAACCCAGGTCCCATTTTGAGGAGGATTTGGAACAATCTTGTTAATTTAAAACAAAACCCTCACACATGTCCTGTATTTTAGAGTTGATAACTTGTATTAGTTCTGAAAATTAAGTCCTAACATTTGCCTCCCTAACAATCCCCTAATACTACAAAGCTTTGCCTCTGGGTAAATTTTGAAACTGGCTTCTGCAAGGGCTGAGATAGGAAATTATTCAAGAAATTAATATTTGAGATCTCTGCATGACTCTGCCTCTGCAAAGCCAATAGGGAAAGAGAGGGGATTGAGGATGGCCCACACTATAACATTACCAGCCTAAAGATCAAAGATTATGAGTCAGACCACACAAAATCATGAGATTGGCCAAAAATAATCATGCATTTTTTAAAAAGATTATTATCTGTTTCTTTGATCTGTCTTGATTTTGTATCCCCCATGCCCACCCTCAGTGTGTGTGTGAGGGAGAGAAACAATTACTGTTGCACATACTTCCAAATTTATTATTGTGGAGAACAGATGATGTTAACTTGGAATTTTTTGATCTGAGCTGCTGTTCTAGGAGAAGTGTTAAACAAAATTGTATGATGGGGTATGTTGTGGAACAAAGACCAAAAAGAACATATGTAGTTGGGTCAGATGTGAAAGTAAGCCGGTCCGGTCCGTTATGGTGTACCGGTGAAAAGTGGCCGCCACTACCGGCCCATACGCCGTGGCTTTAAGCGGGGTCCTTTGCCGCGGCAGCGCTTTAACATCGTTGCCCTTTTTGCCCCCCCGGAGCCCTAATGGGGAGTGGGGGCAAAAGAAGCAGCTGCCCCAGGGCCCGGTGATTTATGAGGGCCTGGGGCTCCGGCTGCTGCTCCCGGGCCCTTTAAAGCGCCGCTGGAGCCTCGGGCGGCACGGGCCAGGCAGCATGGATGGACTGGCTGGGGGATGCTGACCCCCCCCATTCCTGCCCCTTCCGCCCGAGGCCCCGCCCCTTCTAGGAGCCGGAGCCGGCCCCCATACCGGTAAGTCTTGAATTTTACTTTCACCCCTGAGTTGGGTGCACAGAGATGGAGGTTTGGATTCTTTGATGGAAGCTCCCCCACTTGAAATGCTGAGGGGTTTTAATCAGAAGGGTCATTGGCTGGCTTTTGAGGAGAGAGGGAGCAGGATCACAGATGGGGGTGAGGAGCCAGTTTGTGGTCAGGAAGAGAAGCACTACCAAGCTCTGATCAGATGAGGCTTTTCCTTTGGCAGTAAGAAGAAGGGTTACCGAATGCTCTTGTGATGTTTGTTATGTTTAATCAGGTTGAATAAAAGTGTACTGGTTTTCCAAACCCTGAAGTTGAAGGTGTTGTCAATGCGTGTGTAGCAGAGTCCACTCACTTAATGCGAGCACCACCTGGTCAAGTGTGCGCATGTGTAACCCACACACTTCTTGGGTGTGGTGTTCTGTCCCGTCTAGAGCGAGAGAAAGAGAAAAGAAAAAAGAAAAAAAAAACAGTCTGCTGTACAGCCTTAGCTAACAGCCAGGTTGCTTTTAGCTCATGCTGTAGAAGCTCATGTACTAAGCTCCAGAGGTCCCCGCTTCAATCCTGCCCGGCGACAACCGGGGTCTGTCAGTGTTACACATGCCTGCAGTTTTTTCCCTCAGTTTCTCCACTCACGGTGCACCCCATTGGCTGCTGCGTTCGTCAGATGGGTCTTTGGTGACTCAGCCCTCTGGCCAAGTCACACACAGTCCATATGTTAAACAAACCAAACCCCTTCTGGGGTATATGGTCCAGCCAGGACAATCTCGCTGTCCTCAGTAATATCCTGCAGCCCTCCATGGGCTCAGTCCCTTAACAGTCCAACAGGTTCCATCATGGTACCCTCAGTTGGGTTCTGGCTACCTGACAAAGATTCCTGCTCTGGGATGGACTAACGCCCCAGGGCTTCCTTCCTAGAGTGCTAGTCCATCCCTCTGCCTTCCCTTGAGTCCTCAGTGACCCCAGCTCTCCAGCTGAGCCACTCCTCTTGAACTCAGTTCATGGACCCCAGCTCTCCCGCTGAGTCAGTCTCAGTTCGGCGCCTTTTCAGGGGTAACCCAGTTCCAGATATAGCAGTTCTCTGGGCCAGTTTAAACTCCCTTGCTCAGGGCTTAGCCACTTTCCCAGTGACTGTTTGGAAGGGATCCAAGCCCACCCACTACTCTGGGTCCCAATCTAGGGATACTATACGTAGCACCCATGTGCCACATCTCTTTAATTAACTACATTTCCCTGGGCCACTTCCCCATGGCCCTTACCTTTTTTGAGTCCCAACAACCGGCCAGGAACACTTTCCTTGCTCCCCTGGTCCCTACACACAGACTGAACATAGCGCCCTGCAGCTCCTTTTATATGCGCCTGCTTGGCCCCGATTGGCTGCTTCCCAGCAACCTCTTTCTGACTGGCTGTGTCCCATGCAGCCACTCTAGGCAGCTTGGAGGACTCAACTTCCCTTTTCTGGGGCAGGGTGTGGTAGGACCACAAGGTCTCCAGCAGGGGGCCTCCAGGCCTAGTACAGCCTGTTGGTTTGGAAAAAATCTGCAGGGCCCTTGGAGGTAGGAAAAGGAGCCAGAATCACCCCATATTTACAGTCAATATTTGGCAGTAAGAAGAAGGGTTACCGAATGCTGAGGTCTAGTCAAGTAAGACTCAGATCAGTGTGTACACCCTTATAGCATCGTTATTCACTTCCAGTCCCATAGGAAAAGTGTGTTCCTGTGTTTCATAGGAGTAATTTGAGAAGCCTATATTTGATATCAAAAAAGCAGTTACTTACCGTGGTTCTTTGAGAGGTGTTGTCCACACAGATTCCACTTCTGATGTGCAAGCACCACATGTATGTGAAATCGGATTATTTTTGGCTACCAATGTCCACTGGGGCTGCCCTTGTGTCCTGGATATCCTCGCATCCTCACCCCAGGGCATAAAAGGCCAGAGCAGATTCAGCCATTCCTCCGCTCTTTTGCCAACATGGAATCCTATTGTTGATCGAGTCTGTATAAGCAAGGAAGGAGGGTGGATCTTGGAAATTGAACGAGCTCTAGCTTACCTGGGTGGATCTAACCTAGCGATCTAATCATAGGATCTAATACAGTTAGATACCCATTTAGACAAACTGGGTGGAAATGGTGGGACCCTTAACCCTATCTGCAAAGACTACAGACAGTGTGAGGAAGCAAAGATGATTATGATCATCCCTGTCTGTTGACATAATGTATGGCTGTGGGTGTTCCCCATTATCAGCTGGATCCCTGAAGCAAAAGTAGAAATGCTGTGCATGCGAGGTATATGGCTCTGAATGCCAGGATATTTATGTGAATATGAGTTTTCTGGGGGGACCAGAGGCCTTGTGTTTGAAGGTGCTCCAGATGAGCTCCCATTTGAATGTGGAGGCATCCATCATCAATATCTTGGTAGGCAAAGGTGCAGAAAAGGATGCTCCACTGCACACGTGAAGCAGGTCTTTACACTAATCTGATGAGGAGAACACTTCTCGCAGGACCTTCATCTTCATGTCCATCTGGTGCTTGCTGGGTAAGTACACGGATTTCAGCCACCCTTGCAGATGGTTGAACTCTGGCATGCTGAGTGATGTAGATGCAGGAGGCCATGTGACTCAAAGGCTGCCTGAGGCATGCTCTTGCAGACATCTCTGGGTGAGCCTGCTGATTGATGAGATTCACTATGGTCTGGTACCTCACCTGCAGTAGATAAACTCTTGCTGACCTCAAATCTAACACACCTCCTATTCTCTACTTTGGGTTGGCAAAAGTGTGTTGTGGGTTTTTTTTGGTTCATTGTTTATTTTTATCTTGAATCTCATTGTGGTGAAGAATCCTAAAATCACACAAACTCAGTTGGTCACCAGCTGGGGAAATTTTCCTAAGATCAGCCACTCATCCAGGCATGGGTCTTCCTGAATGCTGTGTTGTTTTAAGCTGGCTGTGATGAGGGACTTAGAGAATACTCTCAGTGCCATGAAGAGCCCAAAGACCAGCACCCTGTATTCGTAGAGAGTCTCCCACTATGAATCTTAAGTATTTTCTGTGTTCTGGATATACAGACAGCTGGGAATAAGTGTCCTGAAGCTTGAGAGCCAAAAACCAGTCATGAAGATGTAATGAGGGGATAATTGAGGCCAGATGACCATCCTGAACTTGAAATGAAAGTTGAATCTATTGAGATGTCTCAGGTCTAGAGTAGGACACCAGCCCCCCTTTTAATTTGGGATTAAAAAGTGATGGGGGTAGAACCCCTTGCGTCTGCATTTCATGTATTCCAATGCTCTGAATTGCAGTATTCATTTTAGCAGTATCTCATGAGAGGGTTCCTGAAGAAGGACGGGGAAAGGAAGGGACTGGAATTGGATAGAATACCCCTTGTTTGTAATTTCCAGGACCCAATGGTCTGATTATCATTTGGACCTCTTTAGGTATTCCAGAAGATTGGAACTGTGAAGCCCCGTGTATCACAATGGAAGTGGCTGTTGTATGTGGCACTGTATCAGAGACATCTAAAGCAGCCTGCAGAGATGTTTGGGCCACTAACCCTCTTTTAGACACTAGAGACTTTAGTTCTCCCTATGTTCCTGAGGAAACTGCTCTATGCATTGTGATATCTTGTCCCAGGACATATAGTTGTATTTTGACAGAAACATCTGATAATTCAAAATGTTCATTTGGACACTAGCCGAGGTTATTGGTGCCAAGGAGTTGGTACTAGGGAAGTGCACACCATGGTCACAGGCAGTACCATGAGTATACATTGACCATCCAGTGGTGCTAAGGCATCAGAGGATCCTGATGTGGGCCATGAGCCACCTTTTGGCTGAGGGGCATAAGAGACAGAGATGTGTTTTGTTTTCTAATTTTGCTGGTCACTGGCAAGGATGACCTTAACCTATGCTCACTCTGGGCGTGATGCTCTGCCTACTTCTTTCCAATGATGACTAGGTGAAGGAAGACTTGACTGCTCTGCCCGATTTAGTAGTGGAGGGGTTTTGATCCGTTTGATGAAGAATGAGCATGGCAGCTTGATGCAGAGCTGCAGTTCACAGGAGCACTAGCCAAAAGTGACCATTCTGGCTTTTTGGGATCTTTCACCTCAGGCTCTGAAGAGGCCCTCAAGCACTGTACAAGACAGGGCTTGAGCTGGGTCTTCCTCTCTTGCTGCATTCTCTTGGAGAAGGAACAGCAGATCGATCATTTTCCAGGGATGTATCCTTGGCCAAGGCAGAAGTAGTACCTAGAATGCCCAGCATTGAGCAGGATAGCAGCCTCACAATAGGAGGCTATCCCTATGAGTCCTGAGTCCTAGCATCAAGGGTATGCCCAAACCTATTCTAAAATTTTAGGGGGATGAGGGGTGTTGCCAATGGGCATAAACAAAAAACTAATAACTATACTAACTATTAACCACTATTAACTACCCAAACAAAAGATCGTATAGTAGTCAGAGTAAGTGAACACTACAGGATTTCTGTCTTGCTGCCAGGATCAGTAAGAAGGAATGGAGGGACAGTTGGGCCTGCACCGCCCTGTATGCCCTCTGGTGGGGGGTGCAAAGACTATCCAGTGTGCAGATGCTGCCCCAGTGGACATTGCTATCCAAAAAGAATCTGATTTCACATGCATGGGACATGTGCACACCCAAGAGTGGAATCTGTGTGAACAATGACTCAGAGAAGAAACCATTTTTCTTATTCACCCTGATATGGCATTAATTTTGTAATTGACTCTGCATTTCCTTTTACCTGGGGACTTCAGCAAAGTGCCAAACTTGACAAACATTAATTGTGCCTCATCACACCACTGATATTTTCCTGCCTCATAGGGAGGTGTAAATTGAATAACATATTTGATTAGCATTGATCTGCTGAATCTAATATAGGCATTTATACTGAGAACCCCACAACAGTATCTTAGTGCCCATTTGACAAGATGAATGCTTTTAAATACCACGTGGCAATTATTTGACTGTTGGATGTATGGTTGTGTGAAATGGTGTCAAGAGACCAAATTTAATCTCATTCCAGCCATTCAGTGGTTGGATTTAAACTTTGTTCTCTGTGCTTTGGACATTTTATTGTCATGCCTAACTCATTTTGGGAATTGGTATTCTATCCTATTCAGGTCTTCTACCACATGCATCTCTGTGTTATCTATATAGTCATTGCAAAAAGAGGTGTGCATTTACAATTAGACAGGTAACTTGAGATAGCTATCTTGGTTTAAAAATCCTAGTGGAGACATGGCACAGGTAGTGTTTAGCTTGGTGTAGGTAGTTGAGGTCAACCCCAGATGAGGGGAAGGATATACCTGACCTCAGCTAGCTAGGTCAATCTTATATCTTCCTGTCTGGGGTTGACCTTGATGAGTTACATCAAAGTAAAAATGACCTGTGCCTTGTCTCCACTAAGTTTCTACATCAAGACAGCTATTTCAATGTAAAAACACATCTATTAGAATTCTTTGAGGGTGTTAACAAGCATGTGGACAAGGGTGATCCAGTTGATATAGTGTACTTAGACTTTCAGAAACCCTTTGACAAGGTTCCTCACCAAAGGCTCTTAAACAAAGTAAACTGTAATGGGACAAGAGGAAACGTCCTCTCATGGACCAGTAACTGGTTAAAATATAGGAAAAAAGAGTAGAAATAAATGGTCAGTTTTCAGCATGGAGAGAGGTAAATAGTGCTGTCCCCCAGTCCTTTTCAGTATATTCATAAATGATCTGGGAAAAGGAGTAAACAGTGAGGTGGCAAAATTTGCAGATGATACAAAACTACTCAAGATAGTTAAGTCCAAAGCAGACTGCGAAGAGTTACAAAGGTCTCTCACAAAACTGGGTGAGGAGACAACAAAATGGCAGAAGCCCTCTATACCAACATTCCACACAAAGATGTACTACAAGCCATCAGGAACAGTATCCCCTGTAATGTCACAGCAAACCTGGTGGCTGAACTTTGTGACTTTGTCCTCACCCACAACTATTTCATATTTGGGGACAATGTATACCTTCAAGTCAGCGGCACTGCTATGGGTACCCGCATGACCCCACAGTATGCCAACATTTTTATGGTTGACTTAGAACGCTTCCTTAGCTCTTGTCCCCTAATGCCCCTACTCTACTTACGCTACATTGATGACATCTTCATCATCTGGACCCAGGGAAAAGAAGCTCTTGAGAAATTCCACCATGATTTCAACAATTTCCATCCCACCATCAACCTCAGCCTGGACCAGTCCACACAAGAGATTCACTTCCTGGACACTACAGTGCTAATAAGCGATGGTCACATAAACACCACCCTATACCGGAATCCTACTGACCTCTATACTTACCTACATGCCTCCAGCTTTATCCAGACCACACCACATGATCCATTATCTACAGCCAAGCTCTAAGATACAACCACATTTGCTCCAACCCCTCAGACAGAGACAAATACCTACAAGATCTATTAAGCATTCTTAAAACTACAGTATCCACCTGCTGAAGTGAAGAAACAGATTGACAGAGCCAGAAGAATACCCAGAAGTCACCTACTCCAGGCAGGCCCAACAAAAAAGTAATAGAACGCCACTAGCTGTCACCTTCAGCCCCCAAATAAAACCTCTTCAGCGCATCATCAAGGATCTACAACCTATCCTGAAGGACGATCCCTCACTGTCACAGATCTTGGGAGACAGGCCAGTCCTCGCTTATAGACAGCCCCCCAACCTGAAGCAAATACTCACCAGCAGCCACACACCACACAACAAAAACACTAACCCAGGAACCTATTCTTGCAACAAAGCCAGTTGCCAACTCTGTCCACATATCTATTCAGGGGACACCATCATAGGACCTAATCACATCAGCCACACTATCAGAGGCTCGTTCACCTGCACATCTACCAATGTGATATATGCCATCATGTGCCATCAGTGCCCCTCTACCATGTACATTGGCCAAACCGGACAGTCTCTACGCAAAAGAATAAATGGACACAAATCAGATATCAAGAATTATAACATTCAAAAACCAGTCGGAGAACACTTCAACCTCGCTGGTCTCTCAATTACAGATCTCAAATTGCAATACTCCAACAAAAAAACTTCAAAAACAGACTCCAACGATAAACTGCAGAATTGGAATTTATTTGCAAAGTAGACACCATTAAATTAGGCTTGAATAAAGACTGGGAATGGATAGGTCATTACACAAAGTAAAACTGTTTTCCCATGCTAATTTTTCCCCCTCTGCTATTCACACCTTCTTGTCAACGGTTGGAAATGGGCCATCCTGATTATCACCAGAAAAGTTTTTTTTCTTCTGTTGATAATAGCTCACCTTAATTAATTACCCTCATTACAGTTGGTCTGGCAACACCCATTTTTTCATGTTCTCTGTGTATATATATTTTCCTACAGTATATTCCACTGCATGCATCCGATGAAGTGGGTTTTAGCCCATGAAAACATGCTCAAATACTTTTTTTAGTCTAAGGTGCTACAAGTACTCCTTGTTCTTTTTGCTGATACAGACTAACATGGCTCCCACTCTGAAAAATGGCAGATGAAATTCAGTGTTGATAAATGCAAAGAAATGCACTTTGGAAAACATAATCCCAACTATACATATAAAATTATAGAGTCTAAATTAGCTGTTACCACTAAGGAAAGAGATCTTGGAGTCATTATGGATAGTTCTCTGAAAACACCCACTCAATGTGCAGCAGCAGTCAAAAAAGCTAACAATGTTAGGAACCATTAGGAAAGGGATAGATAAGACAGAAAAATATCAAAATATCTCTATATAAATCTGTGGTACGCCCACATCTCGAATACTGCGTGAAGACCCGGTTGCCCCATCTCAAAAGAGATATATTGGAATTGGAAAAGGTTCAGAGAAAGACAACAAAAATTATTAGGAGTATGGAACAGCTTCTGTGTGAGGAGAGATTAAACAGCCTGGAACTTTTCAGCCTGGAAAAGAGGAGACTAAGGGGGATATGATAAAATCATGACTGGTGTGGAGAAAATGAATAAGGAAATGTTATTTACTCCTTCACATAACACAAGAACTAGGGGTCATCTAATTAAATTAATAGGCAGCAGGTTTAAAACAAAAAGAAGTACTTCTTCACATAATGCACAGTCAACCTGTGGAACTTGTTGCCAGAGGATGTTAAGGCCAAAACTATAACTAGGTTAAAAAAAGAACTAGATAAGTTCCTGGAGGATAGCTCCATCAGTGGCTGGTCAGGGATGGAACCCCATACTCTGAGGGCACGTCTTCACTACTCGCCGGATCGGTGGGTAGCAATCGATCTATTGGGGAATCGACTTATTGCGTCTAGTGAAGACGCGATAAAATCGATCCCTGATCGCTCTGCCATCTACTCTGGAAATCCACCGCAGCAAGAGGCGGAAGCGGAGTCGATGGCGGCGTGGCAGTGGTCGACTCACCGCCATCCTCACAGCCAGGTAAGTCGACCTAAAATATGCAACTTCAGCTACGCTATTCACGTAGCTGAAGTTGCGTATCTTAGGTTGACCCCCTCTCCCTGTAGTGTAGACCTAGCCTGAGTGTCCCTAGCTTCTGTTTGCCAGAAGCTGGGAGTGTAAGACAGGGGATGGATCACTTGATGATTGCCTGTTCTGTTCATTTCCTCTGAAGCACCTGGTGTTGGCCACTATCAGAATACTGGATACTGCACTAGATGGACCATTGGTCTGACACAATGTGGCCGTTCTTATATTATTATCTATATCTGTAGTGAAGACAAAGCCTGAGTGTCTTCCAGTAGGGCTTTAAGTGATGTGACTGGTACCCGTCACTGCTGGAGAAGCAGTTTGCTGCTCTCCAAGAATCTCATAGCTTTTCACCATATACAGACTGACATACAGCAACAGTCTCACATTAAGAAGATTCCCTGGTTTCCCTATCTAGACACAGAGTGGGTGTGACATAGGGCAGCATCAGAGAAAGCTTCCCCACATTGTTCCATCAATGTTTCAACTCTGCCATGGAGCAACCACCTCTTGTCAGGGTAGCTCAGTTTCCATAATTATTTAATCCTTGATGCCTGAAAAGAGGCTGCTAAATCTAGTGCGAGTTTTTGTGATGTAGACACATGTCCATTAACAACTAGGCTAATGCAACCTGCCCCATTTACACAGAGCACCAAAGAGCTATTGATTTCAAAATTGGCTTTTGGTTACTACTACTCACTTGAGCCAAATTCAAATCAATATCCTAGGGCAATGGTTTTCAACCAGAGGTATGTGTACCCCTGGGGGTACAGAGAGGTCTTCCAGGGGTACATCAACTCATCTAGATATTTGCCTAGTTTTACAACAGGCTACATAAAAAGCACTAGCAAAGTCGGTACCAACTAAAATTTCATACAGACAAAACGAGAAAGTAAGCACTTTGTCAATAATAGCGTGCTGTGACACTTGTATTTTTATGTCTGATTTTGTAAGCAAGTAGTTTTTAAGTGAGGTGAAACTTGGGGATACACAAGACAAATGCAACTCCTGAAAGGGGGACATAGTCTGGAAAGGTTGAGAACCACTGTCCTAGGGCGTAGCCTCTAACCACTGGATCCCACAAGGTGCTGAGCACTCCTGTGAGATGCCGAGCACCCTCAACCCATACTGACTGCAATGCACCTATTAGGCTGAAGCTCCAAATTCTCAGTGCTTTCTAGTTCACACTATGAAATCTCTCGTAATAAGCTGGCCAATCCAAGTTACTTTCAAGGAATGTCTAGTCAAAATACCTACTGCTGTGTAGGTCAGAATTGAAACTGTAGTTTTAGGCATGTTAAAAACTATAAGAGCATTATTCATATTGATTCTTAAAACAAATGAAACCAGGGAAAAGATTTAATGCTTGTAGTGTGACAGCAATTTCTTATTGATAAGAAAAAGCATCCAGGGGATTCTTATATTGGTGTTTTTCTGATTTGTAGTTATTGTGCTTAACATTTCTAGGGTCTCTGGGAGAAAAACTAAAAAGTTCACTGTTTCAGTCAACATTGCAGCAGCCAGCAAAGTCACTTTTGAGCTCACCTATGAGGAGCTTTTGAAACAGCACTTGGGAAAATATGAGATGTTGATTAAAGTAAAACCGAAGCAGCTAGTCAAACAATTTCAGGTAAATTGCTCTGGGATTTCATTTATATTCAGCAGCGTTTATACAGAGCAGTTAAAAACTCTAGTAGAAACAGTGGGCGAAGAAGGGCACTGCTCCTAAGTAATGCCAGCTAAGTATATATTTATATCTTAAGCTGTGTGCTCCAGGAGATAAATCCATTTACCACTAATAAAGGTGAGTACAAGAACAAATAACTAATGTTTCAGCTGTCTGAGCAGCCTTTATCAAAGGCTTTCTGTTCATTTTTTCCACACAGCTGTTGCAAAACAATATGAAACAGGAAGTTATTGTAATGCATTGACAAATGCATGTGATCAAGGTTCCTTCCTGTTGCTGGTTCCAGTGATTATACAGCCTGCTGTGTTTGCTTAAGCTTGATTTATACTGACAACTGTGGTGGCCACAGTTTATGCTGATTATTCCACGGCAATTGCACCCAACCATTACAACATCCAGGACCGTGTTGTCAATTCACAGGGGCATGAGACCAGGCTTAATTTGCACATGAATTATGATATATTTTAAAATCAATAATTGCAGCCACAATATTTTGTCCACGTCCAAGTATCTATAATATCTATCTTTTTAATAGAAAATGCTAGTTTTTCTAGTTCAACACTAAAACCCATGCATGATCAGTGGATTGATGCTGCATTGAATCAGCTATGGGTTGTATTTCTGTCCTGGTCCAGTTGCTGGTGAAGGGATGGGGAAGGTGCTATCCCTTCTTATTCTTGGCCTGTTAGCCAAGAGTTTTCTGTGTGGGCCGTGCAACCCAAAAAATATCCCTGACCATCAGTTAACTGAGAAGGGACCCAGCCCTCCTCAAGTCCCATTAGAACAGCAGAGTGGAAGAGGCTTTCCCCAGATGCCCTCTCTCCACTGCTGTAGCTGATATATATGGTAGTTGGGCACAGAGTTGTACACTCTGCTTTGAGGAGGAGTTGCAGTTTGGCAGCTGCATAAGCACTAAATCAGGGGTGCCAAAACTTTTCCTCTCACACTCCCCCACTTACCAGTACTGGAATGTGACCACGCCCCCAGGCCAAGGGCCAGGAGCAGGGTCCGGGAGTTCCAGCCGGGTGGTGCTCCCTCCCTACCCCTGTGTGGGGGCTGTCCCAGGCCCTGCCGTGCCCCTCTAGTGGGGAATGCCCCACAGTTTGGGGATCACTGCACTAAATAGCTGCCTCAAAGGCAGTTATTGGGACTGGCACAAGCAGCTGCAGTGCCCAGACAGCCCACTCAGCTCCTGAAGGCTCTGCTCACTGGCTCCACCATCATCCTCACTTTGCCCCCTTACAAAATCCCCTGGTCTGCCCACAGAGTTGCTCACGCTAAACATCCTTTACACACAGCCTGCTATGTGATTCCACCCTCCAATGTCTGGCCTACTAATTGTTTTCACAAAATATTTCAGATTGAGGCAAACATCTTTGAGCCACAAGGTATCAGTGAGCTAGAAGCACTTGGATCATTTATCAAGAATGACTTGACTCAGACCATTGAAAAATCTTTCTCTGGAAAAAAGGTATAACTATTTCTCACCTTAATGGAGAATACATGTGTTAAACTTGTTGAGACACTGCACTTTTTTCATGAGAATAATAAACCCTGGTGCTGTCCCTGGAAATGCAGAACCTAACTGATGAGTTGTCACTGGCTTCTCATCTGGATTCATTTGCTCTCAAAGAACTTCTGCTTTTTGCATTCTGTACCAGTCTGGCCATAAGCACAACAAGCAATCCAGTGACTACTTTAGGCCCTGCAAGGTTTGCATCTTTTAGGTCAGCCTGACCTCCCTACAGCAAAGAATTGAGAGGAAGCAATTGATAGCCTGATTTACTTACACACAAATATGGACACACACACCAGAAGGTTGCCAGTCTTGTCTGAGGCCATACAAAGCATGAGATTAGCCTTGATTACGTATGCAAGAAAAATCAAACCATACATCTGTTGTGTCCTTTGCTCTTTACACAACATACATAATATGAAGGAAGCACAGAGGGTCCAAATAACCATGTCTATTAAGTGCATATAACACTCAAGGCCTCGCTACATATATACACTGCTGCTGCAGCAAGGTTCTGGTGGCTTCTGAAACATAGAAGACAGGGAGGACTAGAAGAGGATTTCACAAATTATATATACATATATAACACATA
Source organism: Trachemys scripta elegans (assembly GCF_013100865.1). Taxonomy (NCBI): domain Eukaryota; kingdom Metazoa; phylum Chordata; order Testudines; family Emydidae; genus Trachemys; species Trachemys scripta. Next base: position 43,465,146 of record NC_048304.1, read on the forward strand.
ATGTGTATATATATTAATTATATATAAATAAATGATATATCTTGACTTTAGCAAAGCTTTTGATACAGTCTCCCACAGTATTCTTGCCAGCAAGTTAAAAAAGTATGGATTGGATGAATGGACTATAAGGTGGATAGAAAGCTGGCTAGATTGTTGGGCTCAACGGGTAGTGATCAACGGCTCAATGTCTAGTTGACAGCCGGTATCAAGCAGAGTGCCCCAGGAGTCGGTCCGGGGGCCGGTTTTGTTCAATGTCTTTATTAATGGTCTGGATGATGGGATTAATTGCACCCTCAGCAAGTTCGCAGATGACACTAAACTGGGAGGAGTGGTAGATATGCTGAGAGGGTAGGGATAGGGTCTAGAGTGACCTAGACAAATTGGAGGATTGGGCCAAAAGAAATCTGATGAGGTTCAACAAGGACAAGTGCAGAATCCTGCACTTAGGAAGAAAGAATCCCATGCACCTCTACAGGCTGGGGACTGACTGGCTAAGCAGCAGTTCTGCAGAAAAGGACCTGGGGATTACAGTGGACGAGAAGCTGGATATGAGTCAGCAGTGTGCCCTTGTTGCCAAGAAGGCCAACGGCATATTGGGCTGTATTAGTAGGAGCACTGCCAGCAGATCGAGGGAAGTGATTATTCCCCTCTATTCAACACTGGTGAGGCCACACCTGGAGTATTGCGTCCAGTTTTGGTCCCCCCACTACAGAAGGGATGTGGACAAATTGGAGAGAGTCCAGTGGAGGGTAATGAAAATGATTAGGGGGCTGGGGCACATGACTTACAAGGAGAGGCTGAGGGAACTGGCATTTTTTAATCCGCAGAAAAGAAGAGTAAGAGGGGATTTGATAGCAGCCTTCAACTAGCTGAAGGGGGGTTCCAAAGAGGATGGAGCTCGGCTGTTCTCAGTGGTGGCAGATGACAGAACAAGGAGCAATGGTCTCAAGTGGTAGTGGGGGCGGGTCTAGGTTGGATATTAGGAAACACTATTTCACTAGGAGGCTGGTGAAACACTGGAATGGGTTACCTAGGGAGGTGCTGGAATCTCCATCCTTAGAGGTTTTTAAGGTCTGGCTTGACAAAGCCTTGGCTGGGATGATTTAGTTGGTGTTGGTCCTGCTTTGAGCAGGGGGTTGGACTAGATGACCTCCTGAGGTCTCTTCCAACCCTAATATTCTATTTTTCTAATTTCTATACATCACAATACCTCAAAATTGTGTTTTTCCCAAGATACATTTGAAGCACCTTGTAGTGGAGACAAGCTTGATACAATGATCCAAGCACAGGATGTACAGGTAGGAGGATGGGATATGTGGCAAATCTTTTGGTGGATTACTGTTAAGGAGAGGTGTCTTTTTTGCTTTTATTATTGGTAACCCATGAAAACTTATCTGTACATTTCATGCCTAGAGTACTGTATTGCAATAATAAATTGCAATCATGTCTAAGTCTTAAAGTAATGAGTTGTGCTGCTTTCCACATTTAATAAATTACAAGGAAGAAGGCAAGTATATATGATGATTATGAAAATTATTCAGTATTTACATATCTTACTGGATACAATAGTTGGATATATTTTGGGAAATTATGTGGTAGAAAAATATATTTCACTTTACTTTTTCTGTAATTTTATAAAATTTTGGATTCTAATCTACTGCTTTTCAGGGCCATGTGTCTTTCAAGTCAACTATTGATCAACAACAAACCTGTGAGAACTGCTCGACATCTTTCTTGGATGGAGATTTTACTATAAAATATGACGTGAAAAGAGACTATGCAAGCAATTTACAGGTAGATTCAATGTTGATTTGGGGGAGGGAGGGGTGTTAAAGCCCTAATCCTGCAAAGTCCCATTGAGTTCACATGTGTAATGTTAATTATATGTTTAAGTCTTTTCTGGTCAGCTCCTACATTTTGTGCAGGTGATATGCACAACCTGCATGTTCTCATCTGCATAATGTTCTTTGTTTTTCAGATTATCAGTGGATACTTTGTGCATTTTTTTGCACCTGTGAATCTCCCCAGGGTGCCCAAGAATGTGATTTTTGTAATAGACATTAGTCACTCAATGTTGGGTCAAAAAAATGGAACAGGTAACTTACCAGAAACTTGAGCATAAAAAAGGATGCTCCTTGGCACAGCACAGTTCTTAAAATAAAATAAGCAGGATTAATCAATTTCAAACAAAGTTGCAGAGTTTATTTTTATTACTTAAGAGTGATCTGTGAGGACTGAGGTTGCAGATGTTCTTTCCCAACCTGATTCATAAACCACCCTAGCTAGTACTTTACTATCGCTCAAAATGCCATAAAGCTCTTTTAACGACCAGCACACAACTGTTGGTAGGTTGTTCTATTATACTCTGCTTCACCTCCAGTCAGCTAAGCAACTGTATCATGGTAATAAATCCTAACAAGACAAAACACTATCTGAGGTTGCACAGGTGGATTATGTAAATTCTACAGTTTTAAAAGTCACTTGCTTTGCCAGAAGAATTCTGAAATGAAAAGAGGCGTTTTATGTGCTCCTTATATCCTTACCCAGAATGCTCTTCCAATCTAGGATTAACTCCGTAATTAATACTTTCCAGCTCTCAGCCATTTCATATCTGAGGTCTGGTATCGGAACTTTGGCAACAATCTGAATTGAGCTATCCAGGCATGCTGACTCCGTTCATGTCTATGCTCTGCAAGCCTGAACTGCATGGATATTCTTTCCCAGTTTTAGCCATTTTATATCTTTGTGTCTGAATTCCTCTTTAGGCCCATGCTAATGTTGTGACCATAGTGTAAGGTTTGCCTTTTTTGCTGAGGCATTTGGGAAGGAGCTAGAAAGAACATAAGATAGGATGTTTGCTCATCTGGGAGTTGTAATGTAGTGGAGTCATGTTGGGAATGAATTATTGTTGCAGGCACTGGAGTTTAGCAGTTCAGTGTAATTGTTGGTTGTGTTTGTCATTATTGCAAAAGGCATTCAGAGCAGGGGATGAACACTCCTAGCATGTGTGTTAAAAACTGAAATAAGTACATACATTGTAATACCAGGCTATTGCTCGAACTGGTTGGGAATTTTTCAGCAAAATGTTTTTAATTCAAAACTGCTTATTCATCTAACCTGAAACTTTCCACGGGAAAAGGTTGGTTGTGACAAATTTCCTATTCTGAAAAAAAACGGAAATGTTTTGAAATTGTCAAAACTTCCTATTTTTGACATTTTTGAAATGTGAGGTTCCTTGTTTGGTTCAAAATTTCAGTTAATTTATAGTAAAAATAAATAATTAAAATTATTTTGATTAGCCTTTTTAATTTAGAAGATTTTGATATTATAGATATTAAACATTTTGACTGACCGAAACCAATGGTTTTTTTCCTCAGATTTGTGAACATTTGAGATTTTTGACTTTCTGTCACAATTTGGAACATGAAAATTTTTCAAAATCTCAAAAATTTTCTCAGAAGAAAACTAACTCTTTTAGCTGGCAGCAGCAGCATGTTGTTATCCCATAAGCGGGGAATAGGTTGCTGGGACCATCTGTTGGATCTGGATGGGTGGCTGAGGTGGGGAGAACAGCTCAGTCCTTTCTTTTCTTCCCCAACCCCCAGTAGTTTGGGCAACTCCTGCCCCATATAATGCCCAAAGAGTCGGGGGATGGACTGCTAGGGTCATTTGCTGGGTCTGGAGAGAATATGGTTGGGAGAACAGGAGCCCGGCCAAGCTCTTCCCCACCTAACCCACCCCCACACTCACCTCTGCTACAGCTGCTCTTGCAGTTTGCAGAGTTTCCTGTACAGTGAGGGAACCATGAGCCCATCTTTTTATAATGGTTAGGTATTATTTTGGCAGTCTGCCAGATTTTTAATTTGCTACTGAGAGAAAGGAAATGACCATTTTCAACAGTTTATAATTACTGGTACATCTTCACTGCAGAACTAGCTTAGACCACGTGAGCAGTATCTGGGTTAACCTAGTCCATGTCTGAGCAGCCACAGGCTGCAAAACCATATCTGAGCTACTGAGTCCTCACTGGTATTGCACTACCCCTTGTGTGTTGCTAGGACTTCTGGAGATATATCCCATCATTCTTTGTGCTGCAGGAAGCTGAGCTGCTCTATGATCCTTTGCCGGTGAATTGTGCAAAAACTTGTCTGTCCTGAGCACATGGAGGGAATTGTGGGAAGGTATTGGAGGACTATTGGCACTCAAGTGGTTTAGCCTGCATCCTCACTGCAAAGTGAGGATGAGTGAAAGCAGCATCCAGACTCTAACCTATACCCTAGCCGGGCCAGCTAGCCCAGGTTTAAAGCACCAGGAAGCTTGGGTGAGAGGTCTTTGTATATGGATGGGAAGGTGTGAGGGAGTACGGGGTAACACCGAGGTAAGAGCCCCGGTTAACTCTGCAGTGAAGACATACCTTAAGATACCTAAATGGAATGTCATGAGACCAATGAAAGGCATCTCTCTAGCCTGAACACTGTTTCCCTGCCAAATTGCAAAGTTCTTCAGCAAACAATGGAGGCAGGAGAGCATCTCAAAAAAGGTTGCAAGAATATCTTCTTATGGAAAGCATCAGGTAATTTAAGTATAGGGGTTGTTACTAGCTGTCTCTATAATAAAATATGAACAAGCTTCAGATTTCATGTTCTCATTTGTTTCTTTTAACAGTGATTATTATTTGTTCTAGACAAAGGAAGTACTCCTCAAAATATTGGATGATGTCAAAGAGAATGACCACTTCAACTTTATCTTGTTTAATAACAGGATAATATCCTGGAAGGAATACTTAGTCAAGGCTACCCTACAGAATTTGAAGGAAGCACAAAAGTTTGTTAAATTCATAAAAGCCACAGGATGTAAATATCACTAAATTTTAACATATCTTTCTCTAAAAAAATTTCATAATAAATACTTTGCATTTACATCTTTCCTCCAAGGATCTCAAATAGGGGCGTGATGAAACCATGTTTTCACTAGTCAGCTAAATAACAAATAATTGGTGTCATTCTTTGGCAAACAATGAATATGAATAAGAGGAAATGGAAGATGTGTTTGCTGATGGACAATTGACTCCAGCAGAAGAGACTAGGAAGGGATCTCTGGGTCAGAGGAAGGTGGCAAGAAAGAATCTGGCCAAAGATTGGACATGGGAACAGGGTCTGGAGCCACAGAGGGCTTGTGAGGGAGTCATGAGCAGAAAGAAGGAGTAGAAGGACTTGGCTGAGCTGGTGTTAGGTGAAAGACTGCAGCATGTAATGGTGGCAGAAGGGATCCCAGCCAACAGGATGGAACAAAGAGGGATCTACAGTATTGTTCAAATGTTCTAAAGGGTTTGTAAAAAGCATTTAGCATGATTCAAATTATACAATGAGCCAAATTAAAATGGCTACAACCATTAGCACAATCGTATGATGAACCTCAATGCTACTGCACATATTGCTTGGTTTCCTGTTAGAAGCTTACGTTTCAAAGACATGCATAGTAAACATGAAGAAAGCAATTGCAGGACTAACCTAATTGCTCCCTCATTTGATCTGAAGTTGTTGAGGGCCAGAGCACCCCATGCTAATATAAAACCACTCTGCATATTTTTTTCTGTCTGTGTTGCTGTCACATAGCTGTGAGTAGAAGCAGTCAACAGTATCTTTCACTCCTAGAGGGGCCTTTAGGCTGTTGGTAGGTTTGAAACATTCTGGATTGACACAGAGTGGAACATTATACAAACTTGTACTTACTCTTGTTCTGTTTTCTGTGGTCATGTCTCTTGCAGCGACAAACATAAATGATGCTTTAATAAGAACAGTTGAAATGATGAATGAAGCTCACAAAGAGAAGGTTTGGCCTGAGAGAAGCTCCTCTACAATTATAATGCTGACTGATGGCAATTCCACTAGCGATGAGTGTTCATAGTTATGCTGCCTGTGGACATCCCACTGTTGGTTCGAGCATCTGTAACTGCATCCCTGTGTTCAGGAAAGGGCAGACAAATAAACAGCAACAAATTTTTAAAGTGCTTGTACACAAATGCTGGAAGTCTAAATAATAAGATGGGTGAACTAGAGTGCCTCGTGTTAAAAAAGGATATTGATATAATAGGCATCATAGAAACCTGGTGGAGTAGGGACAATCGATGGGACACAATCATTCTGGGGTACAAAATATATCAGAAGGACAGAACAGGTCGTGCAGGGGATGGGGGAGTGGCACTATATGCAAAAGAAAATGTAGAAACAAATGAAGTAAAAATCTTAAATGAATCCACATGTTCCATAGAATCTCTATGGATAGTAATTCCATGCTGTAATAAGAATGTAACAATAGGGATCTATTATCAACCACCTGACCAGGACAGTGATAGTGATGATGAAATACTAAGGGAGATTAGAGAGGTTATCAAAATAAAGAACTCAATAATAGTGGGGGATTTCAATTATCCCCATATTGACTGGGTACTGTGACAAAGTTCCTCCTCTATCTTGGTGGGTCCTGCGCCTATTGGCGGATTTTCTTGCCTCGGAGATTCACCATGTGGGTTGGGGAACAGCCCAGAGACCTTCCCCTCTGGAAGAACCCACAGTCCAGGTCAATTGGGAGGTTTGGGGGGAACCCGGGCCCACCCTCTACTCCGGGTTCCAGCCCAGGGCCCTGTGGACTGCAGCTGTCTATAATGCCTCCTGTAACAGCTGCATGACAGCTACAACTCCCTGGGCTACTTCCCCATGGCCTCCTCCAAACACCTTCCTTAGTCTCACCACAGGACATTCCTCCTGGTGTCTGATAATGCTTGTGCTCCTCAGTCCTCCAGCAACACACCCTCTCCCTCTCAGTTTCTTGTGCCTCTTGCTCCCAGCTCCTCACACTCACACCACAAACTGAAGTGAGCTCCTTTTAAAAACCAAGAGCCCTGATTAGCCTGCCTTAATTGATTCTAGCAGCTTCTTCTTAATTGGCTCCATGTGTCCTAGTTAGCCTGCCTGCCTTAACTGGTTCTAGCAGGTTCCTGATTACTCTAGTGCAGCCCCTGCTCTGGTCACTCAGGGAACAGAAAACTACTCATCCAGTGATCAGTATATTTGCCCTCTACCAGACTCCTGTACCCCACTGGTCTGGGTCTGTCACAGTACATATCACCTCATGACGAAATGAAGAGACAACATTTCTCGATACTTTAAATGACTGCTTCTTGGAGCAGCTGGTACAGGAACCCACAAGGGTAGAGGCAATTCTCAATTTAGTCCTGAGTGGAGCACAGGATCTGGTCCAAGAGGTAACTATAACAGGACCGCTTGGAAACAATAGTAAAGAATAAAATTGTCAGACACATAGAAGAACATAAATTGTTGGGCAAAAGTCAACATAGTTTCTGTAAAGGGAAATCGTGTCTTACTAATCTATTAGAGTTCTTTGAAGGGGTCAACAAACATGTGGACAACGGGGATCCAGTGGACATAGTGTACTTAGATTTCCAGAAAGCCTTTAACAAGGTCCCTCACCAAAGGCTCTTATGTAAATTAAGTTGTCATCGGATAAGAGGGAAGAGCCTTTCATGGATTGAGAACTGTTTAAAAGACAGGGAACAAAGGGTAGGAATAAATGGTAAATTTTCAGAATGGAGAGGGGTAACTAGTGGTGTTTCCCAAGGGTCAGTCCTAGGACCAATCCTATTCAACTTATTCATAAATGATCTGGAGAAAGGGGTAAACAGTGAGGTGGCAAAGTTTGCAGATTATACTAAACTGCTCAAGATAGTTAAGACCAAAGCAGACTGTGAAGAACTTCAAAAAGATCTCACAAAACTAAGTGATTGGGCAACAAAATGGCAAATGAAATTTAATGTGGATAAATGTAAAGTAATGCACACTGGAAAAAATAACCCCAACTATACATACAATATGATGGGGGCTAATTTAGCTACAACTAATCAGGAAAGAGATCTTGGAGTCATCGTGGATAGTTCTCTAAAGATGTCCACACAGTGTGCAGCGGCAGTCAAAAAAGCAAACAGGATGTTAGGAATCATTCAAAAAGGGATAGAGAATAAGATGGAGAATATCTTATTGCCCTTATATAAATCCATGGTACGCCCACATCTTGAATACTGCGTACAGATGTGGTCTCCTCATCTCAAAAAAGATATACTGGCATTAGAAAAGGTTCAGAGAAGGGAAACTAAAATGATTAGGGGTTTGGAATGGGTCCCATATGAGGAGAGATTAAAGAGGCTAGGACTTTTCAGCTTGGAAAAGAGGAGACTAAGGAGGCATATGATAGAGGTATATAAAATCATGAGTGGTGTGGAGAAAGTGAATAAGGAAAAGTTATTTACTTGTTCCCATAATATAAGAACTAGGGGGCACCAAATGAAATTGATGGGCAGCAGGTTTAAAACAAATAAAAGGAAGTTCTTCTTCACGCAGCGCACAGTCAACCTGTGGAACTCCTTGCCTTAGGAGGTTGTGAAGGCTAGGACTACAACTGGGTTTAAAAGAGAACTAGATAAAGTCATGGAGGTTAAGTCCATTAATGGCTATTAGCCAGGATGGGTAAGGAATGGTGTCCCTAGCCTCTGTTTGTCAGAGGGTGGAGATGGATGGCAGGAGAGAGATCACTTAATCATTACCTGTTAGGTTTACTCCCTCTGGGACACCTGGCATTGGTCACTGTTGGTAGACAGGATACTGGGTTGGATGAACCTTTGGTCTGACCCAGTATGGCCATTCTTATGTTCTTATGTTATCAGTCAGGTGCCACTCCTAAGGAGTGTCCAGAAAGCAAAGAACTCATACAGTGATCATAAAAATTATTTTGGGCAGCCATTCACTCTTATTCTGCTGAAGTTTGTCTATTTGGTTGAACCTTGAGACTATTTCTGGAAGAGTTAAAACATTATGGTCTCTCTCATTTTTAGTTGTCTTTATTTTAATTAAGAACTTTAACTGGTTTCCAAGTTAAAAACAGAAAAAATTGAACCAATCAAAAAAATAAAGTCAGACCCATAGTAACTGCAGTTGGGATTTACCTGTAATATCTCTCCTCTCTAGGCTTGAACTTTCTCTCTGATGAATTTTTTGTGCATGTATTTTAACCACATAATAGTATTTTTCTAAACATGCTCTTTAAAGGGAAAGTATCAGAGGGGTAGCCGTGTTAGTCTGAATCTGTAAAAAGCAACAGAGGGTCCTGTGGCACCTTTGAGACTAACAGAAGTACTGGGAGCATAAGCTTTCGTGGGTAAGAACCTCACTTCTTCAGATGCAAGGCGTGAGGTTCTTACCCACGAAAACTTATGCTCCCAGTACTTCTGTTAGTCTCAAAGGTGCCACAGGACCCTCTGTTGCTTTTTAAAGGGAAAGACTCTTCTCCATAAAAATTAATTGTTTTCTGTGCTTTAATGCAGGAGAATTGAACCAGGAAAAAATTCAAGAGAATGTGAAAAATGCCATTCAAGGAAGATATTCCTTATACAACCTTGCCTTTGGCTATGATATGGATTATAATTTTTTAGAGAAGATGGCACTGGAGAACAATGGATTGACTCATCGTATCTATGAGGATTCTGATTCAGCTTTGCAGCTACAGGTAAGAAGAAATATAATCACCCTAGCCAGCAACTCTTAGAGATATTAGAGTTATCTAATGTACTTTGATGATGTACTTTTTCCAGCATAGCTAACAAGTGACATTAGTAAACAAACATACTTTGTTAATGGTATCAAACATAATATACAGTGGGGAAACTTCTAAGAACAAGTTTTAAAACTTGAGCATAAGAAATAAGACTAAAAACTTGTTTTTTCTGGTTATTCAGAAGTGGTATTCAATTCCATTTTGTTTAGGATCTTAAACTGCACCCATCACCATGCCTGGCTTATTACTCACTATGTCTCTTCAGGGTGCTTGGCCATTAAAAACACAGCTCAGTTGTGCATCATGAGGATAAGTTAGTGTCTTATAGATGGAGGATTATAGATACCTGGTTTTCACCACTAATTTTAAACTCTCACTGGTCGGCCACAGTGATTTTGCATTGAGCTGTGCAATTGTATTTTCCTAGCCAAATACCTTCTGCTACTTCCTTTTAGTGTTTAGGAAGTCTTCTGATAATTTTTGAAGTATAGGTCTGTCAACTCAGAGTGTGAAGTGAAGGGGACCTGGTGGAGTCTTATTCCCCTTATTAAAATAAAGAATATGTAATACATGTTGATGAAGGCAGAAGAGAAAGCGGAGTTCCCTTTGTTAAATGTTCACTATCCAAAGTCATGTTCACTTTAAAGGAATGAGACATTAATCCAAAGCTTGTCTTTCTCTCCAACACAGGTTGGTCCTATAAAAGATATTACCTCACCCACCTTGTCTCACAGACAGATAATTTTTTTTATAATGCAACGTTGTATTATTTTCTTGGTTCAGTATCCAGAGTGTGATAGAGAACATGAGAGCCCAATACTATAAAGTGCTGAGAATAACATGCAAAGTACTGAGCATCCTCAACTCTCATTAAATTCAGTGAGAGAGATTAATGCATTCAGCCACTGTCAGTATAATAACCCCTAACTATGAAGCAATCACACCTCGTACTTGATCTATGTGTGTTACCCATATAGAGAATTTACAGCTGAATTCCAATTTAGGTACATTGCTCTTATGAATGCCTGATATGAATCATTTTTCTACAGTTGAAATAATCTTTCTGTCACCGAATGTGACTTCAGTCCTTTAGCCAATGTTCAAGTGCCTGTACAGGTTTGAAGAGACTGAGCGATTTGGTGGCAATAAATAAATAAATCAGGCACGCTGTATGTATTTGTTACTACTCATTATTAAGGCTGCGTGTCTGTCACAGAGATCATGGAAAGTCATGGATTCTGGGACCTCCGGGACTTGTGCAGCAGCTGGTGCTGGCTCAGGCAGGCAGCCCCTAGGCCAGCAGTGGTTTCGGGCCACGCGCCAGTGCCCGGCCACCCCTCCCCAACACCGGCGGGGGTCTCAGGCTGCACGCCGCCACTGCCTTCTCCCTCCCAGCATCAGCGGGGGTCTTGGGCCATGCACCGCTCCCTGCCCCAGCACCCGCAGGGGTCCTGGGCCACTCCCCCCCCAGTACCCGTGGCCCCCCCCCGCCCAAGTTTTAGTTAGGGGTATATCGTAAAAGTCATGGACAGGTCATGGACCGTGAATTTTTGTTTATTGCCCAAGACCTGTCCATGACTTTTACTAAAAATACCCGTGACTAAAATGTAGCCTTACTCATTATGTACAGTATCATTGACAGATTGATAAATTAATTTATGCACCATATCTGCTGTAATTTTGAGAAGTTCAATTTTAGGTACTCAGTCTTCATTTAGTTAATTAAAGGGTGTTTAAACTGGAAGCACCACTAAAGATTTAAACTTGTTAATTGTGGTGGAGGGGGGGGGCAGTTTAATGGGAAATGTCTGCTAGTAAAGAGGTAGCCAGATTGTTACCCACATCAGATATGCATGCTATATTATTTGCTCATCTTTAATAGAGAGGTGTAGCTATGGAAAGTAGTAAAAAATCCAATGAAATATTCCTCATATATAGATCTCGAAGTGCTTTACAAAGGGGTAAGCCTTATTTATCCCCATTATCCAAAACAGGGAAACTGAGGCACAGAAGCTAAATGGATTAGAGAGGGTCACATCTGCAAGGCTGGGAATAGAGTCCAGATTTTGGGACTCTTGATCTGGTTTTCTATCCACTAGAGCACACTGCCTTCTAATGTAAGTTTTCAACATGCAGTTTTTGAATTAATATAAGCAGCCTGGCCAGTCAATTCAACATGGAAATTTGTATGCTGGAACTATTTATTTTCTGCAGGCTATACCTCCATAGAATAAAAGCGGGCAAATTAGGTGTAACTTTCAGACTCTTGGCTAGCTCCTAATGCAGCCCTTTGTTGGGCAAAATTTGAGTGCCTGTGCATTACTACATCGCACAGACACTTACGTATTTGGATTTGATCCCTTTTTTCCCCTTGCAGAGTTTTTATGATGAAATGGCCAATCCCATGCTTCGAGAAGTGCAGCTGCACTACCCTATCAATGCAACATCTGCATTAACGCAGAACAATTTCAATCATTATTATGATGGCTCTGAAATTGTGGTGGCTGGACGTATTATAGACAATGACCTGAACAGCTTTACTGCTGATGTGAAAGTTCAAGGTGTAAGTATTGGTTCTGCTGTGTGTTTATTTTAAGCAGTAGCCTGTTTTATAAAATGTCAAGGCTTGAGTCATACCAGAAAAATCCTGGAGAAAACATAAAAACAAATAAGAAGACTCTACATTCCCACTCTATAAATGGAACGTGTGTGACATATTTCAGTGGTCCTACTTATGGATAGCAGTTGCATAATCACCGCTAAAAAAAATAAGTTTGACATCCACCATACAGTTAATGGGTAAACTTGCAAAAATACCTAACTTATTTAAAAGTTTAAGTCTCTTTGAAAGTAAATGACATTTTTTTCTTTTGAAATGTTTACCTGCTGGCACAATGGTAGACAGTCTATCAAATGGCTCCTGTTACACTGACATATCTCTCTCTACATGTGGTGGGTTGCCAGTGCCACCATTTCCTCACTGACAAATAAATCAATGTTGTTTGATCTGATAGATGGTTCTAGCTCTCCCCAAACATTCCCTAGTGGTAGTTTAGTGTTTCAGTACTTTTGGGAGGTGATAACTCAAAAGCATCCCACTATGAGATGAGCTACTATGAATTAGCGAAAAGGAGGTTAAATCATGCTCTTGCATGCCATTGATTGAAAAGGAAATCTGAGTATCCACTTAAATATCTCAATAACCCCATTGTTTCATATTTGATCTAAATTAAGTGTAATATCACTGCATTACCCTTGTATTACCTTATGTGGTAACACTGAGGTGTACTTGGCTGCTACTGTCATTGAACAGGGGTTAATAAAAATACAGAGGTGTCCCAGAATATGTACGTTAGTGTCAGAGCATGGCATACATCCAGGAAGAGGTACCCAAAGCCTCACCAAAATGTCTTGTCTTATTTTCACCATTACATACTAATTTCTTTATCTGACTGTATCACATCAGTGTAATTAATTGCAAGTTAATAGAGACCATTTGTTAGTTGCTGCATTTCTGAATGTAAAAAATGCACCCCTAATTGAAATACCTTTATGCAGTGGTGAGATCATTTTAATTTTTGTAAACAGCAGATTTTCAATTCCTAACAGGCAAACAATGATGTGACATTTACTGAACAAGTAGATATTGAAGAAACAGCTAAAGCTCTCCAAGACCAGGAATACATATTTGGGGATTACATTGAGAGGCTTTGGGCCTATCTCACCATCCAACAATTACTGGAAAAACGTAACCAAGTATAAAAAAGTATGCAGTTAAAATCGCTTTGTGTGTTGGTAGTGACCAAAGCTTATTATATCACATAATGGTTGGTTGTTGTGATATCAGTTCCCAGTAAACATGTATCCACATCATGAAATCCACTAAAGCATGTCAATTTCAGGAGAAGGGCCAAGAGACTAAATGGGCCATGGAAACTGAACAATTCTCTCCTCTCTTGAAATGGTCCATTCAAATCAGAGCTGTGGAACATTTGAAGGACAACATAGGAAATCGTGCATTTGTGCTGCCACTTGTACCCTGTAACTTCTGTGGATAAATAGAACACTTCGGACTTTCAATCTGTCACCTTTCACCAGCACTTAAATTCTTCCTAAATAAAATGACAAGGAACCCTCCCCTCCCCCACAAACACACACACACACGCCTTTGACCATCACTGATTTGCTCTGTATTCCAGTGGAAATGGACTTGGATCATTTTATTCCTCTTTATGTGGGACAAATTCAGCCTATGTGCATATAACTCATTTTTAATTATAGTGATAGTGGGCCAGGCATAAGAGTCCTGAATCTATCCTTCCCTTCCTTTTTTTTTTTTTTTTTTTTTTTGTCCCTCTGCCCCATACCTCTCAGTTTCAGTGCTTTATTTCCATCCCCCATAGCTGTCAAGTGGCGCTAAAGAATGGCACAACTCCAAACAGATCAGGGATATAAGTGAATGGAGCGACGTGGGCCTGGTAATCTGGGGTGTGAGTAGTAAAGGGGAGGGTGCCTGGCATCAACCTGCACCTTCATGAAGGTCCACATTGTTCTCCTGTTTTGGAACCTCACTTTCCTGTACATATGCATTGTGTAATCATCACTATCTTTGGGGAGTTGGAAGATAGCCCCTGAGTTCCATTAATACCATTCCTCATCCTATAGTGTTCAGCACATACCCTTCTCTGCTCACCCCTTCCCCTCTGCAGCTTCCTATTCCCTACTGACTCTAAGAATGAGGGACTAAATCTAGATAGAAACTCAAAGCACCTCTAGATCTCCCCATGTATTATTGCATATGCCTAATTCAGATTCTGAATGTGGCTACAATTATAGCAGCAATGTCTTTGCTTGATTATTAGTCTTCTAAAGGCAAGCAATTTATTCGTTTTAGAATAGACTCAGGTTAGAATTGAAATAAATAATTTTGCCACTCAATGGCTTTAGGAATCCGGAATACAATAAATATTTCTTTGCTATAGATGGTCAGGCTTGATCATTTTTCTTTATCCTAAAATGCTTTCCCTCTAAAGTCAGTATTTAATGGAAACTACTGGCTCATGGTGACCTTATTAACTCAGGTGAACAATGCCACAGAAGCCAAATGCATGATAAACATGCAGGTCTATTTCTACTTTATATCACTTCATGGTTTAGAAAATGAGAATGTAGAATGAATGGAATAGCACTAATCAAACAAGAACCAGTGTAATAACATTAGATACCTATGTATAAAAATAGATTGATAATGGAACATGTGGTATTGTATTTTTAAATGTTGTTGCAGAAAAACTGTTGTAAATAGATCAATTGCATGTGCTCTTTACCAATATATATATATAATTCAGAGTGAGTCTTTCTATTCAGGTTAAGAACTGCATAACAAAGATCCAATAGACTTTGTTTTAAATAAGCTGTTAGACATATACAACCAACAGCCCACTAAAAAATGAAGAGAAACACTAATTTTTATAGGAAACTCATGTTTACAGAGTATCTTCTACTGATAGTCTGTAAAGTACTCTCTGGTGCATGCATGTGTGTGTAGTACTGGCCTCTACTGGACTTTAGGCTATAACCTCTCCGTTGCAACACATAAAAATGTTATTATTACTTGACTATGGATAGGTTGGCATTGAACCTGAACTTTAATCTGCACTCACATGAGTTGATACTAACTCAAAGTGTTGCAGTCAACTCAGGGGAATTCTATATTAGATCTCATCTTGACAAGTAAAGAGGAACTGATCACAGAACTCAAAATAAGTGGTAAATTAGATAAAAGTGATCATGATTTGATTACATTTGTTATGTGCAAATAGAATAACATCTAAACCAGTAACATAAATACTTGGTGCTTTAAAGGGACCATTTTGACAAAGCTGAAAACAATTATGAGCCAAATCAATTGAGAGAAAGAATTTAAACAGAAAAATGTGAATGTTAATTGAGGTCTGTTTTAGAACATTTTTCTAGATTACTAGCTTCCCCAAAAGCCACAAACCCATAATCAAGAAAGAAGGTCACACTGCCTATTGGAAATTGTAAAATTATCAATAATGCAGAAAAATCAAAAGTGGTCAATAATTACATTTGTTCTGTACCTGTGGAAAAACACGGATGATGTATGCATATCAAGTGATGAAACTCTTTCCATTCCAGCACTAACTCAAGAGGATATTAAACAGCAGCTACTAAAGCTAGACACTTTAAAATCAGCACGTCAGGATAACTTGCATCAGAGAGCTTTAAAAGAGCTTTCTCGGGAGCTCTCTGGACTGTTACTGTTGTTTCTCAATGTCTTGGAACACTGGTGAAGTTCCAGAGTACTGGGGAAAAGCTCATGCTGTGCCAATATTTAAACAAGACAACCCGAGTAATTATTGGTCTGTCAGCCTGACGTTGATGCTAGGCAAAAAATGATGGACATAGGGCTTAATTAATAAAGAATTAAAGGAGAGTGAAAAAATTAATGCAGTTAACATATTTTATGAAAAACAGATCTTGTCAAATTAACTTGATTTTTTTATAAGATTGCAAGTCTGTTACAACACAAATTTTGATTAAGAAACTAGAATGATCCAAAATCAGCAAGGCCCACGTTAAATTGATTTAAAATGAGTTAGCTGATAGGTCTCAAAATGGAATTGTAAATGGGGAATCGTCATCAAGTGGGTGTGTTCCCTGTCCTACAGGGATGAGTTCTTGGCCCTACACTACTTAACATTTTTATTAGTGACCTGGAAGAAAACATAAAATCATCACTGATGAAGTTTGCAGATGATGCAAAGATTGGGGGAGTGATAAATGATGAAAAGGACAGGCCCCTGATACAGAAAGGTCTGACTCAGAGAGGTCTGGATCTCTTGATAAGCTGGGCACAAGCAAACAATATGTATTTTAATAAAGCCAAATGTAAGA
Source organism: Trachemys scripta elegans (assembly GCF_013100865.1). NCBI lineage: Eukaryota > Metazoa > Chordata > Testudines > Emydidae > Trachemys > Trachemys scripta. Next base: position 43,481,691 of record NC_048304.1, read on the forward strand.
TCATACATCTAGGAACAAAAAATGTAGGCCATACTTACGGGATGGGGGAGTCTATCCTGGAAAGCAGTGACTCTGAAAAGGACTTGGAGGCCATGGTGGATAATCAGCAGAACATGAGCTTCCAATGCAACACTGTGGCCTTGCTAATGCTATCCTTAAATATGTAAATGGAGTTGGGAGATTATTTCACCTGTGGATTTGGCATTGGTGCAACCACTGCTGGAATACTATGTCCAGGTCTGGTGCCACAGTTCAAGAAGGATGTTGATTTATTGGGAAAGGTTCAGAGAAAGAGCACAAGAATAATTAAAGGATTAGAAAACATACCTTCAGTGATAGACTCAAGGAGCTCAATCTATTTAGCTTCACAAAGAGAAGATTAAGGGGTGACTTGATTACAGTCTATAAGTACCTGCATGTGGAACAGAAATTTGATGATAAAGGGCTTTTCAACCTAGCAGACAAAGGTATGACAAGATCCTATGGCTGGAAGTTGAAGCTAGACAAATTCAAACTAGAAATAAGGTGCAAATTTTTAACAATGAGGACTACTTACCAAAATTATTGGTGGACCGTCCATCCCTGCAAATTTAAAATCAAGATTGGATGTTTTTCTAAAAACGATTTTCCAGTTCAAACAGGAATTAATGCAGGGAAGTACTATGGCCTGTGTTCAGCAGGAGATCAGACTGGAGCACAATGATTCCTTCTGGCCTTATTAAAGTATGAATCCCTATACTTAATGTAACTTAATCTTGAAGTTATATTGATAGGACACCGACAGCCTCTGGTGAATTCAGGAAAAATAGACACACCTGTTCTTTTGCCAAATTAGAGGTGATAGAGAGATTTGGCTGGTTTAATCATATCTGCTTTAATATACATGGTTTCCCCCCTCCTGCCTGATCTACTTGTGCTGCCCTTTTAACATCTTGGGTAGAGACCAATGTTTTGAGAGCCAAAGGTTGTGGGTTCTACATGCATGCTGTAAGTGTGATTGATGGTTGTAGGTAGGTGGCCATACATTAGGAGTTATAAACAGAGGCAGTCTGCTTAGTTTGGGGAAGGACCAGCATGGTGATGGTTTTTTCCCCGATGCCAAAACTGAGGAGCCAATATATCCAAAACACAAGAGCCATCTCTGGTTAAAAGGTTTACAAATAAAACTGTCTATTGATACTTATCACTATACAATCAGCCAAAAGCATCATATCCAAAATGTGATGTTTAAATATAAAAAAAAAAACCACCTTGGAAAACTCAATAGCTGCTTGTTGGTTTGGTCCCTGAACTGGAAAATTCAGACAGGGATCTTTTTCACCACTAAAAGATAATGGTAACTATTATTAAAATACAAATACACAGAATTGTTTTCTTGAGCATTGGGTGCTGAGACTTGCTGAACAAGAAGTTTTGTAATACTTCATAAGATCCAAATAGTATTTCTAAGAATAATATTTAAAGTAATAAGACACAACCAATGAATGAAAAAGACAGAATCTGAGTTCAGTGGTTTTTGGCTGATTACAGAAGAGAATGTTGCTATTATGCAGAAAAATATAATGCAGTGTTTAATGTCTTGGCTTTGTAGAAAGTGTCTAGAAAAGTGCAAGTTGCTGTTCTGATTCACTTCCTGCATTCAGCATTTCAGTTCAAGAATTAAAATGGAGGAATTTTGCAACAGAAGCCCTGGAGCTCTCTCTGAAATATAAATTTGTGACGCCTCTCACATCCATGGTGGTAACAAAACCAGAAGATAATGAAGATAAAGCTGCAATTGATGATAAACCAGTAGAAAGTAGAGACATTTTCATAGTTTTGCTTCACAATCTAATCTGAGATCATTTATCTAGTGGGATAATTCCTTGTGAATAAATTATCTGATGTATTTAATCTTATTTTATGTTCACTAATCATTCAAACAAAGCCTAATTTCTGCAAATTTATTAATTATTTACAAGTTTTCAAATAATACTATAAGCAAACAAATTTGGAGCTATGGGTTGTTTGTCACTTTTATAGTCACTAGCATAAAGTGCTTTTGAAAATTTACACACGAGTGATTTATGAGCCCAAGTCCCACTGGATTTCAATGGGACTTAGAATTCTAAATCCTTTTGAAAACTTTGCTCCAGTGTGTGACTGGTATTGTTCCTCATCACTGACTGGATGATTGAAGCTGTTGAAGCAGGAGAAATAAAGAATAATGTACTTCCCGTATGAATTTTTGGACTGAATAATCATAGACTCTCAGATTGTCCTGAAGGGACAATTAGTTGATTTAGTCTCACCTTCTGTATAACACAGGCCATAGACTTTTATCCAGTTATCCCTGTACTGAGTCCAATAACTTGTTTGACTAAAGCCTATCTTCCAGAAAGCATCTAGAAAACCTCAAGAGATTGTGAGACTTGCAATAAAATCATGAGAGTTGGCAACACTGAAAATTTTCCTTGCAGCCTTCTAGCTGTATGATATATGACAAATATTTATTGCAAGTACTAATCATAACTTGACACACCCACTTCCACATTATCTTAACCATTATTTTTTTATGTTCCATATGTTATGAAGTAGATGGGTACAAATTAGTTTATCCCACTCTGTATTGTCTGTGATTATACAACTGAAATTTTATACCATAACACTGATTTTTACTTATATTGTGTGCACAACCCTTATCTTTTATTCTTCCTTTGCAAGGTCACCTGTGAAGGGTCCTCCAGAACAGCTTTGTGTTAGAGAGTGAGAATCATGTCAAATAATGTACACTGAAGACTCTCTGAAGAGGGGAAAACTTTTACTGTCTTTTTAATTCTGTTCAGAGCTAGTGAGGCAACTAAAAAAAAAAAAAAAAGAATATCCAGGATTTTAGTATCTTAAATGTAGTTAGAGCATCTAAGATTGTGATGGTGAATATCTTTCCTCTTTACCCTAGCAACTTGAACTGTTGTGAGAAAATGCTTTTCATCAACAGATCCCCTTGAAACAGTAGTAAAAATGGTTTAAGCAGTAATGTAGACAAGACAAAATGATATCCAATACCATTTCAGAAAGCTTGTCTGAAGCTTGAAAGGGGTGTGGTGGGGGGGGGGACTATTTTAAACTTCAAAAGATGCCAGTTTAAAATCATTTTGAGTCATCTAACTTTTTTTTTCCAATCTGTCAGATACTTCTATTCAGTATAGTTACCCTTCAAAGGCAAACTCTGGTAAGTTGTCTTTTTTTAAACATACCTACAAAAACCATACACAGTTCTCCCTTTTTCAAGAACAAATATGTGATGTCATCACAATGCTCTTAAAAGAAAGTTAATTTTACCTGGGGTATAGGTATTGTGAAAATGAATTCAAGTTAATGTTGATACCAGTAACATAAGAACTTTTCAACATGAATGAAGGCACAATAAAATCATTATCAAAACTATAGGAATAACGTGTGCTTATGTAATTCATAAGTGTTTAGATACCAAAGATAGAGATGTTAATGGGAAATAAAAGCAAACACTTCAAGACAACATATAACACACTTTCTGTACTGTGTAACGTAATTTATGTAGCTTGAAGTGCTATTCTAAAGTGACTGTGCAAAATTACACCATTTTACTTAATGTAACTGTTCCTATTGTGTATTCAGAGTCATATCTACCCTCTTTGGTAACAAAGTTACTCCTGTTAGCCATGGAGAGTCAAACAGCTAAGAAAGTCAGCTGCTGATTCTACTTCAGCTTGTGCATACTCAACAGAATTTGTCAGTAAGTTTCAAGGTAACAGTTCTGCGACACGACTGAAGATAGTGGGGTTGTGCAGGTATCACTAAATGCATGTTTGGAAGTCAAGGGGTTTCACAGGTGCAACTGACAGTCTAATTTTTTTGGCAAAATCAAATGATACACAAATTGAAAAGAACTGTACTCGACTCTCAGATCTCAGGTTGACGTTGCAAATCTGGCAATTAGAAAATACATCTTTCTCTTTGTAAGCTGTACACACTTGATTTGGAATCACTAAAACATGTTAAACATGAATGCCATTTTTACAGGCAAGTACATTTTAAGAACAGAACCACATTTTAGCCTCAGAGCCTACCTCATTTTAGCCTCCGATCCTACCTCATTCACTGGTAATCACTATGTTAGACATCCAATTGCTATTAACCTTTTTGGTGAACACCACAACAAAGAAGGCATTTAGCACTTCTGTCATTTCCATATTTTCTGTTGTTGTTTCTCTGATGGGTCCCCCTTGGGGTGCCACCTGGAACTGGGGTACCACTGAGCCCCCCTGACCCACCAGCTTGGGCTCACTTTACACTGTACTGCTGTAACCAGCCTGCCAAGCCCTCTCCCAGGCTCCAGCCTGCACTTTTGCCACAATACATACAGGTAGGGACAGACCCAGCTGCAGTTACATGCCGGCAGGTTCTTTAACCAGCTCCTGCATGGGAAGGCACAGCTAGGGCACCTCCCAGTTCTTACAGCACATACCTCCTCTCTGGAGTGTAAACCCAAAATTATAACATCTTGCACTGCACTGGGAACTGTACAGCATAAGCTCATGAAATTCACCCCCTCCCTCAATGTGAAGAGGACATATACACACACTGGTTTTAGACAAAGCAAAAACAAGTTTATTAACTACAAAAGATAGATTTTAAGTGATTATAAGGGATAGCAAACAGATCAAAGCAAATTACCTAGCAAATAAACAAAACACGCAAACTAAGCTTAATATACTAAAGAGATTGGATATGAATAGCAAATTCTCACCCTAAATGATGATACAAGTAGGCTGCAGGCTCTTAAGGGGCAAGCTGTGCTGGCTTACAGCTTATAAACCCCTGTTGTTCCATTCACAGGCTAAAAATCCCTTTAGTCTGGATCCAGCACTTCCCCCCAGTTTAGTCTTTGTTCGTACTGTATTGTTTTCCCAACAGATGTCTGGGATTTTGTTCACATCTATTTTGTTCTTCTTTGTTGCACTTCCAGTGAATGTCATTGGGTGAAGAGTCTAATTACTAATTATCTCAGCCATAACTTACTGTTTCTCTATCACTGAGAGGCTGCTTTTGTAAGTCATTTAATCTGAGACATTGTAATGTGTTTGCAGTTGATGGAGATCCACATTTCCTTATAGAAGTGACACAGAAAAAAGACCATCTTTGCTTCAATATCAATTTAGATCCAGGTGTGGTGTTAAACCTAGTAAAAGACCCTGATACAGGTGAGTTAATATTTATCTAAAGTAAAAGGGCAAAAAGTCCAGGAGGGAAAGGATGAGAAATAATTTTGATTCTGAACTGAGAAAAAACACGTAGTACCACCAGTACCTGTCTACTTCCAGATAAAATGTGTTGTTTGGGATATGCAAGTGAATGAGGACAAATACAGGGATGGATTTAAGCAGCAGCACTAACTTTATTAACACTTCTCCCAGGAGTGAGGTTTATCTGCCACATATCCCCATACTAGGCATTTAAGTGGGTCCAGTGAGGGTTTACAGGGCTCCTATCATATAGCCCAGTGGTTCTCAAACTTTAGCAACAGAAGGACCCCCATTTTGATTTACAATTTTTGCAGACCCTCAACCCCCCCACTCAGCCCTAGGCCCTGGCCCCACTCCACCCCAGGCCCTGCCCACACTCCACCCTTTCCCCCAAGGTGCCACCTCGCCCCCCTCTTCCCGCCCTCTCCACCGCCACGTCTCCTCGTTCCCACCTCTTTCCACTCCCTCCCCTGAGCGCGCCCCATCCCTGCTCCTCCCCCTCCCTCTTAGCACCTCCTGCACAGCACTGAACAGCTATTCTGCGGCATGCAGGCGGCACTGGGAGGAAGGAGGAGGAGTTGATCAGTGGGGCCAGCAGTCCTGGGCCTGACTTGCAGCGTACCCTCGCGACCCCCAGGGGTCTGTGGACCCATTTGAGAAACTCTGATATAGCCCATAAATAAGAACATACATAAGAACATAAAAATGGCCCTACTGGGTCAGACCAAAGGTCCAACTAGCCCAGTATCCTGTCTTCCGACAGTAGCCAGTGCCAGGTGTCCCAGAGGGAATGACCAGAACAGGTAATCATCAAGTGATCCATCCCCTGTGGCCCATTCCCAGCTTCTGGCAAACAGAGGCTGGGGACACCATTCCTGCCCATCCTGGCTAATAGCCATTGATGGACCTATCCTCCATGAATTTATCTAGTTCTTTTTTGAACCCTGTTAGGGTCTTGGCCTTCACAACATCCTCTGGCAAGGAGTTCCACAGGTTGACTGTGTGTTGTATGAAGAAATACTTCCTTTTATTTGTTTTAAACCTGCTGCCTATTAATTTCATTTGGTGACCCCTAGTTCTTGTGTTATGAGAAGTAGTAAACAACACTTCCTTATATACTTTCTCTACACCAGTCATGATTTTATAGACCTCAATCATATCTCCCCTTAGCCGTCTCTTTTCCAAACTGAAAAGTCCCAGTCTTATTAATCTCTTCTCATATGGAAGCCGTTCCATACCCCTAATAATTTTTGCCCTTTTCTGAACCTTTTCCAATTCCAATATATCTTTTTTGAGATGGGGCGACCACATCTGCACACAGTATTCAAGATGTGGGAGTACCATGGATTTATATAGAGGCAACATGATATTTTCTGTGTGATTATCTATCCCTTTCTTAATTATTCCCAGCATTCTGTTTGCTTTTTTGACTGCCACTGCACATTGAGTGGATGTTTTCAGAGAACTATCCACAATGACTCCAAGATCTCTTTCTTGAGTGGTAACAGCTAATTTATACCCCATCATTTTATATGTATAGTTGGGATTATGCTTTCCAGTGTGCATTACTTTGCATTTATCAACATGAAATTTCATCTGCCATTTTGTTGCCCAGTCACCCAGTTTTGAGAGATCCTATTGTAGCTATTCGCAGTCTGCGGGGGGTCTTAACTATCTTGAGTAATTTTGTATCATCTGCAAATTTTGCCACCTCACTGTTTACCCCTTTTCCCAGATCATTTATGAATAAGTTGAACTCTCCACTGCCTACCCCTAGGATTCAGCCCTCACATTCCCTGCAGCAAAGAGGACAGAAAAAAGGACTTTGGTCTGTGAAGACTTCAGGTCTCTCCTTTTCCTAAGGTCTACCAGCAAAATCCCAGGTCTCTTATTTCTAGAGGCTGGCCTTTTATCTGCATTGGACACTGGCCTCAAGTTACAATAAGCTAAATATTCCTACCAATTCTTAACATTCAATTTCTAAGTCCTTTTCCTATTCAGATTAACTGTGTCTCCATGATACTGTAAGGAAGATGACAAAAACCTACCAGGCCTCAGCCCTTTGGCCTGAATAGGAAAAATTCCTTCCCGCCCCCTAAAACAGGTGATCGGTCAAACCCAATGCATCCTAAAAAAACCAGTTCCTATGCTATCTAACTACGGGGAGGGAGCGTGGGTTTAGATAAAATGGGACAAGAGGCTTGAGAAATCTCCGGCAAGAGTTTAAATTGATGATCATGGGGAACAATCCCTTATCCCTTTGGCTGGTCAAAGGGTGGAGAAGTGTCCCTGGGAAGGAAATGCCTACTCCTGCATACACTCCCCATTTCATTCCAAAGCTGTCTGGCGCCTTCTGGATCCAGTCAAGTCTCCCACCCACTAAACCAGGTGGAGGCATTCTGCTCATCCATCTCCTTAAGTGATATACCACCTGAATCTTGCTAAACTAATGCTGACTAATGCAACTGCTATGTCAGTGGTCTAAAGCTTCGTGTGCAGGAGAGGCCAAAATGAAAAGAAATACAGGCAAGAGACTGAAGGAGAGAAAGGTGGAGTAGTAAATTGGTAGCCAGTGAAAGGATTGGAAATTATTCTACAAAATGGTTCAGCTGCATAGTACTTTCCTTCTCCACGTCATTCCTCAATATTTCCTGATCAGAATCTATCTGTACAGTAATAGCACATTTTGTTCCTTTATAACAGGCATCACAGTTAATGGGCAGCTTATTGGAAAAAAGAAAGTCAGCAACAATGCACAGATCCAAAAAACATATATTGGAAAACTTGGGATTGTAAATACACAACTGGATTTAAAAATAGAAATAATGACTGAAAAAATCACCCTCCAAAATGGCAGAAAGACAGACACTTTTACCTGGCTTGATACAATCACCCTACAAGAAGGGTAAAGTACAACACAAAAGCCCATTCTTGATTGTTCAAGAATGTTCAAACTTATGAAAACATTAGTATGTAAATGTAATTAAGGCTGATGGCAGTGGCAATCTGATTAACAAATCCTTGGAAGCCACGTACCCTATTCACGCATTCAATTGCTTGTTTCAATACTGTTAGGCGCTGATTCAAGAAAGCACTTCTGCACACACTTAGTTGAGCATATGTTTAAGTGCTATCCCAAACAAGGATGCTTTCCTGAATTAGGATCTTAGATATGAACGGTATGATCCTGCAGCTACCTACAAACATGTAGACCTCTGCATTGGCATGGAACCCCATTGACTTCAGCGGAGCTCCAGATGAGCACAGGAGTATGTGTGTGTGCATACAGTTGCAGGATTGAGGTTTTAGTCTCTTCATTCTTGAACTCTTTGCTACCACATATTAAGCATCACTTGTTTGATTTATGGATCTTCAGAAAGTTTTGTTAAAAAAAAAAACACCCATGTTACTCTGCCAGATGGATTTTCCATAAACTCTTTGGTCTGTTAGTTAACTTATTGTCCACAATATTAAATGCTGAAAACCAAAAATGAACAGTTGTCCTGCTGCAGTTTGACTATGGAGATAAACAGGGGAAAGAAGCTAGTGCTTTCATTCAGAGATGGTGTAACTTTTATTGTTGTTTTGCATCGAGTGTGGAAGAAGCATCCTATACACCACGATTTCCTAGGATTGTACATGCTGGATAGTCACAAGGTGTCTGAACACACCCATGGCTTATTAGGTAGGAATTCACATCCATTGAAATGGATGAACACTACCTTAATTTAAAAGACTGACATTTTCCAAACTGGTTGATTTAGGGAAAAGTAATCATGTGTCCACATTCTCAGAGCTAAGATGTACAGAATATTTTTAAAGTATCACCTTCTATATATTAACTCTTTCATTGTATCTGGTCCTAGTTTGTATATTAAAAATAAAAATGGGATGTAGGGCTATAACTTCAATAAAAAACTGCATTATGGAAAAAACTGAGAATATGAAAACATGTTTTGTAAGTGAGAGATTGTCTATAGCCCATGTCTTAAACTCAAAGAAATTACAAATGGAGATGACCTAATAGATCACATTTAGCTCATCCTCTTGGTGTAAGTGCAAAAAGTTTTCCCTACAGTATATTTTCTTGTGCTTTGTCCAGGCTAGTTTTAAATGTCTCAAGATATGGGATTCTACTACTTCTCTTGGAAGAGTATGCCATAGACTAACAGAGCTCCCCATTATGAAGTTTTTCTGGGAATTTCAAAATTTCCTTCTCTCAATTTCATCCACTCACTGCTAGTTATACCTCCTTGTATGTATCAAAAGTAGCTTATAGCCATCAGTTAATTTAACAGCAGTTTTTGATATTGTATTTTCTCCCCTTCTTTTCAGGACAGTTTTTCCAGCACATTGATTTTGAAGTTTTTGACATCTGTCCTGGATCTGACCCCGAGAAACCACATGCCACAATGATTGTCAAAAACAATAAACTGACAGTAACTAGGTAACCAAATTATTAGGAAATACTTCCCTACCCTGAAAAGATCTGTAATTTGGGGGAGAGGGAGATAGGAAAATTCTCTAGCTGTTACAGTAAAGGACTGGGTTAAGTTCTTTTTTCCATAAAAGACAAGTAACACAATAGTCTCCCTGAGAGAACAGAGCACAGTGCGAGAGTCTTCTTCTGTAAGAATCTCCATCACAGCACAGCACTCTTCCCCAAGTGAACAGGCAGGAATCTTACAACTACAAAGGTGCAATACATACAACAAAATTATAACCTCTCCTTACAATTATTTAGCTACATATTCCTGATTATGCAACAGACTTGCTGTTTGACCATGGAAAAGCCACTTAAACCCTGTTTACACTAGAAAAACTACCTGTTGTTGCCTAGAAGGTACCAACTGAATGGATCCAGCATGGTTTAGTTGCAAGTGTAGACAAAGACTGCTACTGTATTCATAGGTAAATACTAGTCTAAAGAATTTATACAAAGACAAACCTGGTAAAATTACTAAAATCACAGATAGATTCAGAATCAGAGATGCATCACATTACAAAGTACTATTATTTTAGTTAATTCATGCTTTTTGTCTTTATTTCAGGGTTAGTGAGAAAGATTATGGAAAAGACCCCAGTCATGGAACAATCATCCCCTGTTGGTTTATTCATAACAATGGTACAGGACTGATTGATAGAGCTCACACCAATTATATTGTTTCCAACCTATTTAGCACACCATTTATTAACTAAGCAACAAACTTACATGTGCAATCTCATACTTTAAATAAAATGCTTCCTAATAACCAAGAAAGAGTTAACTACAAGAAAACAATACAGAGAAATAAAGTTGCTTTGACTCATTATTAAATGAAGCTGATTGCTGCAGTTTTTATTCTTTGATACTTTCCCAACTTTGACGCATATGGCATGTCTCACTAATCACTTTTGAGTAAATATTATGATCTGGATAGTAATTTTGTCTGCATTTGGCCAGCGGCATGTGTACATCTAGTATAATGTTTATATGTTTGCTTCGATTATAGACTGTGAGATCTGCTCCTGCTCACATTAAAGTCAATGACAAAACGTGCATAAACTCCAGTGGGAACAGAATTGTGCCCACTAGTTGTGCTTGGTGGCCCAGTCAATGTGGGTAGCTAGTCACACCAGGAAAGGAATCTGCACCACTTGATTCTTATTCACCTGACAGGGCAGCATGGTGCATTCATGCCTGCACAGCCTTCTATGCAAAGAGAAAAGGAGCTTCTGTTAGATGAAAGTCTCAACATGTAGGATAGATTTTACTGTTCAGAGGCATCCCTTACCCTTTCATCACTCATTTTCTCCTGCCCCTTTGGGAATCAGGTATCTATGCTATTTCCAGGAGCTCCTGTTTTCTTACTAAGCTTAAATGGTGGACAGCTGACAGCTACTGCAAGGCTTCTGGATTCTCAGAAAAAGTTTAATCCGTCATGCACCAACAATTGGGATGGTTCCATGCACAGTGTCAAACATCATATGTAACATTAAACATTCATCCATGAACATAAAAGCTGTATTTCGCAATTTTAACATAAAATTAAGATTAACAGAAGACTTTTAAGTTGTACTTTACTTTTCAAGAGACATGCATCTAATTTCCATACATGCATCATTTATAACACTGGCATAATATTATGGCTTTACAACTCAGAAATATGTACTTGTTTTCCCAAGTGTTCTACAAGATAATACAAAGTGACTTGATTCCTGATGCCTGGTCTAAACAGAGGAGCATTAGTGGCAGAGTTGCGGAAGGGGAGAAGGACTGGAATAATTGGAGGTGTTGCAGGACAAGATTTAATTGCATTGGTAAACCTTTAAGCAGTTCCAGAACTGGAATAATTCAAGATGGGGAAAGGGATGTTGTGACAGTCTATACTTTTATGGTCATCAATTTTACAAGACTATGATAAATTTTGTACAAAGTATGCCTTGTGAGAGAGATATCATTTAAAACATCATCTTCTGCTGAACATTATTGTGCTGGTAAAATATGTGTATCAACATTGTATGTAAAGTTATAAGTTTATACTGTATAACATTGCTGTAACATGTTCCAGAGTTAGAAAAGCAGGCCCAAACCAGTTTTTCAGAGACAAAGAAACACTAGCAACCCAGCCAGGTGTTAAAGTTATCACCGGTTTAAGCAGCCATTCTTCAGCAATGGAAGGGATAAACAAGAAATTTACATTTCATCACAGAGACTGTTCAATCCTCACATCCACAAGAGACTACTTGTCACTTGCACCCCAGGGAGGGGTAATCCTCAAAAATGGGAGTGTGGTATAAGAGAGAGAGAGACAGTGGCATCCATTTCACCTCTTCTCCTCCCATCTCTGATCATGACATCATGACATCGACTGAATTAAGGGGGAGTGATCCCAGGCTGAAAAGGAGACCCAGCCTGTGAAATTTACAACAGCATATGGTGAGACAAAACCTTTGTTTTTAAGTTCACTTACCTCGTTAAATTAGGTATTAGCTTGCGTATTACTCTTTTATAACCAATCATGACTTTTATGCATCATCACTTGTAATCACTTAAAATCTATCTTTCTGGAGTTAATAAACTTATCTTATTGTTTTACCTTAACCAATGTGTTTGGATTAGAGTGTGTGGGAAACTCCATTTGGGATAACAAAGCTGGTACATGTATCATTTTCCTTTGAGGAAATGATGGACTTTCTGTGAGTTTGCATTCTTCAGTAGTGTGCTGGATGGTACAAGATGCACATTCCTGGGGGAACAAGGCTGGTAATTTGTATGTAAATCATGAGTGTCTGGTCAGAGTCCTTATGTTTAGCTGGGAGTGAATTTGCATGCTGAAGACTGTGTGAGCAGACTGGGAGTGGCTGCTCTGACAGTAAAGCAATGTAAAAGGCACCCCAGACTAGAAAGTTAATGGGACACAGCTGTTCAGTGGTCTAGATTGTACCCTGGGTAATATCACAGATGTAAAGCCCAGAAAGGACGTACATTGGCAGAGCTGGGAACAAAGGTTGACTTAACTCACTCAATGGCTTGAGACAACAGACAGAAGAAACGTTTCGTGTACGTAAGTACAGTGTTAGGTCATTGGGAACGGGGCTGACGGGAAAATGCCCAACGCTTTTATCATATGACTGAAAAAAAATTCCAATGGCCATATTGTTTTGTATGAATCAGAGTTCTCCCGATGCAGGAAAATGCAGTGCTTCTACTGTTTTTGTGATGCTGTATTTTACATGGTCCATGGACACAACACAACACATGATATATGCAATGTCTGAATATTGTTACATGACCTCACGGTCTCCCTTTTGGTGGGTTAGCACAAGTAGCAGAATTCCTGGAGTGATGACACAAGCATGAGCTCAGTAAATAACAGAACTTGTATTTATTACTAGAAGAGGGGACAGAGGCCGCTCCCCTGCTGGTGCTACTGACGCCACAAACACTTTTACTTTCCCTCAGCAGGCAGCACACACCTAACTATGCGTTTCCTCTCAGGGCTACTTCCTGAGTCACGGGCCTTCCTGTTTGGGAGGAGCCATAGGCTTTGGGGCTGTGTCACCCACAGACCCAGCCATCACACTAATTCTGTTACACTGCTCCTCCTCTTGAAAGAGATGCATCCTCACATCAACATAAACCACATGATCAACAGAACAAACTATGCAAACACAATCTTTATGCCAAACTGGCATGCTGGTATGTTGATGGCTACTTTTAGAGAGGAAATGTCACTTTTGTCATAAGTGCTCTAGGGTGGGACCTATTGCTTCCCTGGCAGGAAAAAGATCCCCTTATTTAGTGCCATGCTTTAACATTGGAGGGTCTCTTGCTAAATTGGCAACCTGGATCAGTATAACTCTCTTTTTTGCAGTTCCAAATGACTATGCCATCATCAAATCCATACCTTACCGATGTCCCAATCGATGGCTCCAGAATGCTGTCTAGTCTATCATTATTTTCTATACCTTGGCTCAAATTATCCCTTCCACACTTGAGTGGATTATTACATTCTCTACCAGTGTTAACTACATACACCAGTGCATCATTCCAGAAAATTACAGGGATGTGTTTTCCAATTACAGTACATGCTTTATCCCTCACATTAAGGTTAACTCCATACCTCATCAGAAAATCAGTTCCAACCAATGTCCCTTGATCAGAGTCCTTTTTCACAATGAAAACTCATACCAATTTAAGGTTGCCATTTTCTATAGTGGTTTGCCAAATATCCATTCCATTCAGCCTTTTACTATTAGCCAGTCTGGCTATCCCAAAGTAGGGCATAAGTTTCTGAGGGCTGTGCCTAGAGGCTTCTTTTCCTAGCTTTTCAGATAACACAGCAGCTTGTGCCCCAGAATCGATTTGGATCTCACGTAAGACTCCCTCAACCTTCCCGGGCAGATTGATACCACTCCCCACAGCAGCACTCACATAACTTGGTGGCCTAGCATTTGCCAATAAATAGCTTGTGGCACTGTTCCCTGCACCAGTCCATCCAACAGCAATTTTCATCAGTGGACAGTGTGGTTTTAAGTGGCCAGACTGTCCACATTTCCAGCAGGCCTGATCCTCTACAGCATTTGCTAATCCTAATCAGAGCATTGCCTTGTTCCTCTTAACCGAAAATCTGCATGTCTCAAGCTCATATCGTTTGTCCCTATGGAGTTACCTGCTGCCTTTCCATCTAAAACTGTCTGACTTGCCTAATCAGTATTTCCACTGCTTCCTGCAGACTTTTGATTATATTACTGATCCCTCCCCACATTGCTGTGTTCCTGAGCTCCAAGACCCTGGATCCTCGCTGCTCCCTCATGCCTTTCTAGCTCATGGATCTGCTCCAGTTCATTTGCTAGCGTGCATAGGCGTGCGCAGCACATTTCATTAGGGTGTGCACCCAGGGAGCCCCACCCTAGCCCCGCCCCCACCCTGCCCTAGCCCCGCCCCCATCCACTCCCTTCTACTTCCCGCCCCCGACTGCCCCCCTCAGAACTCCCAACCCCCCTTGCTCCTTGTCCCCTGATTGCCCCCTCCTGAGACCCCCCCCCACTGTAACTGCCTTCCTAGGACCCTTCCCCCTACCTGTCCCCTGACTGCCCCAACCCTTAACCACACCCCTGCCCCAGGACAGACCCCCAGGACTCCCATGCCTATCCAACCGCTCCCCGTCCCCTGACTGCCCCTGAGATCCTCTGGCCCATATCCAATCCACCCAGCCCAGCCCCCTTACCATGCTGCAGCTCAGAACAGAGTCCCCACCAAATCCCACCCCCTGGACATCCCCTTGACCAATGGCACTTACAGGGCGGGCGCAGAGAGCGCCAAACAAGCTGGAGCGCAGTGGTGGAAGAGCGCGATGACTGATGTAAGTCAACAAAGATCATGTGTAGCGCTGGGGAGGCAGTGATTGGCTGGGCGGGGGTAAGAGGGTTCTGTGTGGGGCAGTCTGGGTGCAGGCTGCTCAGTGGGGGATCTGGATGTACAGGGAGATTCCAGGTGCAGGGGTAATGGGAGTCTGCAGGGAGGACCAAGTGAAAGTGGTTGGAACTCAGCGGGAGGGGGTCTGGGTGCAGGAAAGGTGGGGTTCATTTGGGGGGGTCTGGATGTAGGTGGTTGGGGCTCAGTGGGGAGGGTGTTTGGGGGGGGCTCATCAGGGTGGTACAGATGCAGGGGAGGTGGGGCTTGTCAGAGTGAGGGTTTGAGAGGCCTGCTTAACAGGGGAGCCTCAGCTGCTGCCAAGGGGATCTGCACACTGGGCCCCCACTTCCCCTATCCCCTTCTCTTCCCCATCCCATGCCCCCTCCCCACCATTCTATCTCCTCCGCATCCCACCCCTTCCTTCCCAAACTGCCTCTTTCCCCCTGCCCCCACTTCCCCTTCTCTTCCCCATCCCAGGCCCCCTCCCCACCATTCCATCTCCTCCGCATCCCACCCCTTCCTTCCCAAACTGCCTCTTTCCCCCTGCCCCCACTTCCCCTATCCTCTTCCCCATCCCATGCCCCTTCCCCACCACTCCATTTCCTCCACATCCCACCCCCTTCCTTCCCAAACTGCCTCTTTCCCCCTGCCCCCGCTTCCCCATCCTTTTCCCCATCCCATGCCCCTTCCCCACCACTCCATTTCCTCCACATCCCACCCCCTTCCTTCCCAAACTGCCTCTTTCCCCCTGCCCCCACTTCCCCTATCCTCTTCCCCATCCCATGCCACTTTCCCACAGCTCCATCTCCTCCCCATCCCACCACCTTCCTTCCCCCCTGCTCCCACTTCCCCCATCCCCTTCTCTTTCCCATCCCACCCCCTTCTTCCCCCCCTGCCTCTTTTCCCCTGCCCTGCCCCGCCCCACAACTCACTGTTGTACAAAATGAAGGATGGCTCCCAGCACACAGAAGGGAGCTCAACCAGCCCTAGGACCCAGAAGGTGGTGTCCAGCTGCAAAGTCCAGGGAGCTGAGCAGCACCTTCCTTTTTCAGCGGGGCTGCAGCAACTCTGTGTTCACAGAAATGGGGGGGGGGCAATGGTGTGACCTTGCATCCCATGTGGCCCCCCCACCCTTCACCTCTATTTGGGAGGTAATGCCCACAAACTATGCCATGAACATTCCCAATCACACACCCGTTTCTCCTTCATTTTCTGCCGGGAAGCAAAGAATGCTGCAGGAGGGGGACCTGGGCTGTTTTCATTCCCCCTGGTACCCAGGAATACCCCACACAGACCCCTACTGCCCAGCACCATCCCCAGAGACCCAGCGCCCCCGCCTGCCTGCCCCCCAGCCACACTCACCGGCCTGCTGGGCGGGGGCTATTTGCCTTGCCTGGGCTGAGCCAGCGTCACAGCTGGGGTTGGTTGGGGAATCAGAGTGGGAGGGGGCCCTCCCCCTAATAACCCCCTTGCCTGGGGCCCAGACGAGCCCTCCCCCCCATGCTGGCCAAGAACGACCCAGCCCCTGCACTGGTCCCAGGCGGCTCAGCCCCGGGAGGTGGGGCAGGCTGAGCAAGAGGAGCTAGAGCAGTTCCCTCGCCCTCCCTGCTGGGGAGGCACAGTCAGGGAGCTCTAGCACCACCACCCCCCCACAGCTCCCATTGGCTGGGGTTCCTGGCCAAAGGGCTGGGAACTGGGTCAGCGCTGTGAGGGAGGCAGCAGGCAGCATTGCCTCTGCCGAGACTCTCTCTACACGCAGGGACACTGGGGAAGGGGGAGCTGCCCCTGAGGTGAGAGCACCCCATCCCCCGGCCCAACCCACCCTGCTCCCTGTCCCCCGACTGCGCCCGCCCCTTATCCAACCCCCCTCAGGCTCCTAGCAGCGTCTGGCTCAGCGCGGAGCCATACACACAGCCCCGAGGGAGCACGCAGCCCTGCCCCCCACAGCTCTGACTGCCCTGCATTAGAGTGTGCACGGGCACACCTGGCACACCCCGTGCACACGCCTATGATGCTAGCATTTAGCAAGCATCTGGAGTTTTGCACTCCACAGTTGTAGCTGGACACCCCCCAGTAGCAATGACGTGGTTTTGCTCTAGGCTGTCCTGTTCTACTCTGTCCCATCCTGGGTAGGCTTTTGCTGCTCAAACATTCTAAAATACCGTATTTTCCGGCGTATAAGACGACTGGGCGTATAAGACGACCCCCAACTTTTCCAGTTAAAATATAGAGTTTGGGATATACTCGCCGCATAAGACTACCCCTCTTCCAACGCACACCAAAAAAAAATTAAAAAAACATCAGATTTGATTTCAATATGGTAATTTTAATTCAAATGCTTATGACATGCAGGTACTTAGCAGGAAAACTGTCACTTATAAACATAAGGCTGTTTGTCATCAAACATGTAAACATAAAACAGTGCAAGTGGATTAAACTTTTCCTAATTCACTCTAAAACTGAAAGGAAGAATAAGACAATAAACCCATGGGAGCTGCCATGCTGTTTGTTTTCTAAGCTGTCAACCAAACTGGAACTGATGATGATAGGAGGAAGATAACAAACAAGAGAGAGAGAGTAAGTGCCGGGCAAGTCCCTGGCGAGTTAGCAACGCCCATCATAACTGCAAGCTACGGTATTTTTACAGGTTTTGCTGGCGTGACAGTTTCCCTTTAAAAGCCTTCAAAATCCTCCTGTTCGTCATCTGATATCATAAGTACATCAATGACATCTTGTGATACATTTGTAAGGCAGTCATCGTATGGATCGAATTCCGTATCAGATGGTGTGGTCTCAGCTTCGGCTTCCTCTTCATCTTGCCACAAGTAGTCGTCCTCCATACCATCTAATGAATTTGATATGCCACACTTCTTGAAAGACTTGATTACTGTTTCTGCATCAATATCATTCCAGGCTTTTATGACAAACTTGCACAAAACATCCAACTGTGGAGCACGCATGTTTCCTCCTTTTGTGAATGACTTTTCGCCGCTAACCATCCATTCGTTCCACTGTTCTTGAATGCGATCTTTAAATGGCTTGTTTAGGCACACATCCAGTGGCTGTACCAACGATGTCAATCCTGCAGGAATAACTGCCGCATCTGTGTTTAGTCTTGCAAGCATTTGCTTGGTGCTGGGAGTTAAATGAGCCCTGAACATATCCCACACCAGTAGACTACATTTTTGAATAAGTCCACCTGGTCGCCTGCTCCATACATTATCAAGCCATAGCTTTACCCCTTCTTCATCCATCCAGCCTTTTTCATTCACATGTACAAAACAACCAACAGGGAACTTGAATTTCAGCATTGTTTTTCTTTTAAAAATAATCATTGGTCTCAGTTTGGCGCCATCAGCTGTGCATCCTAGTACCACTGTAAAACTGGACTTCTCATGTCCTGTTGTTTTAATTAAAATTGTTTTTTCACCTTTTTGATGGACAGTTTTATTTCCAACCATATCAAAATTCATTGGAGTTTCATCCATATTTCCAATACTACTTAACGCATAGCCATGTTTAGTGCGCTGTTGTATTACGTATCGATGGAAACTATTTACTTTGCTATCAAGATCTGCTGGTAATTTTTGGGCAATTTTCATCTTTTGCCTCAGTACCATATTATGCCTTCCCATGAATCTAGTACACCAGGATACAGTGGCCTTAAATCTGTTGCTGTGATCTGGGTTAGATTTGGCCCACTGAAGTGCAAACAAATGTATTTTATTTCGTGTCACTACATAACCGTTTTGGCAATGCTCATTCACCATGTCTGCTAAATGTTTTTCGAGTTCTGGCCAATGTGGAGTGCCTCTTCTTAATGCACACTTACCCCTTGGCATACTCTTTAATGCTTTTTCATTTGCTTTCCAGTCCCGAACCATCTTTTCTGTTACTCCATATTGTCTTGCAGCAGCGCAGTTATTATGTTCCATGGCAAAGTTTACAACTTTAAGTTTGAAACTGGCTTCATATTTCTTTCTTGCTGGTGGAGCCATGATGGGGTTTTGACTGTTGGACATTTGTATACTGTACTGTATGTACTGGTGCTATACTGTATGAACAGGTACAGATACTGGTGCTGTACTGTATGTGGTACCCAGTATACAACAACCAGCCAATCACGGCAAGCGATGTACCTTACCGGCGATTGGCTGGTTGTTGTATACAAAGCCTGCTTGGATTGGTCAGCTCTCCCTGCCTGCCCAGCCCTCCCTGTCTCCAAGACTATCAGAGCGGTAGCGGAAACACGCCTCTTTCACCCGTCTGGCCCGCCCTTGTATCCTATTACCTCCTTCTCTGCCTCTCAGATCTCGCACATGCGCGCCTGCGCCGCTTCACTGCAGTCCTCAGGAGCGAGATCTGAGAGGCAGAGAAGGAGGTACGGTAATAGGATACAAGGGCGGGCCAGACAGGTGAAAGAGGCGTGTTTTTCTGGGCACAGCGCCGCTCTATCTCTTTTTTCCATACCCCGGGCGTCCCGGACGCCTGCAGCTTGCTCCGCCCTTCACTTACACCTTCCCGGTGAGGCGCCCCCTCACCTCGTCATCGGGCGGGGATGCGGCCGCGGCCGTTTTTGAGCTCCCCCCACCATATGCGGCGACTGCAGATTCTCCAGTACAGCTCGGAAGTTTCAGCACCCGCCCTATAAGACGACCCCCGACTTTTGAGAAGATTTTCCTGGGTTAAAAAGTAGTCTTATACACCAGAAAATACAGTATATATAGTGCACTTTGTTCTGCCAGTGGGAGATTGATTATCTCAAAGACTTTTATAACTATTCATATGCTGCAAGATGCTGCACTTCACAAAGATGCTTCAAATTGTAGCTGCCAAGACAAAATTTTGACATACTCTAGGGATAGAGTATTTTTAACAGCAGCAGCCTTGTCGTGTACCTTTCCAGAGAAGATTAGACAGAGCCTGACTGTAGTCAGGACTAAATGTCATGCCCAACAGTTTGCTAAGGCCTTTACCCTGTCATGGCATTTTCACATGTCCCTATCCCACATTTAGGGATTGTCTATATAGGGAAATTGACTGGTAAAGCTACTGTGGAATAAGCTATTCTGCAATAACTATTACCTAATAGCACCCTGTGTGGGGACACTATTCCAAAATAAAAGTCAGTGTATTTAAGAAGAATGGGAGTGCACTAATCATGCTGGCATAAAGTGACTTTTATTCCAGAATAGTGTGTGCATATGAGGAGCTATTTTGGTCAATTTTCTGCATGGAGACAACCCCATATATTGGATGAGAAGAAGAGAAGAAGAAAAAAACAATAACCAAACATGAAAACTAGCGACAAAAGGAAGACGAGACTTATTGCCATTCAACGCATGCTCAGTGCTATTATTAATTGTTCTACATTTGATCCTCAGCTCATTGAAATGAATAGAAAGATTGTCATTGACTTCAGTGGGCTTTGGATCAGGCTGTTATATACCACACTGATAGAAAAACCTAAGATGCATAGTCTGCTTGCCATCAGTGGACATAGCCTCAAATAAGAAGTGTACTGTGAGGTTCGCTTTTTTTGTGTATTTACATTTTTAATTCCATTATTATGCAACTGAAATGTGGATACAAGGAAAAATTCTCCTCTAATACCCTATGCACCACAACTGAAGTCTTAACAGCATTTTACATGTATGCTGTATGTGAGTGCAAATTTGGCCTAAATAATATAGACTGCAACATGAACAAAACAGAGAGCAGGAGCAAAAATACATCTGGATGAGCAATAGCTTTGCATCTGCTGTAAAATAAATGTAATTCCCATACCTATCATCATCTGAAGCAGGCTAGAACTGAGCTTATATACCAGAGACTCCATGAAGTTCATTAAGAATTAGTTATTGCTATTGATTTTACATGTAAGGTGCTTGGATACTATAGTGATAGGCAACAGTATTAAACCCTTAGTATCTGTCATGTCCTAGGTACTTCAAAGAACTTTACAAAGTATTATGGTTGGATAAAACAGTTACTCATCTTCTCGTAACTGTTGTTCTTCGAGAGGGTTGTTCATGTCCATTCCAATCAGGTGTGTGCGTGTGCACATGCATGGTAGCCGGAAGATTTTTCCCATAGCAGCAACCATCGGGTCGGCCTGGGTGCCACCTGGAGTCACGCCATTATGGCGCTCAATATAGAGCCCTGCCGACCCACCACCCTGTCAGTTCCTTCTTGACGGCTACTCTGACAGAGGGGTAGGGGAGGGTGGATATTGGAATGGACATGAACAACACATCTTGAAGAACAACAGTTACGAGAACGTGAGTAACCGTTTTTTTCTTTTTTGATTGCTTGTTCATGTCCATTCCAATCAGGTGACTCACAAGCCCAAGTTCAGGAGGTGGGGTCGGAATTGTCCACTGATTGGAGCACTGCTCTTCCAAAGGCCGCATAATCTCTGGCCTGCTGGGTGATTGCATAGTGCCTGGTGAAAGTGTGTATGGAGGACCATGTTGCTGCTCTGCAGATTTCCGGGATGGGAACCTGCGCCAGGAATGCCGTTGAAGAGGCCTGAGTCCTGGTGGAGTGCACAGTGATCAGAGGAGCGGGCATCTTTGCCAGACTGTAGCACTCACAGATGCAGGAAGTGATCCATAAGGAAATTTGCTGAGAAGAGATAGGAAGACATTGCATCCTGTTCATCAAATCCATGAATTACTGGACCAACTGTCAGAACGGCTTCATTCTCTCGATGTAGAAGGCTAGCGTTCTGCGGACATCTAATGAGTGAAGCCTTTGTTCCCTGATGCTCGAGCAGGGCCGGCTCCAGGCACCAGCTTGCCAAGCAGGTGTTTGGGACGGCCACTCTGGAGAGGGGCGGCACGTCCAGCTATTCGGCGGCAATTCGGCAGACGGTCCCTCACTCCTGCTTGGCGCGAAGGACCTCCTGCCGAATTGCTGCCGCAGATCGCGATAGCGGTTTTTTTTGTTTTTTTTTTTTTGCCACTTGGGGCAGCAAAAACCCTGGAGCTGGCCCTGTGCTCGAGTGAGGCTTAAGATGGAATACTGGGAGGAAGATGTCCTGGTTGATGTGAAACTGGGAGACAATCTTCAGGAAGAAAGCTGGGTGGGGCTTGAGCTGAACCTTGTCCTTATAGAACATAGTGTAAGGGGTCTCTGATGTCAGGGCCTTGAGCTCAGATACCCTTCTGGCTGAGGGTATCGCTACCAGAAACGCTACTTTGTATGAGAGAGAGAGCAGGGAGCATGTCGCCAAAGGTTCAAAGAGTGGTCCCATGAGTCTGGAAAGGACCAGATTGAGGTCCCAAGCCGGGACAGGCTGCCGGACATGCAGGTATAGCCTGTTGAGACCTTTAAGGAAACGACTGACCATAGGGTTAGCAAAGACCAAGCGGTCCTCTGCCCCGGGTGAAAGGCAGAGATGGCGGCCAAATGAACCCTTATTGATGACATGGACAGCTCTGCTGTTTGAGGTAGTGGAGATAGTCTAATATAAGTGGCACGGAGGTGAGCGGTGCTGCGCTGACCAGTTTGAAAATCTCTTCCACTTGGCAAGGTATGTGGCTCTGTGGAGGGTTTTCTACTGCCAATGAGGACTTGTCTAACCTGATCCGAGCAAGAGAGCTCTGTAGGGATTCAGTCATAGAGCTTCCACACCATGAGGTGCAGTGACTCGAGGTTCGGGTGTTGGAAATGGCCGTGATCCTGAGTTAGTAAGTCCAGGAAGAGCAGCAAGGAGACTGGAACTTTCACTGGACATTTCCAGGAGTGATGAATGCCAGTGCTGGTGGGGCCAGGCTGGAGCAATCAATAGCACCGAAGCTTGTTCCCTCTATATCTTGAGGAGCTCCTTGTGAATGAGCGGAATGGGCGGAAAGGCATACAGTTGATGGCCTCTCCATGGGAGAAGGAATGTGTCCGTGATGGAGCCCGGGCTGTGGTTCAGGAAGGAGCAAAACTGCTGGCACTTCCTGTTGTGTTGCGTGGCAAGCAGGTCTATCTGGGGAAAGCCCCACTGATGGAAGATTGAGTTTGCCACGTCCAGGTGAAGGGACCACTCGTGGCCGTGGAATGAACTGCTGAGGTAGTTTGCCAACTTGTTCTGACTCCGGGAAGGTACGATGCTTGCAGATGTATTGAGTGCTCTACACAGAAGTCCCACAGCGTGAGGGCTTCCTGGCACAGGGGAGAGGAATGTGCACCCCCCTGTTTGTTGATATAGAACATTGCCGTGGTTTTGTCCGTCATAACTGATACACATCTCCCTATTAAGTGGGCTCAGAAAGTCTGGCACGCCAGGCGTACCACTCTCAGCTCTCTGGCATTGATGAGGAGAGCGAGTTGCGCCTGAGACCAGAGGTCTTGTGTTCTGAGTTCTCCCAAATATGCTCCCCAGCTCAGAGCTGATGCATTCATCACTCAGAAGAGGGACGGGTGAGCGCTGGTGAAGGGGACCCCTGCACCTCCTACTTGTGGGTTAAGCCACCACAGGAAGGAGTCTAATACCAGGTGAGGCAGGGTTACTATCCTGTCCAAACTGTCCTGGACTGGCTGATTCACTAACACTAGCCACGACTGAAGAGGTCGAAGTCTGAGTCTGGCATGCTGTACTACGTAGGTACAAGCCACCATGTGTCCTAGCAATTTCAGGCAATTCCTTGCTGTAGTGGTGGGAATCTGCCTGAGACTTTGAATGATGTTGTTCAGAGGCCAAAACCTCGCTTCCGGGAGGTATGACCTGGCCTGTCTCAAATCCAGTACTGCCCCTCTGAACCCTATCCGCGGAACAGGGCCAGAGTCGATTTCTCCATACTGACAGGAAGGTCCAGTTCATCGAACGTTGTTCTTATAAAGTTGACTTGTGCCTCCGCATGAGCCCTGGATTGGCCCTTGATCAGCCATTCATCGAGGTATGGGAACACCTGCACCCGTTGCCTGCGCAGGAACACTGCCACGACTGCCATGCACTTGGTGAACACTCAAGGTGCCACCGACAGGCCGAACGGGAGGACAGTGAACTGGTAGTGGTGCTGTTCACCTGAGGTATTTTCTGTGGGATGGAGTTATTGCTATGTGAAAGTACATGTCCTTCAAGTTGAGGCCAACATACCAGACTCCTGGATCCACAGAAGGGGTGACAGAGAGACCAGATAAACTGAGTTTCTTCACAAACCTGTTGGGTTCTCGCAGGTCTAGGATGGGCCTGAGCCCACCCTTGGCTTTCAGTATTAGGAAATACCAGGAATAGAAGCCCTTGTCATTCTGCTCCTGAGGAACCTCTTCCACTGCCCCTAGAAAAAGGAGCAAGTGAACCTCCTGTATAAGGAGTAGCTCATGAGAGGGGTCCCTGAAGAGGGATGGGGAAGGGGAGTGGAAGGGTGGGATGGCACAGAATTGGATGGAGTATCCCTTCGCTACTGTGCGGAGCACCCAGCGGTCCAAAGTGATACAGGACCATGCATGGTAGAAAGGGGATAGTCGGGACGAAAGGGTAAGGCAGGGTAGATCCAGTTCTTGCTCTGGTGCATCGTCCTCGATCACACCTTCAAAAGGTTGTTTTTCTGCAACATCCGATTGTCTTTGAATGCTGGAGCTATGGCGGTGCCTGCCAGACCCTCATCTGGTGACAAGGAAGAAGCCCCACAGAATGGCAACTGCACCCTGCCATCTGCACCCAAGAGGTCCTGTGACTCTTGGGGATCCCAGGCAGGTGCCAATGCGTATGATGCTGTGCTTGGTGCTGTGGCTGTCAGCACTGAACTCGGTGCCAATGTCAGCATCGGCGCCGCTGTCGGTTCTGTTGGTGGTGCGGGAGCCAGCGCCAGTAATAGCGGTGCCACTGAAGCCAAAGCTGGTGCCGAAGCTGGTCCCGAAGCCAGTACTGGCGACAGTGCCGCAGCCAATGGCTTCGACATTGGTAGTGGTGGTTCAGTGGCTGGTTGCTCAGCCGGTGGAATAAAGGTGGCCGAAGCAATCAAAGTCGCTGCTGAGCGGGATCCTTGGCTCCTTCCCTGGTTCTGGTGAAAGGCCCAGGGAGTCCAGAAGGGCCACTGAGATGGGTTCTGCCACTGCAGCGGCCATGGCACCAGGAAAGCCCGTCTCTCTCACCAGGCCCGGTGCAAGGAAGTTTCGCGCCCTAGGTGAAACTTCCACCTTGCCCCCCTCCCCCCCCAGCTAACCCAGCTCCCCACCTGGGAAGCCCACCACCCCCAACCCCACAGCAGCTACCTCCCCTCCGTGGAAGCTAACCCCGCCCGGGTAACCCGCCTCCACAGCAGCTAACCCCGCCTGGGGAGACTCCCCACAAAAGCTAACCCTGCCTGGGGAGCCCCCGCTCTGCGGCAGCTAACCCCGCCCGGGGAGCCCCCCCCCCTTTGCGGCAGCTAACCCCGCCTGGGGAGACCCCCGCCGCGGCAGCTAACCCTGCCTGGGGAGCCTGGCCCAGCTCACCTCAGCTCTGCCTCCTCTGCTGAGCATGCCGGCGCCGCTCTAATTCTTCTCCCCTCGCAGGCTTGCGGCGCCGATTGGAGGAGACTTAGAGCGAGGGCTGTGTGCTCAGCAGAGGAGGCAGAGTGGAGGTGATCTGGGTCAGGGAGTGATTCCCCTGTGTGCCCCCCTGTTACTGTGGGCGGCCCTCCCCGCACCCCCCTCGCCCCAGCTCACCTCCACTCCACCTCCTCGCCTGAGCAGGCTTTTAGGCACCCCCAACCACTAGGCGCCCTAAACGGCCACCTAGTTTGCCTAAATGGTTGCACTGGTCCTGTGTCTCACACTGACCTGGACCTCCTGTTCCTGCTCTTATCGGAGCGGTAAGAGTCTTACTCCAACTCCGAAGTCTTTGAAAAGGAAGACCATGGAGGAGCCAAGCCTCGGGGCACCAATTGTCGGGAACTCGGGGACTGACTGGGCTCTCTCTCCGGAGGTGCCGGTGCCAGAGGGTGCCGTGGAGAAGAAGAGCGCCGGGACATCATCACTGGCTTCCCTCTTGATTGCACCTGGGGTCACAGTAGTGCAGACGGAGACGGAGCATCCTCTGTCCTAGGGGATGAGAACGGAGCTGTGAGACATAGCAAGTCTTGAGCCGCCTCAAAAGTCTCCAGTGTCGAGGAGAGTGGCAGTTGCTGCCAGTAGGGTCCAGTGAGTGCGCTGGGCCAGAAATTAACTGCCTTGCCTGGGCAGGAGTCGCTGCAGCCCTGCCCGGGGACCTGGTGCTGTGGCTCTACTGGGATCTCACAGCCATCAGCTCCTTAGATTTGGCTGGGAGAGAACGCTCCCTCTCTGGCTTCTTTTTCTTCTGAGGCACCAGCAACTGAGACCGGTGCCTGGCTGCTGACTGGCCTCTGGAGGAGCCACACTGGTGCCAAGCATCTCGGGAGGAGTCCTTTCTCGGCACCGGTTCCCAAGATGACAGTGCCCGGGCACTCCATGTTGACGAGGACATGCTGGGTACGGGATCCCCTGACCCCGGATCTGAGTGGGGGTGAAGAGCTGCCTCCATTAGGAAAACCTTAAGCCGCTGTTCCCTTTCTTTTATAGTTCTGGGATGGAATTTGTGGCAGATCCTACACTGGTCCTTTTGGTGACCTTCCCCTAGGCACCTTAAATAAGAAGCATTGGGGTCACTCTTTGGCATGCGCTTAGCCATGAAGAAATATGTACAATAACGGAGATAAAAGCGCTTGCTAAGCAAGGGCTATGGGGCGTTCCAGCTAACCGTCACTGACGGTAAGAAGGAACTGAGGGGGTGGTGGGTCAGCAGGGCTCTATATTGAGCACCATGAAGGCGCAACTCCAGGGGGCGCCCAGGCCGATCTAAAGAATACTGCTAGGGCAAAAATCTTCTGGCCAGGGCTGGCTCTAACTTTTTTGCCTCCCCAGGCAAAAAAGAAGAGAGCCGCCCTGCCGTACCCACCC